>NC_140995.1:227975630-228070910 GCF_052327205.1 Somniosus microcephalus
GGCGGTCTGGTTTTCATTGTCTTTTTGACAAAAGAAAATGTTGTTTAGTATTTTTTTGTAAAACAGTGGCGAAAGCTTATTATTAAAGATGCAAGTTCATTTCATTTTCCCATTGCTTTTTTTGGGAGTGTTAGCCTTAGCTCAGTTGGCAGCTCTCTGAGCCAGGCTGACACCCCCATGAAGCACTGAGGGAGTGCTGCACTGTCGGAGGGGCCGTCTTTCTGATGAGATATCAAACCAACAGCCTGCTCAGGAGGCCATAACAGATCACATGACACAACTGGAAGAAGAGCAGGGGAAGTTCCTCCAAGTGTTCTGGTCAACACTTATCCCTCAACCAACACCAACCCCCCCCCCCCCCAGATAAACTGGCCCTATATCTTATTGCTGTTTGTGGGATCTATTGCTGTGTGCAAATTGGCTGCTGCTGTGACTGGACTTCAATATAATTTGTTACATTGTTATAGTATCACATCGTTAAATGGAACTACTTTGGTATGGTGTAGTTATATTGCTATGTGGCACACTGTGCACGGGCAGTGCACAGTGCAGCGTCGGACATCTTGTATCACTCTGCACCATGCGGCAGCACAGAGAAACAAAGCAGGAATACAGCTAGTAAAAGCAGTAACTAAAATGAGCTAAAAGTGTCTATTATTTATAGTATAAGAACACAAGGAGACACAACATGGTGGCAGTGGTATAAGTGAGTAAAAAATTGTGCTATTCGAACTACGAATAAGACGAAAAGTGATTTTATGAGCTGATTGTGAGTGCCGATGCCTGCGGTGATTTGAGAGTGAATCGTACGGGAAACTAAAATGATGACTGTGCAAATGCAACCCCTCATGAACTGGGAAGCCGACGATATAGTAGAAGCATTCCGCAAGTTCAAACAGAAATGTGAGCTTACATTCAAAAGCTTCCTGAAGGGTGCTACCAACGAGGAAAAGGTTAGTTACATTCTGTTGTGGAGAGGAGAAAAAGGTCTAGATTTGTATAATAGCTGGAGTTTGACTGAAGAGGAAAAGGAAAACCCTGCGACAATTTTTGATAAATTCAACAACCATCTAGAGCCTAAATCCAATCACCGTATACACAGATACAAATTCCAGAGTCTAAGACAGGAACCCGGTGAAACAGCTGACGATTTCCTGACAAGGCTGAGAAATAAAGCCAACAAGTGTAAATTTAAGGAGATGGAAGAAAGGCTTGTGGACCAGCTAATATGGGGGTCAGCGCATGTAGAGGTACAAAAAGCCCTGATAGGAAAAGAAAAGCTCGGAATAACAGAGGCTGTAGATACTGCGAGAGCTCATGAAGCCATGAAGCAGCAAATGAAAACGCTGATTTCTCAAACGGCTGACATGCAGACGGCTTCTGAGACGGACAACAGAGTGGATGCAGTGAGAGAAAAGTACAACACACAAAGACATGCACATGACAATGGGGGAAACATGTGCAGAAATTGTGGAAGACCGCACGATTACACAGACAAGAGGAAATGTCCAGCATATGGAACAAGCTGCAATGCATGTGGCAAACTAAACCACTGGGAAAAGAGGTGTAGAACGAAGAAAGAAGGAACATACATCAAAAACAAAGGCGGACAGCAGAACCAGAGAAAGAAACACAATATCCATGCCATGGATGAGCAGGGTGATGATGATAATCATGACAATGCACTAAACATCGAAACCATAAAGATACAGCTTCACGAGATGTCCAGAGCGGAAAATACTCCGAGGAGAGAATTGCACACCATCATCCAAATCAAAAAAAAGATCAAAGGTCGGCCCAAAACCATCAACTTAAAGTTGAAGCTGGACACAGGGGCTCAGAGCAACATTCTCCCATTGAGACTGTACCAGCAGATCTTTCCCAAAAACCTGAGAGAAGATGGCTACCCGAAAAATGGTTGTTTAAAGGCAAGTAATGTCACGCTGACAGCATACGGGGGGAGTGAGATTAAACAACTTGGAATAACCTTTATCAAAGGGACACATAAAAGAAAGAACATCAACTGCATGTTCTATGTCACCGACACTGAGGGGCCAGCGATCCTGGGATTAAACAGCTGCGAGAAGTTGAGATTGATCTCAGTGCATCACGAGCTGACAGAAACACCACTGAAGATAGACAGCAACACCCCACTGGAGAACCGCCCACAAATCAAGGGTAAAAAAGACTTGATAGACATGTATCCGGAATGTTTCGATGATACAGTGGGATGTTTTGGAGATTTCCAATACCACATCACCATCGATCCAGAGGTAAAGCCCGTTATCCATGCTCCACGAAAAGTACCCATCGAGCTGAAGACAAAGCTTGCAAGAGAGCTAAAGGAGATGGAAGAAAAGGGAGTGATCGTCAAGGTCACTGAACCCACAGACTGGGTAAACTCAATTGTGGTACGAGAAAAGCCAAACGGGCATCTCAGAATATGTTTGGACCCCAAAGATCTAAACCAGGCGATAAAGAGGGACCACTATCCCACCCCAAAGCTAGAGGAGATTATGCCATCACTGGCAGGAGCCAAGGTTTTCTCAAAACTAGATGCCAGAAATGGATATTGGAACGTGAAGTTGGATGAGGAATCAACAACACTGACAACATTCAACACACCATTTGGGCGTTACAAATTCCTGCGGCTACCATTCGGGCTAAAGGTCAGTCAAGATATCTTTCAACAGAAAGTAGACGAGACATACAGAGGCTGTGAAGGAGCTATAGGAATAGCTGATGATATTCAGATCTATGGAGCAGATGAAAGAGACCATGACATGCACCTACATGAGGCCATGGAGAGTACCAGGAAGGCTGGCGTCAAGTTAAATGCAGATAAGTGCATAGTTAAAGTCAAGGAATGCCAATTCTTCGGTATGATTTATACACCAGAGGGAGTCAAGCCAAATCCAGAGAAGATTGCGGCGATTGCTGAAATGAAACCACCCAAAGACAAGAAAGAGCTGAGGAGTTACCTCAGCTTGGTCCAATACATGAGTTCTTTCATCCCACACATGTCGGAACATACAACAAATCTCAGAGAGCTATTGAAAGAAGACGCTGAATACCAGTGGTCTGAATCACACGAAAGGAATTTCAAACAACTTAAAGAACTGTTGTGCAAAGAAACAAGTCTGTCATATTATGACAGAAGAAAACCAGTCACTCTGCAAGTAGATGCTTCTACCAGAGGACTAGGGGCAGCTCTGGTGTAGGAAGGAAAGCCGATAGCTTTCGCATCAAAGGCCTTGACGTCAGCCGAGACGAGATACGCCAACATAGAAAGAGAACTATTAGCAGTAGTGTACGGATGCGAGAAATTCCATACATACCTATATGGCAGGCGATTTACAATAGAGAGTGACCATCGTCCACTAGAACAGATCTATAAGAAGAATCTGTGCAAAGTGCCTGCAAGACTGCAAAGACTACTTCTAAGGATCCAAAGCTATGACTTCCCGCTTAAATATAAGCCAGGAAAGGAAATGGTGCTAGCAGATGCGTTGTCTCAATTGTCACCATATGAGAAACATGAGGTGGAGGGCCTAACAGTAAAAATCCACCACCTAGTGAGTGTTACCCCTACAAAGCTCAGTCAAATCAGAGATGAGACTAGCAAAGATGAGGAGTTGCAACTACTCACACAACAAGTAATACAGGGGTGGCCGGAGAGAATCCAGCAGGTACAGGCGACAATTCATCAATACTGGACGATTAAAGACGATATTGTAGTAGAAGACGGTACTCTCCTTGCTGGATCAAGGATCATCGTGCCAAAGACAATGCAGACACAACTTCTCCATCTCATACATGAAGGCCACATGGGAATGGAGACATGCAAGCTGAGAGCTAGATCAGCTGTATACTGGATAGGCATGTACAAAAATATCAAACAGATGGTCTCTGCATGTGGTATATGCCAGAAATACAGAAATGCACAACAGAAAGAGGAGATGATACCTAGTGAAATACCGTCAAGACCATGGCACACTGTTGGGGCAGATCTCTTCATGTGCAATCAAGAATGGTATCTCATAGTGGCAGATTACTAATCCAAGTTTCCTTTTGTGAGAAGGATGAAAGACTTGAGAGTCACAACTACCACCAGGATTGCAAAGAGCTAGGCCTAGAAATTCATTGTAGCCACTTTTGGGGCGGTAAAGTCGGGCAGCAGCTAAAGTTTGCGCCCGGCGCAAAATCGAGGCCACTTCTCCGATATTCATTAGCTTCGCCCTAAGAGTTTGCTCGAGCGCTAAAACTGGCGCTGCACGCCTCTCTTTAGGCGCTAAGCCGGAGGTGCTGAGCGAGAGCGCCGAGGCCGGGCGCAGCGCAGGTGCGGCCATCTCGTGATTGACAGCAGACACCCTGGTGCCGGCCAGCTCTTAAGGGGGAAGGGTCGACTTGGTCTGCTGCCACGCCCTGGATAGTGGAGCCCTCCAGCTAGGCCTGAACACTGCTGCTGGACCCATATAGCGCCTGAAGCCATGCAGAAGGCCCGTGAACGAGCGCAGCGCTTCTCAGAGCTTGATCTGAGTGTGCTGGTTGGTGCTGTGGAGAAGAGGCGCCATATTTTGTACCCGGACAATGGCAGGAAGGCGCCGGGCCGCGTCTACCGGAGAGCCTGGAGGCATGTCGCCAGCAAGGTGTCAGCCAACAGCGAGGTCCCCAGGAGCGGTGTCCAATGCCGCAAAAAGTTTAATGACCTCACTCGGATTGTCAGGGTGAGTACCCTTTCCAGTGTCCTCCTCATCCTTGCATGTGCACCTCACATTATGGGCAAAGGGACCTGAAAGTCCTAATGGCCAGCCCTCATGCAGCAGCTATGGGACAGGCATGAACATCAATTGCACATTCTGCACTTAACACACTGGCCAAGCTATTCCACCATGGGAGGCAGTGCACACAAGATCAGGGCTACACACTGGCCAGGCTATTCCACCATGGGAGGCAGTGCACACAAGATCAGGGCGACACACTGTACTTAGAGGCTGTCCTTTCTCTTGCAGGCCAAGCTGGCCAATAATAAGAAGAGCCGGACTGCGACCGGGGGAGGCCGACCCCAGATCCAGCCGCTCACCGAGCTGCAACATCGCGTGGAGCGCATCATGGGTAGCCGGGTGATTGGCCCCGTTGCATGTGGAGATGCCGACCCTGTTCTGGGCACCAATGGTAAGGACATCACCTTTTGGACCTCTCTCGTCCCACTTGCGCATCAGATCTACATCCTTTGCCACTGTCCGACCAATGCGCTGAATGCCACCACGTATGCATCCCTCGCTGACGCCCTCTCCTCACTCTAAAGCTACTCTTGTGCCTTCCTGCTTTCAGATGGTGAGGAGGAGGTCCCTGAACTTGCCAGTGACAGCCCCTCAGAAGAGGAGGAGGAGGAGGAGCAAGAGGAAGGCGGCCCATCAGGGGAATCCTCAGCCGCGGCAACCCATGCGAATGTAGGGGACACGTCTTCCCTGGAGGGGAGCGTGGCGGAAGTGTCGGAGGGGAGGGGAGCTCATGGGACCTGCGGCCTGCAGAAACGCGGGAGGGAGTGGAAGCTCAGCGGCCTTCTCCCCAGAGGGGGGAAGGGTCGGAGGGGAGTCCAATTGCTGGGCCCAGCGGCGTCCAGCAACGCAGGAAGGGCCGGCCAGCTTGGTGGCCTTCTCCCCAGAGGGGGGAAGGGTCGGAGGGGAGTCCAATTGCTGGGCCCAGCGGCGTCCAGCAACGCAGGAAGGGTCGGCCAGCTCGGCGGCCTTCTCCCCAGAGGGAGAGTCTGGCCTCCAGTCCGGAGATGGTCTTCGCCGAGGAGATGGGACGCCTCGAGGACTTGTCCGCGGACTCGGAGCGCCGGCACACGGAGCTCATGGGGGTAGTGGCACGGTTGCCTGAGGCCATCGAGTCCCTCTCTCGGAGTGTGACCGACGTCGGGGCCTCACAGGCCATCAGTTTGGCGGAATTCGGGGCAGATCAGGCAGCGAGTCGGGCGGCATTCGGGGCAGCTCAGGCAGCGAGTGGGCAGCTGATCAGTGGTGCCGTGCAGTCACTGGGTGCTCTGATGAGGTCACTGAACAGGGCAACACGGGCACTCACTGCTGCCACACTCGCTGTGTCAGCCAGGCATCGCCAGCGCACCCGGCGCGCTGCAGCAGCACAGCGGTCTGTCCCTCGGCAGATTGGTGCGCATGCTGCAGTGCTGGCCCGGGCGAGTGCCAGTGTCTCAGGCGACCAGCGAGCGCCTGCCATCCGCCAGCTTGCCCCCATTCCTCCAGCTGCCACTGCCACTCCCCCAGTGGAGCTGCCAGGAGCTGCTGCAGCGACTGATGCTGGCCAGCCACAGCTGCAGCATTCAACAGCCGCCCGCTCGACGGCCAGACCTCGACTAGGCCGACCCCCAAGGGCATCTGCCGTCACGACATGTGCCCCTCAGGAGCCTGCCCCCAGCCTTGCAGCAGCCAATGGCCTTACTTTGAGGAGGAGCAGCAGGGCGGGCAGGGGCCACACAAAGATGGCCAAGGCATCGCCCTAGCGGGCCAAAAAGTCGAATGTGTGGCCAGTTGTGTTTGTTTTTTGAAGGCCGAGAATTGGATGTTTGTTTTTTGAAGGCCGAGGATGTGATGTTTGTTTTTTACGAAGGCCGAGGATGACGGCCATTTTAGTTGCACTGTTTTGTTAATCCTCTCCAGGTTGTGGGAGCGAGTAATGTGTTTGAGTGTTTTTTGGGGGTTTCGTCTGTTTTTGGTTTTCATGTGGGAAGGGCCCTGAGTTTGTACAATAAAGCATTTTATTTATTAACATTGTCCATGTTTGATCTTTGAAGTGTTTGTTGCCTTAACCGGCTGAGGGCTTGCGGAGCGGCTGCAATCATGTTCTTTCATTGGCACAAGCCATTCCCTGACAGGGGGCCTAGAAGTGACGTTCAATAAGCCGCCGACGGGCGGCCCTTGGACCTTCTGCCTCCCTCCTGGGCTGGTACTCCTCGTCCTCCTCCTCCTCATGCTCCTCCTGCTCCTCCTCCTGAGGTGGTGGTCCAACGTGAGGTGGCAGTGCCTGAGTCCTGCGGATAGCCAGGTTGTGCAGCATGCAGCAAACGACGACGAATTGGGAGACTCGCTCCTGCGAATACTGGAGGGCTCCCCCGGAGCGATCGAGACAGCGGAACCGTTGCTTGAGGACGCCGATTGTTTGTTCTATGATGTTCCTAGTCGCTTGATGGCTCTCGTTGTATGCCTCTTCAGCAGGGGTCGTGGGCACGCGGAGCGGGGTCATGAGCCAGGTACACAAAGGATAGCCTTTGTCTCCGATAAGCCATCCTCTTGGGTGAGGCTGTGCCTGGAACATGTCAGCCACAGTTGTCTGTCGCAAGATAAAGACATCGTGGCTGCTGCCTGGAAAGCGGGCATTGACAGCTAGGATGCGCTGCCTGTGGTCACACACCAGCTGTACGTTGAGGGAATGGTAGCCCTTCCGGTTGCGGTAATCCTCGGCATGCTCCAGAGGTGCCCGCAAAGCCACATGCGTGCAGTCAATGGCGCCCTGCACCATGGGGAAGCCCGCTATTCTTGCAAATCCCACTGCACGCTGCTGCTGCTTGTCCAGGGTCATGGGGAAGGAGATGAATTGATGTCTCCTTCTGAAAAGGGCATCGGTCACCTGGCGGATGCAGCAATGCACGGCGAACTGGGAGATGTTAGCGATGTCCCCAGTAGCGGATTGGAAGGAGCTGGTGGCATAGAAGTTGAGAGCCACCGTCACCTTCACTGCCACTGACAGAGACGTCCTGCGCATCAGCTGTGGCTGCAGATCTCTGTGAAGCAGCTGGCAGATGTCTGCAACCACCTCCCTTCTGAATCGCAGCCTCCTAACCCACTTCGCGGCAGACATGGTCAGATAGGAGGACTGCTGGCGGTATAGCCTGGGTGGGTAAGGCCTCAGTTGGCGACGCCTGTTGCCCCCTCTGCGTCTAGCCAGGGCTGCCACTCTCTCACGGCGTCTGTAAGCCGTTCTGGCATAAGGCTGAAAGTCAGCGTTGGCACCCAATGCAGCCCCCATTATATGCTGGCAAACACTGAGCTCTCAATGAAGGCAAAGATAATTGCTAAGCTCTGGCCTGAGCCAAAAATACCTGTCCTAGTGTTGGTCCAAACCAGTAAGCTCTCCTCCTTGGTCTCTCTCCAAAAAACCGTTGCACAAGAGTGAATGCTGCAAAATGGCTGGCCTTTATAGTGCAGGGTAAGTGCCCTTTAATTAGCGCTCCCCGCGGCCCGCCTCGGCCGTGTACCGTTCCACTTCACAGTCGTTAGGGCCGCCCGGCGCACAATGGGCCGGCGCGAGTGAAGTTCCGGTTCGGGGCGCACAAAGGGCGTTGCACGACGAAATGACGTCATGATCTGCACGCGCAGCAGGGCGCGCGCTAAGACTTTGCGCCGACGCTAAATGTGTACTGAAGTTGGGGCGAGGTGCAGATCGCGCTGCGCCCGGGTGCTAAGCGCCTAGCGCTCGAGATCTACTCCTCCTAAGGCGCTAACGGCTGGCGCGCCCAACTGAATTTCTCGGCCCTTGTTTGCTGAACAAGGAATCCCGGAAAAGGTAATCTGTGATAATGGAACCCAGTTCACATCGAGTGAATTCAGAGCTCTGGCAGAAAAGTATGGGTTCAAAATAGTAACCTCATCCCCACATTTCCCAAGGGGACACGGGTTCATCGAAAGACAGATCCAGACTGTCAAGAGAACTCTCATCAAAAGTAGTGAGATGGGGGAAGACCAAGACCTTGCCCTCCTATCACTCAGATTAACACCACTGAAAGCAGACATGAAATCACCTGCGGAATTGCTGAATGGGAGGAAGTTTAAGACTACACTACCAGCAAAAATACATCCTCCCCAGGACCAGGAGGACTTCAGACAAAAGCTGGCAGAAGCACAAATCGTAGGAAGCAAACGTCACGATAAACATGCAAAGACGCTACCAGAATTGCTGAATGGACAATCAGTGCATGTGCAAGACCCGGTGTTGAAAACCTGGAATCCAGCCAAGGTCATTGGAAAAGCTGATACTCCAAGATCCTACTTCGTAGAGACTGAACCTGGTAACCAATACAGACGGAACAGACTCCACATCAGACCTTCACCTGAACTGGATAAGCAGCAGACAACATCAGCAACATTGACAACACCAGCTACCACAAGCAGTACAACACCAGAAACAAGCGCTACAAATCAAACAACCACGAGCATGCACACTCCAACTCCAAAGGTGACAGCAACAACAACAACGAGAGCGGAACATACCAAAACACCGCAGAGAGGAATGGTCACCACCAAATCCACAAGATGGAGGGACAACATCCAACCACCTGAGCGATATCGCGAATAAAAAAAAAACTCACGATTCTTTGTAGTTGATAATAATAGTTTAGATATAATATTTGTTAATTTAAATTGTTAAATTTCATGTTTTAGTTTTTTTGAGAAAGAGGGATGTTACATTGTTATAGTATCACATCGTTAAATGGAACTACTTTGGTATGGAACTACTTTGGTATGGTGTAGTTATATTGCTATGTGGCACACTGTGCACGGGCAGTGCACAGTGCAGCGTTGGACATCTTGTATCACTCCGCACCATACGGCAGCACTGTAACAAAGCAGGAATACCAGCCAGTAAAAGCAGTAACTAAAATGAGCTAAAAGTGTCTGTATTATTTATAGTATAAGAACACAAGGAGACACAACATAATTCATTGTCTGTGAAAGGCTCTGAGCTGTGATCAGGTGGTCTTTCTGCGTCATATAATGTAGAAGACATCAGACATCGATATTATGAAGACTGGCGATGATTTTTCATCAGCGGAAAAGCCAAGGTTAGAATTTAATCCTGCCCTCCCTGCCCCTCCCCCTCTCCACCCTGTCCCCTGGCCCCTGCCCAATATTCAACTAGGGTCGAGTGGTGAGGGGGCGACAGCCCTGGTTGCTGCTGGAAACAGCAGAGATGTGTGGGCAGGGGGTTTTCAGACCAAGACAGGGTAAGGTCCCAGTGGTAAATTGACCTGTTGACACCAATTCAGGACAGTTTTCCGAGTCGGTGCTCCCAGCAGAGAGCTTCGCTCACCGAGGGCGCAGACGGAAAGTTCCGTGATTTTCTGACCATTAGTGGATTTCGGAGACCTGCTCTCAGCGGTTGGGGCTGTCCGCCACATTTCCATACCGCTTCAACCAATGATTCTTACAGGGCTTGACAGGGTAGATGCAGGGAGGATGTTTCCCCTGGCTGGGGAGTCCAGAACCAGGGGTCACAGTCTCAGAATAAGGGGTCGGCCATTTAAGACTGAGATGAGGAGAAATTACTTCACTCAAAGGGTGGTGAATCTTTGGAATTCTCTACCCCAGAGGGCTGGGGAGGATCAGTAATGGAGTATATTCAAGACAGAGATCGATAGATTTTTGGATATTAAGGGAATCAAGGGATATGGGGATAGTGCGGGAAAGTGGAGATGAGGTAGAAGATCAGCCATGATCTTATTCAATGGCGGAGCAGGCTCGAGGGGCTGAATGGTCAACTCCTGTTCCTATTTCTTATGTTCTTATGTTCTTCTATAAATGTTGTTGTTGAGGGGTGATCTAATTGTGATGTTTACAATGATTCAATAGATTGGATACAGAGAGGTTGGTTCCTTTGGTAGGGGAATCCAGAAAACGGGAGAACCATCTTAAAATTAAAGCTGGGCCATTCAAGGAGCACTTTTTCACAGAAAGGGTAGTGGAAATCTGGAGGTCTCTCCCCCAAAATGCTGTGGATGCTGGGTTAGTCAATTGAAATTTTCAAGACTAAATTCAACAGATTTTTATTAGGTAAAGGTATCAGGGATATGGGTCAAAGGCGGGTAAATGGAGTTAAGCCAATCGAATCATTCAAAACGCTTTTTGGAAAAATTTCCATCCACTGTGGCGGAACCACTGAATGACTCTGGATAACTGTACATAATTCTCTTTAACGATGTTCTAACACCAGCCTAAACCTGTACCATTGTGTTAGGCATTACTGTGTTTTGTATATAGAGTTTGCATGTACAGGCCGTGGCCCCTTTAAGAGCGCGGGAAAACGCGGGCAACGCGATGACATCACATCGTAAATGCGATGACGTCACGTCGCAAACCACGTGACTGCCTAGGCAGTCCTCGTGGCATCTCCGTTGAGTAAAGACCTGTTTCATTGTTCTCCTGTGTCGATCTCAATTATTCGTAGGAATTCGTCAATTTCTACATTGGTGACCCCGTTTTTGTGAACGTTTTCACAGAAGAAGAGCACAGCACGGAAGCAAACGCCGTTTCGCTAACGCTACCGCAGATCTGGGTGCAACAAGCGCTCTCGTGGTTCATTCTGGTCGAGGCCCAGTTCGCCCTGAGGAACATCGATGCGGATCACACCACGTACCTGGTCTCCGCACTCGACAGCTCTACCGCCTCTTGGATCGTCAGCCTCCTCGTAAACCCCCCAACGGAGTGCAAGTATGAAACCCTCAGCGGGGATGCCACAACGACTCACCCCCCGCAGACGCCGCCCCAGCTCGTCAGCCTGCTGGGCTGTGTTTTCTACCATGCGCAGTTCGGCGCGAAGGCGTCTTGCCGCCCTCCCTGCAGTTTTCCCCATCAAACGGGCACCCCGCGACCGCCCTCGATGTGCAGACGGGGAATCACGGCCCCACCCTGGAAGCGGCCAGTGTAGTTTCCCAGCCCCTCCTCGGCGCGGCTTTCCTGTGTGCCAACAGCCTCCTGGTCGACGATAGGAACCAGCGGCTCATCAACGCAGCAACTATTACTGCTCTTCCGTGTTACCGCAGTAACACTACGTTGTGCACCGTTCTGTGCGTTTCCGACTCCTGATGAGTTCGCTCACCTGCTCGGCGCATTCCCCGACCTGACAAGACCCACGTTCATTTCCTCCTGGATCGCCCGTTTCGCGGTGCCCGCTTCACACCACGGGCTACAGAGGTCACACGTTCCCACGGAGCTTCACATGGCTGAATACGTTCTTATTCGCCATGACGCACATAGGGATCCACTCAAGGCCAGCACATTTAGACCTCGTCCGCCCCGTCATGACAGCACAACCGCCGAGACGCGGTCGGCCACCCATCATCGTTACGGCAGACCAAGTGCGACCGCCCGCCAGACCGCCAGCCGCCCAGCAGCCTCCGCCTCGAGAGTACAGGAGTTGTTCTGACAGGCTCGTCAGACCCCCTCACCGTTTGACTTTGGCCGTTAAAGCGAATTCTGGGGGGGCGCATGTGGCGGAACCACTGAATGACTCTGGATAACTGTACATAATTCTCTTTAACGATGTTCTAACACCAGCCTAAACCTGTACCATTGTGTTAGGCATTACTGTGTTTTGTATATAGAATTTGCATGTACGGGGCGTGGCCCCTTTAAGAGCGCGGGAAAACGCGGGCAACGCGATGACGTCACGTCGTAAACGCGATGACGTTACGTCGCAAACCACATGACTGCCTAGGCAGTCCTCGTGGCATCTCCGTTGAGCAAAGACCTGTTTCATTGTTCTCCTGTGTCGATCTCAATTATTCGTAGGAATTCGTCGATTCCTACACCACCATATTTTCCTCAGTAACTCAAATTTCTAATGTCCAAAATAAGGTTTTAAATAAAATGAAAATGCATTTTTTTTACATATATCACAAGAACATGATCAAATGTACCCATTCAATTGTCTTCTGTGCCTTCTAATACCTCAGTTAAAGTCTTTAAGGCCTGAATCTCCCTCAAAAGCCTGGGCTTTGACTGGATATTTTAATCTCACGACCATTGGACAGCATTCCACCACATGAATTCTTTCTGAGCATGCGTGAGTTTGCCAAATTTCCCAGCAGATTGAGCTTGTGCAATTCGCAGAGTTTCCTAGCATGTAATCTGTGCAGCAACATGAGCTTTCTTAGTCACCTCTTTATTTGGATTAAAAAATGTGGTGAAAACATTTCTCTCTTCTGAACCATTTTTGCTTGAAATTTTCTTTCGTATAAAACCTTGGAAATTGTAAACAATGAACGTTTGAGTATTTTATGAGGTAATTTTTGTTTGTTTATGGAAATTTATGTTTGTTAAAGACTAAAAGTTGTCAAACTCACTACAAGTGCACGAAGAGGGTAAATATTTCTCTTCTGCACTGCTGATGTATCCTGGGAACACACATCGGGAAATTTTATCCATTAAATTTTATGAAGCAGAAAACTTATGCTTAAATGCCTGGAGGCTACAATGCTGGCTGTGATAAAAAAAATGAAGACTTGCATTTATATAGCACTTTCCATGATCTCAGGACATCCCAAAGTAAATTATAGCTAATTAAGTACTTCTGAAGTGTAGTCGCTGTTGTAGGGAACAGCCAATTTGCAGACAGCAAGATCCCACAAATAGCAATGAGATCAATAACCACATAATTTTTTTTAGTGATGTTGTTTGATGTATAAATATTGGCCAGGACATCAGGAGAACGCCCTTGCTTTTCTTTGAATAATGCCTGGGGTCTTTTACATGTTATAATGTAGGAAATGTGGCAGCCAATTTGCACACAGCAAAAATAAATTAAATAAATGACTAAATCATCTGTATTAGGTGTTGGTTGAGGGATAAACATTGGCCAGGACACCAGGGAGAACTCCCCTGCTCTTCTTCGAAATAGTGCCATGGGATCTTTTACATCCATCTGAGAGGGCAGATGGAGCCCCAGCTTAACGTCTCATTTGAAAGACGGCACCTCTGACAGTGCAACACTCCCTCAATACTGCGCTAGGGAGTCAGCCAAGATTTGGTGCTCAGATCTCTGACACTGAGGGCATAAAAGGGCCTGTGGGCATATCAGGGAGGAGGCTGACAGGCAGGAACGTGGTAGAGGGTTGGGGCCTGATGGATCGCAAGAGGCGAAGAGCGAAGAGCAGTTTGAGTCTGATTATCAAGGGCTCCCCCTCTCTCACAAGGCTGCTCTCCCCAATACTGACTCTTTCCATGCTTTGAAAACCCCTCTCCTAGAATCATAGAATGATACAGCACAGAAGGAGGACATCATGTTTCATCACATGATCTCCAGCCTCCAACTGCCCCAGTCAGTCAAACAGCACTTTTATCCCCATCTCCAATATAATAAACGAAAGTGTTCAAAGAAAATGAAAAAAATGCACATTTCTTTTAATACCCCTATTTTTTTTCTTCTGACTAGTACCAGTGTCCCGGAGATTAATCTTCAATTCCTGGTGACTCCAGGACCATCCTGAAGGGTTGGGGCAACCCTAACATTATGTGGGATGTCAGCCCTACTGTTCGACAACAGATTATCCTCCGCCCCACTGCATGCAACTCCACGGGAGGGCTGCTTGTTGCTAAGGAAGGTGCAGTTGGTTCTATTGCTGCAAAAAGCCCGATAAACACTTGATAATCCTCCTCAGCACCACAGGCTACTTTGAGGGAAGGCAAGGTTAGACAAAAGCAACTCAGCCACACAGGCAACTGGACATTGGACCCAGCAACTACTGAACTGAGACAGAGTTCAAAGGGAAAGAAAACATGTTTTTATGTGTGTGCACAGGTATTTACCAGAGATAGCAACTTCTGATCAACATAGCTGACTGAAATCCACAGATAACAAGTGTGTCCGCGATCCTGATGGACCTCAAGTCAGGCTGCAGATTAGAATAAGTGATTCGGAGAGTAGACTTCTCCAATGATAGTTATACCAAAAACAAGTGCTTCATTCCTTCTTGCTAAGCTGGTGATGTCATGATAGTCCATTCCCAATTTCAATTGGTTCATTCCCTGTTGCTATGCTGGTGATGTCATGATAGTCCATTCCCAATTTCAATTGGTTCATTCCCTGTTGCTATGCTGGTGATGTCATAATAGTCCATTCTCAATTTCAATTGGTTCATTCCCTGTTGCTGGTGATGTCAAGATAGCGCAACAAAAAAAACAACTTGCACTTAAATAAGCGTCTTTAATGGAGTACAACACGACAAACTACTTCGTAGGAGTGTAATCAGACAAAAATTGAGATTGAACCAAAGATGGAGAGACTAGAACAGATGACCAAAGCATTGGTCAAAGAGGTAGTTTTTAAGGAGCGTCTTAAAAGAGAAGAGAGAGGCAGAGAGGTTTAGGGAGGGAATTCCAGACCTTATGGCCTAGGCAGCTGAAGACACGGCTACCAATAGTGGGGTGTGAAGGAGTTGGGGGGTGCACAAGAGGCCCAAAAGGAGGAACGCAGAGATCTCAGAGGGTTGTAGGGCTGGAGTAAGTTACAGAAATAGGGAGGGGCGAGGCCATGGAGGGATTTGAAAACAAGGATGAGAATTTTAAAATTGAGTGTTGCCGGACCGGGAGCCAGTGTAGGTCAGCGAGCACAGGGGTGATGGGTGAACGGGACTTGGTGAGAGTTAGGACACGGGCAGCCAAGTTTTGGATGAGCTGAAGTTTATGAAGGATAGAAGGTTGGAGGCCGGCCAGGAGGGCATTGGAATAGTCGAGCCTGGAAGCGACAAAGGCATTGATGAGGTTTTCAGTAGCAGATGAGCCGAGGCAGGGGCGGAGACAGGCGATTAGGGGTAAACCTACCATAACATCATTGGGAATTTTCTCACTTAACATCCGTGGCCATGATTTTGCTCTATGACAGATATTCCACCGGAAGTATGTCAGGTTGTGACCTCTACCTGCTGGGGTCAGGCTAAGGTGCATGCTAGTGGCAGGCTGCAGGCAATATGTCTGGAGCTGCCGGATTGCCTACCTTGGTCATAGAGGGGAAGAGATTCACTGCGGCACTCACTGCGGCAGAGCATGGTTGAGGTGGCAGTGAAGCAGCGAGTAATTATTTTTTTAACTCAATCTCCCACGTTGCCTTGTACAATCGATCGCTCTGAGACTGATTGTTCTAGGTGAGGCGGCCCTCTTAATTTCAACACCCCAGACCACCTGTTTAGCAATGCTGGAGTCCCAGGAACGTCATTTATTCCTGATGCCTAGTGCTGCTGAGGTGTGAATGGCAGAAAATGCGTCAGATGATGTATTTCCTGTCATTACCTCCAATTAGCATATGCCCATCCAAATATGGGCAGGTCTGTTCAGCGTCCGGCTTCACCTCTGGAGGGGCAGGGCAGGTTGCGGAACTGGCGGACCAGCTCCTGATACATCTCCGACACCTGCCCATCCAGAATCCGCCTTAAAGGTGTCCGCCGTGGTTCAGTGGGTAACACTCTCGTCTCGCGAGTCAGAAGGTTGTGGGGTCAAACTCCAGGGACTTGAGCACGTAATCCAGGCTGACACTCTTGAAGTGCCGTCTTTCGGATGAGCAGTTAACCTGAGACCCTCTCTGGTGGATGTGGAAGATCCCATTGTTCTATTTGGAAGAAGAGCAGGGGCGTTCTCCCCGCTGTCCTGGACAGTATTTATCCCTCAATCAACATCGCTAAAACAGATAATCTGGTCATTATCACATTGCTGTTTGTGGGAGCTTGCTGTGTGCAAACTGGCTGCCTCGTTTCCTACATTACAACAGTGTCTACACCACACAAAATACTTTATTGGATTTAAAGCATTTTGAGAGCTCCTGAGCATGTGAAAGATGCTAGAGAAATGCAAGTTCTCTCATTAAATGGCCCAGAAATTCGGGTCTCCACGGGTGAGTACGCACAGGGTACTCACCCGTAAGCCCAATGGAAGTACCGGTTTCCTGCATGCACTGCGCATGCGCAGGAAACCGGCACTTCTGTTCCCCTGAAAGAAAGGGTTCGGAAGTCGAACGCGTGCACAGGTGAGGCAGCGTGTGCGCATCGAACTTACGTTTTTTTTCCAGGTTTTCCCGGGAGGGTAAGTCTCCAGAAGTTAGACATGTAAAAAGCAGTCGCAAGGCCTGCTTTTTACAAGGTAAGTGGTGAATTAATTAAAATTAAAACATTTTTTTGACAGGTTTATTATTTTTAAATACTTTAAAGAAAGGTAAGTTTATTTTTAGCCCCGTTAGAAAATGTAATTAATTTTTTCAAAAATTTAAATTGTTTAAAATAGTTATTTCATGTAATTTATAGTTTATTTTAAAAATGTGATTTTTAAGAAATTTATTTGAAGATTTAGTGATGTTTTGGGGCTTGTAGTATTTATAGGTTTGACAGGTCTTCCTGTCAAACTTATGAATGAAGCATTCCCTGCTACCATTGGCTCTCCATGGCCCACATGATCCTAGGGGACGCATCGAACTAACTGCGCCCCTGGGATACGCAAGTGTCCTAGGCCCAACCATCTTCAGCTGTTTCATCAATGACCTTCCCTCCATCATAAGGTCAGAAGTGGGGATGTTCGCTGATGATTGCACACTGTTCAGCACCATTCGAGACTCGTCAGATACTGACGCAGTCCGTGTCCATATGCAGCAAGACCTGGACAACATTCAGACTTGGGCTGACAAGTGGCAAGTAACATTCGCACCACACAATTGCCAGGCAATGACCATCTCCAACAAGCGAGACTCTAACCATCTCCCCTTGACATTCAATGGCATTACCATCGCTGAATCCCCCACTATCAACATCCTGGGGTTACCATTGATCAGAAACTGAACTGGACCAGCCATATAAATACTGTGGCTACAAGAGCAGGCCAGAGGCTGGGAATTCTGCGGCGAGTGTCTCACCTCCTGACTCCCCAAAGCCTTTCCACCACCTGCAAGGCACAAGTCAGGAGTGTGATGGAATACTCTCCACTTGCCTGGATGAGTGCAGCTCCAACAACACTCAAGAAGCTCGACACCATTCAGGATAAAGCAGCCCGCTTGATTGGCACTCCATCCACCACCTTCAACATTCACTCTCTCCACCACCGGCGCACTGTGGCTGCAGTGTGTACCATCTACAAGATGCACTGCAGCAACTCGCCAAAGCTCCTTCAACAGCACCTTCCAAACCCGCGACCTCTACCACTTAGAAGGACAAGGGCAGCAGACGCATAGGAACATCACCACCTACAAGTTCCCCTCCAAGCCACACACCGTCCTGACTTGGACCTGTATCGCCGTTCCTTCACTGTCGCTGGGCCAAAATCCTGGAACTCCCTCCCTAACAGCATTGTGGGTGTACCTACACCATATGGACTGCAGCGGTTCAAGAAGGCGGCTCACCACCATCTTCTCAAGGGCAATTAGGGATGGGCACTAAATGCAGGCCTAGCCAGCGACGCCCACATCCCATCAATGAATTTTAAAAAAAGCACTGCGCGCCGGCAGTTGGAGGAGGCCCAGGATCGCAATTCCACGTGGGCCCACAGCTCAATGGTAGGTAAGTGCAGGTCGGGGGCTTGCACTCACGGGAAGCCCCCGACCCGAATTTCTGGGCCCTTGTTTCTTTCTTTAACACAGTTGCTAACTCAGAGGATGACCGACTCTCTTTAGTCCAGGAACTGTGAATGCACAATCATGATGACGACCCACTGCAGGTCCCCCTAGAGCCTGGTGACGGAGATGCCGACTGGTTGCTTTTTCTGTCCACCTAACAATTCAAGTTGCAAACGGTTAAACTTCCAACTCAAACCGACACATGCCTACGTGAGTGCCTCAGTTAATCGGTTTATGGTATCCTGATCCTCCGTGTTACCAAGCTTTGTACGTTCTATCAATCTATTTAGGGCTGTTAATCTCAACTCAATAGCGTTAGATGAAGAAGGGTGGGAGGAGGCTCATGTGGAGCATAACCACTTACACCTGCATAGACAAGTTGGGCCGAATGGCCTGTTTCTGTGCTGTAAATTCTGTGTCATTCTATGTAACATTCCACAGAAAGTGGGTCCTGCCTCCTTCTGGAAGATATCAGGCTGCCTGTTCTGACATCTGGTAGACTCTTTTTTGAAGCTAAATGAACTCAACACAGGCGGGCGCACTCTCACCTCTCAGTCAGAAGTTTGTGAATTCAGATCCCACTCCATGACTCGAGCACGCAATCCAAGCCAACACTTCAGTGCAGTGTTGCCTTATTGGAGGAGCTTCAGGTGAGATGTTAAACTGAGACCCTGGGGTAGAAACTGGCCCTCATTGCGCCCGTTTAACGGGTGTAAAATGGGCGCAACCACGGACAATTTCGGGAACCGATGTCCCACGCCCAAAGGACACCTGAAGGGCATCCGACCCGATACTGGGTCAGGTGATTTATCAGGCGTCCCTGGCGGCTGCCTAAAACAGACGATAGGCCGCTTACATACGTAAATGAGGGGCCTAATTGTTCAGCAATCGCTGGGCGAATAACAGCAAAAGGTAAGAATCATTGCTGAGGAGCCAGGAGGAGCAGGAGGGCTCCCCCGACTCCATAGTATCTCCCCCACCCCACCCCGGCCCGTTGCTGCTTCACACACCCTCCCTCCCCCACCCCACCCCGGCCCGTTGCTGCTTCACACACCCTCCCTCCCCCACCCCACCCCGGCCCGTTGCTGCTTCACACACCCTCCCTCCCCCACCCCACCCCGGCCCGTTGCTGCTTCACACACCCTCCCTCCCCCACCCCACCCCGGCCCGTTGCTGCTTCACACACCCTCCCTCCCCCACCCCACCCCGGCCCGTTGCTGCTTCACACACCCTCCCTCCCCCATCCCCCACCCCACCCCGGCCCGTTGCTGCTTCACACACCCTCCCTCCCCCACCCCACCCCGGCCCGTTGCTGCTTCACACACCCTCCCTCCCCCATCCCCCACCCCACCCCGGCCCGTTGCTGCTTCACACACCCTCCCTCCCCCATCCCCCACCCCACCCCGGCCCGTTGCTGCTTCACACACCCTCCCTCCCCCACCCCACCCCGGCCCGTTGCTGCTTCACACACCCTCCCTCCCCCATCCCCCACCCCACTCCGGCCCGTTGCTGCTTCACACACCCTCCCTCCCCCACCCCCCACCCCCTAACCCCGGCTCCTGGGGTTTAACTTTGGGCCCCTTGTTCTACATAGAAACATAGAAGATAGGAGCAGGAGTAGGCCATTTGGCCCCTCGAGCCTGCTCCGCCATTCAATGCGATCATGGCTGATCATCCAAATTCAGTACCCTGTCCCTGCCTTCTCCCCATATCCCTTGATCCCCTTAGCCTTAAGAAATATATCCAACTCCCTCTTGAATATATTTAATGAATTGGCCTCTACTACCTTCTGTGGTAGAGAATTCCACAAGTTCACCACTCTCTGGGTGAAGAAATTCCTCTTCATTTCTGTCCTAAATGGCCTACCCCTTATCCTTAGACTGTGACCCCTGGTTCTGGACTCCCCGACCATCGGGAACATCCTTCCTGTATCTAGTCTGTCCAGGCCTGTCAGAATTTTATAAGTTTCAATCAGATCCCCTACCAAAGGAGTCGATCCCTATCCACTCTGCCAATTCGCTTTGATATTTTACACACAATTTACACATAATCTTCTCATCACCAGAGATCATGGGCCAGAACTTTGGGTCCCCAAGGGTGAGTACGCGCTGGGTACTCACGCGTAGGCCCAACGAAAGTGCCGGTTTCGTGCATGCACTGCGCATGCGTGGGAAACCGGAACTTCCATTCCCTTAAAGGAAGGGGTTCACAGGTCGAACGCGTGCGCCAGAGAGGCAGCGCATACGCCTGGAACTTCCGGTTTGTTTCCAGGTTTTTCTGGGAGGGTAAGTCTCCAGGAGCTACGCTTGTAAAAAGCAGTTGCAAGGCCTGCTTTTAACAAGGTAAATGGTGAATTAAGTAAAATTAAAACATTTTTTCCACAGGTTTATTATTTTTAAATACTTTAAAGAAAGGTAAGTTTATTTTTAGCCCCGTTAGAAACTGTAATTAATTTTTCCAAAAATTTAAATTATTGTTTAAAATAGTTATTTTATGTAATTTATAGTTATTTAAAAAATGTGATGTTTTTAAAAAAATGTATTTGAAGTTTTAGTTATGTTTTGGGGCTGAATTGTATTCATAGATTTGACGGGTCTTCCTGTCAAATCTATGAATAGAGATTCCCTGCTACCATTGGCTCTCCATGGCCCACAGGGGACGCTTCAAACTAACTGCGCCCCTGGGATACGCAAGCACTGCGCGCCGGCAGTTGGAGCAGGCCCAGGATCGGAATCCCACGCGGGCCCACAGCTCAACGGCTGGCACGCTAGGTAAGTGCAGGTCGGAGGCTTGTACCCGCGGGAAGCCTCCAACCCGAATTTCTGGGCCAATATCATAACTCGAGTTCTCCCCTCAGTGCACCACTAACCTTTTCCTGTTTTTTAAAATCCTCCATTGGACTTTTGAGGGCTGGTCCAAAATGGAAGCAACGTGTGATGAAATATGTCATTCATCAGACTCTGTAGTTAACTACATATATTGTATTGCCTGCTCCGATGTTTTACCTTGTATTGTGTATAGTGCACCGCCCCCTTTGTGTGTCGGCTCCGCCCATACCTGGCCCTACTTAAGACAAGCCCAGGCTTGTCTTGCAGCAGAACAGCAGCATGCTAGGTGAAGCTAGGTGAAGACACAGGCATCTTTTCTTTGCTAATAAAAGCCTTGTTTTATTCAGTTAACTTTGAGTCTTGAAGTCATTGAGGCGCATCAATTTTATTAGCAAACTTTAACGATGGATCAACTTTTGAAACCGGAACGCTTGGATTTGGACCCGCATGCTTCGGATGCATCGGCACGGTTTGGACACTGGTTCCAGTGCTTGGAATTCTTTATGGCCAACTCTGAAGCCGTCACAGCCTCTAAAGCCACCGGAGATGTGAAACTCGGGATCCTGCAGAATCGGGTAAGCCACCGGGTTTTCCCACTCATCCAAGACGCCGCCACCTACCTGGATGCCTGCAACATTCTAAAGGCCCACTATCAGCGGCCTACCAACGAGGTGTACGCCAGGCACCTGCTTGCTACCTGCACACAGCGACCCGGAGAGTCGCTAGAGGACTTTCTAGTCACCCTAAAAGTGCTTGGCAAAGACTGCAAATGCAAAGACGTGAAAGCCACGGTATACACAGACGAGCTTATTCGGGATGCCTTTATCGCAGGCCTTAGCTCTAATTACATCCGGCAGAGACTGCTAGAGAAAACGGGCCTAGATCTGACACAGGCTGTGGACACAGCGCGATCGCTGGATGTGGCTCAGAAGAACTCTGACTCCTACTCGTCAGGCCGCACGGCCCACGCCGCCTCTGCTTCCCCGCCCGGTAGCCCAACACCGTCGGGGCCCTGCTCTCCCCCCCAGAAGCCCTACAACCGCCGTGACGCATCGGGGCCCCAAATGCTACTTCTGCGGGCAGCCGAAGCACACCAGGAACCTGTGCCCGGCGAAAGGCACCACCTGCTGTAAGTGCGGTAAGAAGAGGCACTTTGGGAAGGTGTGCAGAGGGAACCCCGCAGGCAAAACCGCCACTGCCGCGTGCACGCCGTGGGAGCGGCCATCTTGGATGCCATCTTGTCCGACCTCGTGGGGTCCGCCATCTCGCGAGCAGGCATCGTGGACGCCATCTTACCCGGCCTCGTGTGGCCCACCATCTTGTCCCGATCAGGGCCCTACAGTGGCGTCGATCACAGTGGACCAGTCCAGACCGCACCCACTATCCAAATCGATGGTGGACATCGAGGTAAACGGGTGCAAGGTTAAATGTTTAATTGACAGCGGGAGCACGGAGAGCTTCATTCACCCTGATCTGGTACAACGACTCTCTCTAACTATAGTCCCTACTCAGGGCAGGATCTCTATGGCCGACAAAACCCAGATATCGACTATTGCGGGTTACTGCGTGGTACGATTGTCCGTTAAAGACACTGTATATAATAATTTTAAACTGTTAATTATGAAGGATTTATGTGTGAGCGTGATCTTGGGCCTGGATTTTCAGTGCCACCACCAAAGCATCACGCTCAATTTCGGTGGGACCCAGCCGCCCCTCACAGTGTGCGGTCTGGCTACCCTGAAGGTAAAGCCGCCTTCGCTATTCGCGAACCTTACCCCTAACTTCCGGCCAATAGCGACCAAAAGCAGGAGGTACAGCTGGGAGGACAGGCGGTTTATCGCGACCGAGGTAGACAGGCTCCTGAGGGAGCGCATTATTGAACGCAGCAACAGCCCGTGGCGCGCCCAAGTGGTGGTGGTGAGGGGTAGCGAGAAGAAGCGGATGGTGATTGACTATAGTCAAACAGTCAACATCTATACCCAACTAGACGCCTACCCGCTACCCCACATATCCGAGATGGTGAACCAAATCGCCCAATACAGGGTGTTCTCCACCATCGACCTCAAGTCAGCGTATCACCAGCTCCCTATCAGACCAGAGGACCGTTCGTACACCGCCTTCGAGGCAAACGGACGCCTCTACCAGTTCCTCAGAGTCCCCTTTGGGGTGACGAATGGGGTCTCGGTCTTTCAGAGGGAGATGGACCGCATGGTCGATGACCACCACTTGCAGGCAACCTTCCCCTATCTCGACAACGTCACCATCTGCGGCCACAACCAACAGGACCACGACTCAAACCTCGCGAGGTTTCTGAAAACCGCACAAAAGCTCAACCTCACCTACAACGAGGACAAGTGCGTTTTCAACACCACGCGCCTCTGCATACTAGGCAGCGTGGAGGAGAATGGGGAAATCGGACCAGACCCTGACCGATTGCGCCCCCTACGGGAGCTGCCCCTGCCCAACACTCCCAAAGCCCTGAAAAGGTGCCTGGGGTTATTCTCGTATTATGCCCAATGGGTCCCCAACTACTCCGATAAAGCCCGCCCCCTCTTGAAAGCATCCTCTTTCCCGCTCTCTGCTGAGGCCCATGCTGTCTTCAAAAGCATTAAGCAGGATATTGAGCGGGCCACGCTACAGGCAGTGGACGAGAACACTCCCTTTCAAGTGGAAAGTGATGCGTCTGACTTTGCCTTGGCGGCCACCCTCAACCAGACGGGGCGGCCCGTAGCTTTCTTCTCGAGGACCCTCCAGGGGCCCGAGATCAGACACTCCTCCGTGGAAAAGGAGGCCCAAGCCATCGTGGAGGCAGTGCGCCACTGGCGGCACTACCTAGCCGGCAAACGCTTCACCCTACTTACCGACCAGCGATCGGTAGCGTTTATGTTCAATAATAAACAGAGGGGGAAGATTAAAAATGATAAGATTCTTAGGTGGCAGATCGAGCTCTCCACCTTCGAGTACGACATCATATACCGGCCGGGGGCCCTTAACGAATCCCCCGACGCCCTCTCATGAGGGATGTGTGCCAACGCCACCGGGGATCGGCTACAGACCCTCCACAACGACCTCTGCCACCCAGGGGTCACACGGCTGTTCCACTTCATAAAGTCCCGCAACTTACCCTACTCGATTGAGGAAGTTCGGTCCCTGACCAGGAACTGCCGCACTTGCGCTGAGTGCAAGCCTCGGTTCTACCGCCCTGATAGAGCCCACCTAATCAAAGCTACACGGCCCTTTGAGCGGCTTAGCTTAGATTTCAAGGGCCCCCTCCCGTCCGTCGACCGCAATGTTTACTTCCTGAACATTGTGGACGAATACTCCCGTTTCCCATTCGCCTTCCCCTGCCCAGACATGACCAGCGCCACGGTCATTAAATGCCTCAACAGCCTGTTCTGCCTGTTCGGTATGCCAAGCTATATCCACACGGATAGAGGGGCGTCCTTCATGAGTGAAGAGCTACGCCAGTACATGCTGTCCAAGGGGATTGCCACGAGCCGTACCACCAGCTACAACCCCCGGGGTAACGGTCAGGTGGAGCGAGAGAACGGGACAGTATGGAGGGCAGTCACCCTAACTCTAAGGACCAAGGGCCTCCCTATCTCCCGCTGGCAGGAAGTCCTCCCAGATGTGCTCCACTCAATACGGTCACTATTGTGTACCGCCACTAATGCCACGCCTCATGAGCTAATGTTTGTGTTTCCCCGGAAATCCACCTCAGGCGTATTCATACCGTCATGGCTCTCCACCCCAGGTCCGGTACTTTTGCGGAAGCATGTGAAGGGCCACAAGATGGACCCTCTCGTGGAGCCAGTGCACCTGCTCCATGCCAACCCACAATATGCGTATGTCCGGCATGCTGACGGACGGGAGGACACTGTGTCCATAAAAGACCTCGCCCCAGCCGGTAACAACAGCAACAACGACAATGACTACAACAACAACAACAACAACCACAACAACCACAACAACTATTACCCACCCACTCCACCCACTATTCTTTCATCACCCCCGGAAGAACACCAGCCAACGGTACCCCCACCACCTACTCCTTCAACAACCCCGGTGGCGCCCCCGGCAGAGACCCAGGAGACCACCCGGGACACCCAGCCGGCACCCGTGGCACCGCAACCGTTACGTCGGTCACAGAGGACTATCACACCCCCCCGGACAGACTAAATCTGTAGAAGGGGTGAATGTGATGAAATATGTCATTCATCAGACTCTGTAGTTAACTACATATATTGTATTGCCTGCTCCGATGTTTTACCTTGTATTGTGTATAGTGCACCGCCCCCTTTGTGTGTCGGCTCCGCCCATACCTGGCCCTACTTAAGACAAGCCCAGGCTTGTCTTGCAGCAGAACAGCAGCATGCTAGGTGAAGCTAGGTGAAGACACAGGCATCTTTTCTTTGCTAATAAAAGCCTTGTTTTATTCAGTTAACTTTGAATCTTGAAGTCATTGAGGCGCATCAATACGTACACACATTATTAAAACAAATGCTCTGAGCCCAGGTGCAGAATGGTTTGGAAAAGTCATAGTGTCAACAACAACATACATTTATACCACACTTTTAATGTAGCAAAACGTCCCAAGGCGTGACACCGAGCCACATAAGGAGATATTCGGACAGGCGACCAAAAGCTTGGTCAAAGAGGTAGGTTTTAAGGAGGGTCCTAAAGAAGGAATGAGAGGTAGGGAGGCGGAGAGAGGGGTTTAGGGAGGGAATTCCAGAGCTTAGGGCTTAGGCAGTTGAAGGCACGGCCACCGATGGTGGAGTGTAGGAAGTCGGGGATGCAGAAAAGGCCAGAATTGGAGGAGCGCAGATATTTCGGGTGGTTGTAGGGCCGGAGGGGGTTACAGAGATAGGATGGGGCGAGGCCATGAAGGGATTTGAACTGTATCCTGCAGTGACATAAAATAAAGAAGGATCAGGTTGAATCAGCATAATGCACTAATTGGTTAAAGACAGATCTCAAAGAGTGCACAAGGGTCAGAGCTTGCTGGGTTGAGCAACTGACCTAATGCAGGCTTTGGAGGCCTAAGCCTAAAGCAGAAAGGTCTCAAGGGCTGAACAGACTGGAAGCTGAGCCGCACTAAGAGGATAAGAGTGGACAAAGTGGACGGTTTACGGCAGATACTGGGAAACGGCATTAGCGGCGAGGCTGAGTGTGGTGAATAGGAAGCATTTAGAAGGCTGAGGTATGCCGGATTCACATGGTGCGAGTGAAGCCAGATTACATTAATTAGCGAGGTCACATTATCTCTGGATTTTGCTCTTATTCACGCCTCAAGAGCCTGGAGATTTTAGTTGCTGCTTAACATATGACCGGATGGGTCAGAAGAAAAGGAACCTTTGCCTCTACTCCAGCTGTCATCTGTTTTTAAATGTGCAAGTTCCTTTTAATTTTGTGAATAAAACATTATTGATTTTTGAATGGGGCCAAAACAAGAAACAAACAGACAAGTGTGCTACATAACAACAGTCACTACTCTGCAGAAGTATTTTTTTCCCACTCCAATTGAGAAACTTAGGTTAAAGGCCCAGGCCATCTTAGGCCCAGCCCCAGTGCCAATCCCAGGCCCAACCCCAGTACCAATCCCAGGCCCAATCCCAGCACCAATCCCAGGCCCAATCCCAGCACCAATCCCAGGCCCAATCCCAGCACCAGTCCCAGTGCCAATCCCAGGCCCAATCCCAGTGCCAATCCCAGGCCCAATCCCAGCACCAATCCCAGGCCCAATCCCAGCACCAATCCCAGGCCCAATCCCAGCACCAGTCCCAGTGCCAATCCCAGGCCCAATCCCAGTGCCAATCCCAGGCCCAATCCCAGTGCCAATCCCAGGCCCAACCCCAGAGCCAATCCCAGGCCCAACCCCAGAGCCAATCCCAGGCCCAATCCCAGTGCCAATCCCAGTCCCAGTACCAATCCCAGGCCCAGTCCCAGTGCCAATCCCAGGCCCAGTCCCAGTGCCAATCCCAGGCCCAATCCCAGTGCCAATCCCAGGCCCAGTGCCAATCCCAGGCCCAGTCCCAGTGCCAATCCCAGGCCCAATCCCAGCACCAATCCCAGGCCCAGTCCCAGTGCAAATCCCAGGCCCAATCCCAGCACCAATCCCAGGCCCAGTCCCAGTGCCAATCCCAGGCCCAGTCCCAGTGCCAATCCCAGGCCCACTCCCAGTCCCAGGCCCAGACTCTTGAAATTGGCCACCGGTTTTTCTTTTATTTGAAAAGATGGGAAGGGTAGATAGAAGCACACTGTTTCCAGTAGTTGAGGAGTCAAAAATGAGGGGGGCAGAGAGACAAGATTAAATATAAGAGATTTAGAACAGAGGGCAGGAGAAACTTCTTCACACACGGAACATAAGAAGTAGGAGCAGGAGTAGGCCATACGGCCCCTCGGGCCTGCTCCGCCATTCAATAGGATCATGGCTGATCCAAATCTAGACTCACGTCCACTTCCCTGCCCTCTCCCCGTAACCCCTAATTCCCTTATCTGCTAGGAGTTGTGAGGCTGTGGAATTCACTCCGAGGGTTAATGGTTGGGACAGAAACTATGGCCGCGAATTTAATAGAGCTCAGAGGGAGGGTTTGGAGGTAGTGAAAATCAGAAAAATTAACGGCGTTGGGGTATCTCCTGCACCTCGCCGGAGGAGATACCCCCATCACAGGGTTTACAGGCCAAGGATGAGCTTCCTCAACATGAGTGAGCAGCAGTGCCAAAGGAGGCTGAGACTTTCGCGAGATGTAGTCGCTGACATCTGCGCAATGCTGCACCAAGACCTGGAGCCCAGAGGAGTGTGTGGACACTCCTTACCCGTGGCTGTCAAAGTCACCACCGCACTCAATTTCTTTGCTTTGGGCTCCTTCCAGGGATCAGCTGCGGACATCAGCGGCATCTCCCAGTCGGCCGCACACACCTGCAGGTTACCGATGCCCTCTTTTCAAAGTCGCACAATTACATCCATTTCTTCACGGATAAAGTAAGTGTGACCGTGCGTGCAGTTGGCTTTGCAAATATGGCAGGCTTGCCAAGGGTGCAGGGCATCATAGACTGCACACGTGTGGCCCTTAGGGCACTCCATCACAACCCAGCTGTATTTGTCAACCGCAAGCGATTCCACTCCCTTAACATCCAGCTGGTGTGTAACTACAGGAAGATCATCATGCATGTTTGCGCAAAGTACCCTGGCAGTTGCCATGACTCTTCATCCTGCGGCAGTCTACTGTGCCTCAGCTCTGCAATCCGCCAATGCAACTTTCCGGATGGCTACTTGACGACAAGGGCTATCCCCTGAAAAAGTGGCTCATGACAATGATGAGGAGGCCATCAAATGAGACTGAGGAGCGGTACAATGTGAGCCACATTTCCACCAGAAGCATCATAGGGCAAACCATCAGCTTGCTCAAAAAGCGATTCTGATGCCTCAACGGATCTGGTGGAGCCCTACAGTACTCACCAGCCAGGGTCTCCAGAATCATTGTGGTCTGCTGTGCCTTGCCCAACATCGCACAACAGTGTGGCTTGGAACAAGTGGCTCAGCGCACAGCCTCCTCAGAAGAAGAGGAGGATGAGGAGGAGGAAGAGGAGAAGGAGTAGGCCGAGGAGGAGGATGAGGAGGAGGACGAGGAGGAGAAGGCATGCCTTGCGGGGCCGGATGTGGCCAATGCAGCAGCACGCGAGCACATTGCTGGGATGCACTCATCCATGCCAGATTCGCATAAGCTTACACTTCAACCACAGGTGGCTGGCAGATAGCTATGACTGTGTGGATGACCTTCTTAACATGCCATACATCATCTCTCCAATAAACGGTGCTTTCCTATCACTCTCAGCACAAATGCAAGTCGCCCTGAGCCCTCACTGTGCAACTTCCATTTCTCAGAATACATAGGCCAAACCTTCAACTCTTTGCCATCACTTTTGTTTAATCACATCACAATAAGGATGACAATCCATACTTTCCTACACAACAAAACACCCAAGTGACTACCCTTGTGACTATTTGTGTGTTAACTTCCTCTTGCATGTGCTTCTACGTGGTGCTTCCCCTGTGGCTTCAGCAGAGGTAGAGGCACCTTGCTCACTTTGATGCTGTGCCTGATTAGACACCTTTGGAGGGCGTCCTCTGGTTTGGGAGCCTGGGAGAGCTCCTCAACAGTCTGCTCTTCCTGCAGCTGTGCAGGAGCTAAGACGGCCATCTCAGTTGGGTGAGGAAGCTGGGACTCTGACTGAGCGCTCTGCAGTGGCATGGTCGTGTGAGCGCTTGGAGCAGAGCCCACACTTCCTTGTTGTCGGCCACCAACATCCCTCTCATGGGTCACCCACTCTTCACTGCTAGCAAGTGGCTGGAGAACACCTTGCTGCCCATCAGTGGAACCATGAGGACCCGTCTCTGTACTGACAGTCCTCACAACTGGGACATCCATGTACCTCTGGTGTCTCTCCTCAATAGATGTCCATCTATCCTCCATAGTAGACCATCTATTTAGAAGAGTCACCATATTTTCCTGAGTCTGGCGACTTATCTCTCCATGGAGGTTGCCACCCTCTCCATGGCAGCACGTTCATGCGCCATTGCCTCCACAAAGGCGGTACTCATGTTTGAGATGGACTCCTCCATTCTCCGCACACTCGCAGTTACCCTGGATGCAAACCCTGTCAAAGACTCCTGCACTTGTTCCTGGAGTTCCAGCCCCGCTCTCTTTCTGGATGGCTCAGCATCTACATGCAGCTGAGCAGAGCTAGGAGTGTTCTGCAGCCTCCGACGAGGACTTGCCACTGCTGTCGCAGTCTCCACCATCTGCTGATGCTCACTTGTGAGCTGTGATACAGCAGGTGATAAAACTACTCTATGTTGCGAAGGACCCACCGAGGTGTGCGTTGCTGTGCTGGTGCTGGGCGCACTGAGTCCTGGTGACGCTGCTCCCTCAGAGGCTGCAGGTTCCTCGGAGGAGTCGTCCAGCTCTTCCTCCTGGACAGTGGGGAGGGGGGCTCTCGATGGTCCTGTGGGGGAGTAAAGGCATGAGTTAGACATCTGATTTTTAGGTCGCAGACACATCCTATTGTGTAGATGTTCAAAAGTCAATCTCTGTGAACATCATATTCCATTGCAGTCAATCATGAAATCTTATTGAGAAGGTTGAATATCTATTCTGTCACCAGCTTCCTCTGCTGTGCCCATTGCTCTGTCCCCCATTTCCAGCTCCTCACCACCTCCCACAATCTCGTGAGCAGCCTCCTCAGCACTTGTCAATGTCGCCAGGGATGGTGGGCCTCCTCCTGTCGACGCTCTCTCCCTCTTATTGTGGGCTATCTTTTCCTGCAAGGAGGGACACAAGTGGAGTCTCAGCGAGAGTGACGGAGTGATTGAAGAATCCATAACATAGAAGCTTAGAGGGAGACCAAGATGGAGTATAATTCCCCAGGGCCTGATAATCTACATCCTAGGGTACTTAAGGAAGTGGCCCTAGAAATAGTAGATGCATTGCTGGTCATCTTCCAAAATTCTATAGACTCTGGAACAGTTCCCATGGATTGGAGGATAGCTAATGTAACCCTACTATTTAAAAAAGGTGGTAGAGAGAAAACGGAGAATTATAGACTGATAGTGGGGACATCGGTAGTGGGGAAAATGCTAGAGTCAATTATAAAAGATGTAATAGCAGAGCACTTGGAAAACAGTGACAGGATCGGACAAAATCAACATGGATTTACAAAAGGTAAATCAGGCTTGACTAATCTACTGGAATTTTTTGAGGATGTAACTGGTAGAATAGATAAGGGAGAACCAGTGGATGTGGTGTATTTGGACTTTCAGAAGGCTTTCGATAAGGTCCTGCATAAGAGATTAGCGTGTAAAGTTAAAGCACATGGGATTGGGGGTAAGGTACTGTCTTGGATAGAGAACTGGTTGGCAGACAGGAAGCAAAGAGTTGGAATAAACGGGTCTTTTTCCGAGTGGCAGGCAGTGACTAGTGGGGTACCGCAGGAATCAGTGCTAGGACCCCAGCTATTCACAATATATATAAATGACCTAGACAAGGGAACTAGATGTAATACCTCCAAGTTTGCAGATGACACAAAGCTGGGTGGACGTGTGTGTGCTGTGAGGAGAATGCAGAGAAACTCCAGTACGATTTGGACAGGTTGGGTGATTGGGCAGATGCATGGCAAATGCAGTATAATGTGGATAAATGCGAGGTTATCCACTTTGGTGGCAAAAATAGGAAGACAGATTATTATCTGAACGGCAATAGATTGGGAAAAGGGGAAGTGCAACGAGACCTGGGTGTTCTTGTGCACCAGTCGCTGAAGGTAAGCATGCAGGTGAGAGGATTTGAGTACAGGAGCAAAGATGTCTTGCTGCAGTTGTACAGGGCCTTGGTGAGACCACACCTTGAGTATTGTGTGCAGTTTTGGTCGCCTTATCTGAGGAAGGATGTTCTTGCCATGGAGAGAGTGCAGCAAAGATTCACCAGACTGATACCTGGGATGGCAGGAATGACATATGAGGAGTGATTGGGTCAATTAGGCTTATATTCGCTAGAGTTTAGAAGAATGAGAGGGTTTCTCATTGAAACTCATAAAATTCTAACAGGACTAGGCAGACTAGATGCAGGAAGGATGTTCCCGATGGCAGGGGAGTCCAGAACCAGGGGTCACAGTCTAAGGATAAGGGGTAAGCCATTTAGGACTGAGGTGAGGAGGAATTTCTTCACCCAGAGAGTGGTGAACCTGTGGAATTCTCTGCCACACAGGGCAGTCGAGGCCAATTCATCTATCTATATATATAAAACAGTATGTCTCTCTGTCTGTCTGTCTCTCTGTCTCTCTGTCTGTCTGTCTGTCCGGCTATACAATCAAAAGTTATAGAGCGTACCTACATATATGTTATATCAAAAGAAAGCTCATCATTAGGGGACTCTTGCAGGTATATTTACTTTTTGGTCGGACAAAAATTGTGCCGATGGTATCCAAAAAACATTCAAAATTCCGCTCATTATCCGCTCATTTGCATCGAGTGGGGGTGGGTTCATTGTGTGTGCGGGCGGGCCATCCTACAGTCAAGTGACAGGACCATTGACCAATCCTACACTTCAGTGACCTGACGGTTGACCAATCGGTGCGTGTGTGGGCGGGCCTTATCATTCTGAACCGAGGTGAGTGTCAGCCATCTTGATTCCTAACTACTAACTATTGATTTATTTTTCCCACTTTCTGTGTGTGTGGAGGGGATTTTATCCAGCACAAATTTGGTACTTAGGAGCCCAACTAGCTCATTATATAATTTGCGTGTAATAAATGAGTCCAGTATGTGATTTATTTCTCAGGGCCATGTCAGTGCGGGGGTCCGGGGCCTAGGCTTCTCCAACCGCCAGCAGCGCAACTCCAGTCCCAGGCTCCCAGCCTAGACAGGGACCAACACTGGCAGAGGGGAGAGGGTCTGCTGCCTCCGCTCCATTCCCGGGGTCGGTAGGTGGGGAGGCTTCATAAGCAACTGGGGTAGGTCACAAGCCCCGAATAATTATCTGAAGGTCCCGTGTTTGCAGCTGAGGGGATTTCTTCTGCTGACAGCCCCAGGTTAATGGCAGCCATCTTTGTCAAGGAGGGCGAAAAGTTTCAGTGCGACGCCATTTTGATTCAGTGTGTAACAGAGTGCATGCGCGGCCATCGTAGTGCAGGAACATAGAGTGGATGGGGCTTCAGTGCTCCCAACCGGGTCCTGGAGAGACAATCGAGTGTGTGGGTGGGGCCTAATCTTTCCAACTGAACAGGAAGCGGCGGCCATTGTTGTTTGTGATACAACACACTGACAGGTGAGGACCCCCTTTTTTAATAAAAAGATTGGTGAGGTTGTAAAGTGTATGTTATAGAAAGATTTACCAAAAATGTTTTATAAGTACTTTAAGTTTCATGTTTCAAGGTATTAAAAGGTAGGCTGGGCCACGTCAGTGCAGGGGCCCGAGGCCTAGGCTTCTCCAACGGCCCGCAGCGCAACTCCAGTCCCAGGCTTCCGGCCCAGACAGGGACCAACACTGGCAGAGGGGAGGGGGCCTGCTGGCTCCCCCTATCCCTTTCCCCCCTCCTTCCCACACCCCCCTTCCCCCCTCCCACACACCCCCTTCCCCCCTCCCACACACCCCCTTCCCCCCCTCCCACACACCCCTTCCCCCCCACCCACACCCACTTCCCCCCTCCCACACACCCCCTTCCCCCCTCCCACACCCCCCTTCCCCCCTCCCACTTCCCCCCTCCCACACCCCCCTTCCCCCTTCCCATACCCCCCTTCCCCCTCCCACACACCCCCTTCCCCCCTCACACCCCCCCCCATCCCCCCACCCCCCCCCCTTCAACCCCACACCCCCCGTTCCACCCCACACACCCCCTTCCCCCCCGCACACACCCTTCCCACCCCCACACACCCCCTTCACCCCCCCACACACGCCCTTCCCCCCACACCCCCTTTTCCCCCCTCCCTTTCCCCCACCACCCCTTTCCCCCACCCCTTTCCCCCCACCACCCCTTTCCCCCTCCCCTTTCCCCTTTCTCTCCTTCCCTCTCTCTCTCCTTCCCTCTCTGTCTGTCTCTCTCTTTCCCTCTGTCTCGCTCTCCCTCTCTCTCTCTGTCTCTCTCTCCCTCTCTCTCTCTCTCTCTCCCTCTCTCTCTCTCTCTCTCACACTCCCAGTCTCTCCCTCTCTCACACTCCCAGTCTCTCTCTCTCTCACACTCCCAGTCTCTCTCTCTCTCTCTCACACTCCCAGTCTCTCTCTCACACTCCCAGTCTCTCTCTCACACTCCCACTCTCTCTCTCACACTCCCACTCTCTCTCTCCCCCACTCTCTCTCTCTCCCCCACTCTCTCTCTCTCTCCCCCACTCTCTCTCTCTCTCCCCCACTCTCTCTCTCTCCCCACTCTCTCTCTCCCCCAACATCTCTCTCCCCCAACATCTCTCTCCCCCACTCTCTCTCTCTCCCCCACTCTCTCTCTCCCCCACTCTCTCTCTCCCCCACTCTCTCTCTCTCCCCCACTCTCTCTCTCTCCCCCACTCTCTCTCTCTCCCACTCTCTCTCTCCCCCACTCTCTCTCTCCCCCACTCTCTCTCTCTCTCCCCACTCTCTTTCTCTCTCCCCCACTCCCTCTCTCTCTCTCCCCCACTCTCTCTCTCTCTCCCCCACTCTCTCTCTCTCCCCCACTCTCTCTCGCTCTCTCCCCCACTCTCTCTCTCTCCCCCCTCTCTCTCTCTCTCTCTCCCCCACTCTCTCCCCCACGCTCTCTCTCTCTCCCCAGTCTCTCTCTCTCTCCCCAGTCTCTCTCTCTCTCCCCAGTCTCTCTCTCTCTCTCCCCCAGTCTCTCTCTCCCCCTGTCTCTCTCTCTCTCTCCCCGTCTCTCTCTCCCCAGTCTCCCTCTCTCTCTCCCCCAGTCTCTCTTTCTCTCTCCCCCAGTCTCTCTCTCTCTCCCCCAGTCTCTCTCTCTCTCCCCCAGTCTCTCTTTCTCTCCCCCAGTCTCTCTCTCTCTCCCCCAGTCACTCTCTCTCTTCCCCAGTCTCTCTCTCTCTCCCCCAGTCTCTCTCCCCCAGTCTCTCTCTCTCCCCCAGTCTCTCTCTCTCTCCCCCAGTCTCTCTCTCTCTTTCCCCCAGTCTCTCTCTCTCTCTTTCCCCCAGTCTCTCTCTCTCTTCCCCCAGTCGCTCTCTCTTCCCCCCAGTCGCTCTCTCTCTCTCTTCCAACAACAACATGCCCTCAAAAAACCCTCAGCACCGCCGGGCACTTCAGCTAGTTAAATATATTCAAGAAGGAGTTAGATACATTTCTTGAGGCTAAAGGGATCAAGGGATATGGGGAGAAAGCAGGGACAGGGTACTGAATTTGGATGATCAGTCATGATCTCATTAAATGGCGGAGCGGGCTCGAGGGGCCGAATGGCCTACTCCTGCTACTATCTTCTATGTTTTTATGTTTCTATGTGAGGTGCCAAGTGGAAGCTGCCTACCTGTGCATTGTTAGTTGTTGTCATTGCATTACAGTGAGAGCGAGTGTGAGGGGTGCATAGTAGGATGGTGAAGTGATTCAGTACAGAGAGAGAGATGCATCGGTAAGGGTGCAAGGAAAGTAAGGGTAAGGTGTGATGTGGAGGAGGAGGCTGACAAAGCAGATTGCTGGTGATGAGAAGAGAAGGGAAGCAGATTGAAGGTAAGTGTGATGTGATACTCACTTTTGATGAGCGCAGAAGATCATTAAACCGTTTTCAACACTGGACCTAGGTGCGTGAACATAAGGACCTATCATTTACCTCCTCAGCAATGTGCAGCCAGGCTGCCTTTGTTTGCTGAGGAGGCTTCCTCCGGCCATCGGGAGGGAACAGAATCTCCCTGCACCCTCTTACTCCCCGCGCAAGAGCTTGGAGGGAGTCCTCATTGAACCGCGGAGCAGCCTTGGCTTCGGCAGCAGTCATTGTAGCCTGGGCCCATTCACACAGCAGCAGAAAGGAAATGACAAGCTGAGGTTACATGGGTCCCTTAAAAACAACTGCAGCAATGAGGTCATCAGTGGACAGCAACAGACCCGCTCCCACTCATTGGGCCGGGCAGCGCGCATGGCGGGCCTAATGAGGCCACTTAAACTAAAATTGTAAATCGGGAGCGGCTGAAACCGGCAGCGGGACCAGAAACCACCCACCAGGCAACCCGCCTCCAACCCGCCTCCTCCATTAAATTCACGGCCATATGTCAAAATTCAAGATTAGCTTGGATAGGGGGATAAAGAACATAAGAACATAACAAATAGGAGCAGGAGGAGGCCATTTGGCCCCTCGAGCCTGCTCCGCCATTCAATAAGATCATGGCTGATCTTCGACCTCAACTCCACTTTCCTGCACTATCCCCATATCCCTTGATTCCCTTAATATCCAAAAATCTATCGATCTCTGACTTGAATATACTCAACGACTGAGCCTCCACAGCCCTCTGGGGTAGAGAATTCCAAAGATTCACCACCCTCTGAGTGAAGAAATTTCTCCTAATCTCAGTCCTAAATGGCCGACCCCTTATTCTGAGACTGTGATCCCTGGTTCTAGACTCCCCAGCCAGGGGAAACATCTTCCCTGCATCTACCCTGTCAAACCCTGTAAGAATTTTGTATGTTTCAATGAGATCACCTCTCATTCTTCTAAACTCCAGAGAATATAGGCCTAGTCTACTCAATCTGTCTTCATAGGACAATCCCCCCATCCCAGGAACCAGTCTGGTGAATCTTCGGTGCACTCTCTCTATGGCAAGTCTATCCTTCCTTAGGTAAGGAGACTAAAACTGTACACAATACTCCAGGTGTGGTCTCACCAGGGCCCTATATAAATGCAGTAAGACGTCTTTACTCTTATACTCAAATCCTCTTGTAATAAAGGCCAACATACCATTTGCTTTCCCAATTGCGTGCTGTACCTGCATGTTAACTTTCAGTGATTCGTGTACAAGGACACCCAGGTCCCTCTGAACACCAACATTTCCCAATCTCTCACCATTTAAAAAATACTCTGCTTTTCTATTTTTCTACCAAAGTGGATAACTTCACATTTCTCCACATTATATTCCATTTGCCATGTTCTTGCCCACTCACTTAGCCTGTCTATCGCCCCTTGAAGCCTCCTTGCATCCTCCTCACAACTTATATTCCCACCCAGCTTTGTATCATCAGCAAACTTGGATATATTACATTTGGCTCCCTCATCCAAATCATTGATGTAGATTGTGAATAGCTGAGGCCCAAACATTGATCCTTGCGGTACCCCACTAGTCACAGCCTGCCAACCCGAAAATTACCTGTTTATTCCTACCCTCTGTTTTCTGTCCATTAACCAATCCTCAATCCATGCTAGTATATTACCCCCAATCCCATGAGCCCTAATTTTGTTTAATAAACTCTTGTGTGGCAACTTATTGAATGCCTTCTGAAAATCCAAATACACCACATCCACTGGTTCCCCCTTATCTATTCTGCTAGTTACAACCTCAAAAAACTCTTAACAGATTTTCAACCCATGACCTTCTGACTCAGAGCCAAGGCTGATACCACAGTATCTGTGAAGGGAAAAGACAGGTTAACATTGTGGGGACAGACTTTCATCAGAAGGGCAGTGGGATCAGTCTTGGATTGGTCCAGCAAGGAGTCGGCACGGACACAATCGGCCTTCTTCTGTGCTATAAACCTACTTGTATAATTCTGACGACGGGACTACATTCCAACTATTAACTGGCTTCTCCTCTTCCCAGATGCTGTAACTTTCCAGAATATTTTTTTGTTTGTTTCAGATTTCCAGAGTTTGCAGTTATTTCTTTTTATGAGTTCAGCAACAAAAAAACTGGAGTAATCCCACAGTTGTTTGTGGGATCTTGCTGTGTGCTTATTCATGCTCCTCCTGGGCCCACGAATAGTCATTAAATCATAGAATGACATAGAATTTACTGCACAGAGACAGGCCATTCAGCCCATAGGTCTGTGCCGGTGTTTAAACTCAGTCGTTGTGTATATTCAACACAGATTGATAGGTTTTTGGATTCTAAGGGAATCAAGGCATATGGGGATAGTGGAAGATGGTGGCGTTGAGGTAGAAGATTAGCCAGGATCTTATTGAATGGCGCAGCAGGCTTGAAGGGCCAAATGGCCTACTCCTGCTCATATTTTTTGATTCAATTATGGGATGTGGGTGTCGCTGGCAAGGCCAGCATTTATTTCCCATCCCTAATTGCCCTTGAGAAGGTGGTGGTGAGCCGCCGCCTTGAACCGCTGCAGTCCGTGTGGTGAAGGTACTCCCACAGTGCTGTTGGGGAGGGAATTCCAGGATTTTGACCCAGTGACGATGAAGGATTGGTGATATACTTCAAGTCAGGATGGTGTGTGACTGGGAGGGGAACTTGGAGGTGATGGTGTTCCCATGCGCATGCTGCCCTTGTCCTTCTAGGTGGAAGAGGTCGCGGGTTTGGGAGGTGCTGCTGACGAAGCCTTGGTGAGTTGCTGCAGTGCATCTTGTAGATGGGGTGCCAATCAAGCGGGGCTGCTTTGTCCTGGATGGTGTCGAGCTTCTTGAGTGTTGTTGGAGCTGCACTCATCCAGGCAAGTGGAGAGTATTCCATCACACTCCTTACTTGTGCCTTGTAGATGGTGAAAAAGCTTTGGGAAGTCAGGAGGTGAGACACTCGCCACAGAATTCCCAGCCTCTGACCTGCTGTTGTCGCTCTTGTTATGTTCTTATGTTCTTAAGACTTGCGGTTAGGCTGTTGTACGCCTAGTACCAATGAGCAGCGGGTGCATGGTCCCTTTAAGACCGTTGGTTAGGCTGTTGTATGCCTAGTACCAATGAGCAGCGGGTGCATGGTCCCTTTAAGACCGTTGGTTAGGCTGTTGTATGCCTAGTACCAATGAGCAGCGGGTGCATGGTCCCTTTAAGACCGTTGGTTAGGCTGTTGTACGCCTAGTACCAATGAGCAGCGGGTGCATGGTCCCTTTAAGACCGTTGGTTAGGCTGTTGTACGCCTAGTACCAATGAGCAGCGGGTGCATGGTCCCTTTAAGACCGTTGGTTAGGCTGTTGTATGCCTAGTACCAATGAGCAGCGGGTGCATGGTCCCTTTAAGACCGTTGGTTAGGCTGCTGTACGCCTAGTACCAATGAGCAGCGGGTGCATGGTCCCTTTAAGACCGTTGGTTAGGCTGTTGTATGCCTAGTACCAATGAGCAGCGGGTGCATGGTCCCTTTAAGACCGTTGGTTAGGCTGTTGTACGCCTAGTACCAATGAGCAGCGGGTGCATGGTCCCTTTAAGACCGTTGGTTAGGCTGTTGTACGCCTAGTACCAATGAGCAGCGGGTGCATGGTCCCTTTAAGACCGTTGGTTAGGCTGTTGTATGCCTAGTACCAATGAGCAGCGGGTGCATGGTCCCTTTAAGACCGTTGGTTAGGCTGTTGTATGCCTAGTACCAATGAGCAGCCTGTGGCGGTCCCTTTAAGACATTGGTTAGGCTGCTGTACGTCGAGTACCAATGTGCAGTGGGTGCACGGTCCCTTTAAGACCGTTGGTTAGGCTGTTGTATGCCTAATACCAATGAGCAGCCTGTGGCGGTCCCTTTAAGACATTGGTTAGGCTGCTGTACGTCGAGTACCAATGAGCAGCAGGTGCATGGTCCCTTTAAGACCGTTGGTTAGGCTGTTGTATGCCTAGTACCAATGAGCAGCGGGTGCATGGTCCCTTTAAGACCGTTGGTTAGGCTGCTGTATGCCTAATACCAATGAGCAGCCTGTGGCGGTCCCTTTAAGACATTGGTTAGGCTGCTGTACATCGAGTACCAATGTGCAGTGGGTGCACGGTCCCTTTAAGACCGCTATTAGGCTGCTGTACGTCGAGTACCAATGTGCAGTGGGTGCACGGTCCCTTTAAGACCGCTAGTAGGCTGCTGTATGCCTGATACCAATGAGCAGCCTGTGGCGGTCCCTTTAAGACATTGGTTAGGCTGCTGTACACCTAGTACCAATGAGCAGCGGGTGAGCAGCACAAACTCCACCCATTGGTGCATGAACATTTCCTCAGGGTCCTACAACCGGCGTAGGATGCAATTTGCATATTTAAGTAGACTCCCGCCTGTTTTCCAGCCCGCTCCAAAATGGCGGCAGGTCGCATATCAATGGGACCGGGGGTGCTGATTGGTGTACTGCCACTTTCGGCCCACTACCACCCGAAAACAGGGACAGAAATCACCCATCAGTGTTACCGACGATTCTACAAGATTGTTCTAGATGGTCACAACCAGTCATCGATACAGATTTCACGGTGATCTCATTCAGACTTTGAACGTACAAAGACAATAACACAACAGGCTGCCAGGTAGAGGCTAAAGGCTACTCCAAACTGTCGAAATGTAACCCTTACAGGTGCCTCAAGGGAAATCTGGGTTTGAGTCCCACCCTAGGACTTCAGCACACAATCCATACTGACACCTCTATGCCATACAGAGGGAACGCAGCATTATTGGAGGCGACCTCCTTTCAAGGAGACGTTATGCCAACCCGATGCTCAAGGGGATGTTGAAAAATCCTGTGGCACTATTCAAAGGAAGTTCTCCTGGTGTCCTGATCAGCATTCCCCTCTCAAACAAAATCACCAAAACAAGATAAAAAGAAGTCATTCATCTCATACACTGTTTGCGGGATCTAGCTGTGCATAAAATGGCTGCTGCATTTTCTCATAAACAGCAGTGACTGCACGCCAAAGGTCATTAATTGGCTGTAAAGTATTGTGGGGTGTTCTGAGGATGAGATGAAATGCTGTAACAATGCAAGTCCTTTCTTTACTCCCTGTTCTGTTAAACATATTATCACCTCGCGCATTTCGTATGGTGCAAAAATGACCGAACATCATAGAACTTGAGATGTTCCAGATATCTTCGCAATTGTAGCCCTGAAAGGATTCGCAAATTTCATGTCTCCCCTGAAGATTTACTTCTGGCTTATTGGAGAAACCCTGGCTGGACTGAGTTTAAAATCCAGGGCTCCAGGGCCCGACAAGATGGCTACGGTCAACCTCATGGCCAAGGCCTGCAAAGTTCAGGTTTGGACTGACAAAGAAGGAATGTTCCAGAAATGAGAAGGCAGACAGGCCTTCTGCATTTATGTATGAGAAGCAAACAGTGGCATTTGGGCCTCTGATTAAAACCTGTAGTGTATGTGCCTTTAAGTCAGAACTACTTTTACAGCTCCTGTATACTGTAGTACCAGCAGTGACCACACCGGTATATAAGCTTTGCGCATGCCTCTGTACCCCCAGTCTTGAGACTACCCTCCTCCAGTAAAGACCTGTTTATTGTTAATGTACAGCATCCGTGTGATTATTTAATAACAGCATATCCTCTGAATCACGGATCCAACAGTGGCAACGAGTGTCGATTCGAATCTACCTGCAACATAAAAATAAAAAAACTAGTCGAGGCCAGGAACACGGGTGTCGACCACGAGCAACCGCCCAGCCATCAGGCAGAGATTGACCTTCGCAGGGGAGGCTGTGGAGAGCCGGGCTTGGTTCCCCAGCCATGACGAGCAGCAAGAGAACGACAACAGGTCCAGCGCAGACCCTTCCCGAGCAGCGGCGGCTGGAGCCGACCGACGGCGGAGAGAAAGGCGAGCAGCGTCGACGGGGTAAGACAGAGGGTGAAGAGCGCAGGGCGCAGCCGGGGGTTGAACACCGAGCGGCGTCGAGAAAAAGAAAACAAACCGGAGAGAGAGAGGGTAAAGAAACAGCCGGGTTCTAGGCTGAGCGGCGTCGAAAAATATAAAAAGAAGAACGCGCAGAGCACAGCCAGGGCTCACGGGCTGAACAGGGCCCGCGGGTCGAAGAAAGCACGGTGGCATAGTGGTTAGCACTGTTGCCTCACAGCGCCAGGGACCCGGGTTCAAATCTGGCCTCGGGCGACTGTCTGTGTGGAGTTTGCACATTCTCCCTGTGTCTGCGTGGGTTTCCTCCGGGTGCTCCGGTTTCCTCCCACAGTCCAAAGATGTGCAGGTTAGGTTGATTTGGCTATGATAAATTGACCCTTAGTGTTAGGGGATTAAATACGTGGGGTTACGGGGATAGGGTGGGATATGTGTCGGTGCAGGCTCGATGGGCCGAAATGGCCTCTATCTGCACTGTAGATTCTGTGATTCTGTGTGAAAGGGGAGCGCGGGAGACGCCATTGAGCCGCGGAGAAGAAGGGTGAGTGCGGGAAGGAAGGAAAGCGCGGGAGACGCCATTTTGTGCCAGCGGAGAAGAAGGGGAAGCGCGGGAGGCACCATTTGTGACAGTTAACTCACACCCAAGGATGCCGAAGAGTGGCAGTATCTCTACATTCGACAATGAAGTCGAAGATTGGGCGACATATGTGGAACGTATTGAGGTGTACTGCAGGACGAATGAAGTGCCAGCTGCTAATAAAGCACTGGTTCTGTTAAATTCCATGGGTGCAAAAACTTATGGGTTACTGCGAAATCTAATAACCCCAGAGAAGCAGGTAAACAAGAATTTTGAAAGCATAGTAGAAATCCTACAGGACCACTTAAACCCCACACCGCTGCTGATAGCAGAACGATTTAAGTTCCATAAAAGGAACCAACACAAAGACGAAAGCAATGCTGAGTACCTAACGGAACTGCGCAAGCTATCGAAACACTGCCAGTTTGGAGCGGGACTAGCAGATACGTTAAGGGACAAGTTTGTGTGTGGGCTACAGAGTGAAGGAACCCAGAAACGGCTTCTGTCGGAAAAGGATCTTATGCTGGACAAAGCTTTCAGTATGGTAGTATCACACGAAGCAGCCGCAAGGGGCGCTGCAGAGATACAACGGAGACCACAAGAATATGGCACCAATGAAATGTCCTATGGAACAGGGAAGTGCTATCGCTGCAGCAGAACAACACATGACCAGAAAGATTGTTGGTTCATGGACCAAGTGTGCAGACAGTGTGGGAAAGCAGGACACATAACAAGAGTCTGCAGGTCTGGGAAGAAAACCAACAGTAAGAAATCTACACAGGAGAAGTAAAAAAAGGTACACCAGGTGATGGACAGTGGTTCAGACGAACAGAAAAGTGACACAGACTCCGGAATCAAGGAGCTGGGTTGTCTGAAACTACATAAGGTAACAGAAATGGAGGATCACCAGGCTATCTGGGTTACACTCAAGATAGACGGAATCCAAGTGAAAACGGAATTGGACACAGGGTCAGCTCTAACAGTCATAAATCAAAGAGAATACAAGCGGCTATTTTCACACATGCCCTTGAAAGCTACAGAGATTGTCTTGAAGACGTATACGGGGCAAAAAGTCTACCCCAAAGGAAAAATAAGGGTGAAAGTGACATATAAAGGCCAGGAAATACCTAAAATGGATATATATGTATTGGCAGATGGAGGACCACCACTGCTAGGACGTGAATGGATCCGGAAGATACAATTAGATTTGCATTCCATACAGGCACTGAAGGTTGAGGCCAAAAAGGATGACGACGTCACACCTGGATGACTGTCAAAAATGCTAACTGACGCAAAAGAAGTGTTCCAGGAGGGACTAGGAACACTAAAAGGAATAACAGCAATGATTAAAATAGAGGAAAATGCAAGCCCAAAGTTTCTGAAGGCCAGACCAGTGCCTTATGCGATCAGACCAGCTGTTGAAGCAGAGCTGGAAGGGTTGGAACATTCAGGAGTACTGTCCAAAGTGGACTGGAGCGAGTGGGCTACACCCATCGTTCCTGTAATGAAGAGGTCGTTGAGTAATACGCCTGGGGAACCAAAGAAGGTCCGCATCTGTAGGGATTTTAAGGTGACAGTGAACCCAGTCCTTCACACGGTACAATATCCGCTTCCACGAATTGAGGATATTTTCGCCTCACTATCTGGAGGTAAATGCTTCACCAAAATTGATCTAGCCCAGGCGTACTTGCAAATGGAGGTAGAAGAAGCTTCGAAACAGTACCTTACGATCAACACTCATAAAGGTCTCTATCAATACAACCAGCTGGTGTTTGGAGTAGCATCAGCTCCGGCTATTTGGCAAAGGGCAATGGATCAAGTCCTGCAAGGGATTCCAGGGACCCAGTGTTATTTGGATGACATCTTGGTCACGGGCGAAAATGAAGGTGATCACCTCGCCAACTTGGAGAAGGTGCTCACCAGATTAAAGGAATATGGGCTACGAGCTAATTGCCACAAGTGCGAGTTTTTCCAGAAACAGATCTCGTATTGTGGCCATGTCATCGATGAAGAGGGGTTACATAAGTCCCCTGACAAGATTGAGGCAGTAGTCAAGGCTCCAGCACCGGAAAATGTGTCACAACTGAGGTCGTTCCTCGGGCTGGTAAACTACTACCACAAGTTCTTACCAAATTTGTCTACAGTATTACACCCACTAAACACCCTACTGCAAACGGGGGTACCATGGAAGTGGGATGACGAATGTAGACGAGCTTTCCAGAAGTGTAAAGAATTGATCACATCAAAAGAGGTGTTGGCCCATTTCAACCCAGCACTACCAATTCGTTTGGCATGTGATGCATCACCCTATGGTATTGGAGCGGTGCTGTCGCACAAATTCCCAGACGGGTTGGAGAGGCCAGTAGCCTTTGCGTCTCGGTCACTAACCTCAGCCGAGCGCAACTACGCCCAGATTGACAGGGAGGTCCTCAGCCTAGTATGTGGAGTAAAAAAATTCAACCACTATCTGCATGGGCAGAAGTTCACCTTGCTGACTGACCACCAACCACTTGTCTCCATCTTTAATCCTAAGAAGGGCGTTCCAGTGATGACTGCACAGCGGTTACAAAGATGGTCCCTGTTTCTAGGGGCGAATCAATATGAAATAGAATATAAAGGCACGAAACAGCATGGGAACGCTGATGGGCTATCGCGCCTGCCACTGCCTACTGTGGAGGAAGCACCAGCAGTGGACCCTATCGACATATTTTATTCGTCAATAATTGAACGATTGCCAGTAACAAACGCGGATATAGAGAAGGAGACCCACAATGATCCGATGCTGTTGCGGGTATATGAATTGACGGTGAGGGGATGGCCAACACATGGCGACTCACTGTTGCCAGCATTCTCATCCAGAAGAGAACAGCTGTCAGTATGCCAGGGGACAGTGATGTGTGGATCCAGAGTGGTGATTCCACCCAAGTTAAGGGAGAGAGTGCTAAATGAGCTACATGAAGGTCATCTGGGGGGAGTGAAAATGAAAAGCCTTGCTAGGGCTTATGTGTGGTGGCCGGGAATCGATCAACAAATCGAAGACCTAACTAAGAGCTGCTTAGGATGCCAGAAGGTCCAAAATGCACCACCACATGCCCCTCTACACCCATGGGAGTGGCCCTCCTCTCCATGGCAACGGGTGCATATTGATTTCGCTGGTCCATTCATGGACTCAATGTTCTTAATAGCAGTGGATGCTCATTCAAAGTGGCCTGAGGTGATAAAAATGTCTTCAACCACTACAGAGAAAACGATTGCAGTCCTACGGACCATATTTGCCAGAAACGGGTTGCCAGAGCAGATTTGCTCTGATAATGGACCACAGTTTGTGTCCGACGAGTTCCAAAAATTTATGAGAAGGAATGGGGTAAGGCATTATACATCCGCCCCGTATCATCCAGCCACAAATGGATTGGCTGAGAGGTTCGTACAAACCTTTAAGAAGGCGATAAAGGCCATGTGCGACGATGAAATTCCACTACAGCATAAGATGGGCAATTTCTTATTAGCCTACCGAAACGCGACACATGCAGTTACCAACCAGACCCCGGCCATGATGTTCTTTAACCGAAGGTTGAGATCTCGTCTGGACTTGCTCAGACCAAATGTGCGAAGAAATGTTGAGGACAAACAATTCCAGCACATCAATGAGAAGCCGACAAGGAGCTTCAATGTAGGGCAACCAGTCTTGGCCCGTGACTATCGAACAGAGAAATGGCAACCCGGAACGATATGTACAAGGCAGGGGCCATTAATGTACACAGTGGATGTCGGGGAGAACATTGTGAGATGCCACGTCGGTCAGATCTTAGCGTCACAGGAACACGTCAACCACATGTCTCGAGTACCTGGGGATGAACCCGACATACCGGTCGCATCTACTTCAGACCCAGTAGCAGTGGAACCCGATGAACTACCTGATGAAAAGGGGTCAGAATCGCCTCTGCACCAAGAACAAGAACCTCCGGAAAGGCGCTATCCCGAAAGGGTCAGGAAGCTGCCCCAAAGACTGAATCTATAAATGGACTTTTGTTGTTTAATGTACATGTTGAAATGTTAATTGTTATTTGAATATTAGGGGTACTACTAATCTAAAAGGGGAGGAATTGTAGTGTATATGCCTTTAAGTCAGAACTACTTTTACAGCTCCTGTATACTGTAGTACCGGCAGTGACCACACCGGTATATAAGCTTTGCGCATGCCTCTGTACCCCCAGTCTTGAGACTACCCTCCTCCAGTAAAGACCTGTTTATTGTTAATGTACAGCATCCGTGTGATTATTTAATAACAGCATATCCTCTGAATCACGGATCCAACAAAACCCATCAAGGCCGTTTGCACAGATAATCAACGGGTAATAGCTGCATTCAGACCTTCGTTAGCTGACTTCAACACTGTTTGGAAACGATCAACGGGGCATTAAAACTGGAATGGCCCCATCACAAGACCAGTTACTCAAAGGAAAACACTTATGGGACGTTTAAAAACCGATTAACCGGCCATCCAGGTCGATGGGCCCAGAACAGTTTCCTTTGTATAGACTTCAACACGCCCAGGTCAGACAAAGAAACAAGCTGATCTGGCGAGTGATAAGGGCTCCCAGAAAGGGGTATAAGTAGTCCCTCGGGAAGCCATCTCTCTCTCTCTCTCGCCTGGACTCCGATGCCCTGCCTTACCATCAAGAAGATCATCGACGAAGAGCCCGTCCAGGGAAGCAGGATACCGACAGTTACCTTTGAATCACTGGAGTATCTCTGCTCTGGGCAGTGAAAACCCTAAAGACATCGGCAGGCAACGGGGCACGGAGCAGGCGTTCTAACATCCGAGACTGGTGAGCATAAACTTTCTGGCCCATCACAAGACAACTTAGATAGGTGTAAAGGGTGGGAATTAAGGGGATTGCTAAAATTGTCATTTTAGTCATTTTCTCTCGATGTGTCCATTTCTCCTCCCCCGCTAAGTGTAATTGTGTTACATCCATAGTGATTTTCTCTGTATAGTTTTTATTTCTCTATTTTAATAAACATTGGTTTTCTTTGCACCAAACCACTGGTTTCGTTTTTTTTATATCGCTGCTCGTAATAAGTCCGGTGGTCAGAACCAGAGGGGAAGCGATTCGAACCACACGGGGCTGGAGCAGCTCAGATATGCCTGACTGGCCAGACACAAACCCCAAACCAAAACCCCCTACAGAAATGATGACCGCGGCAGGACATCGGCGACAGTATGCGATATAACAGACAGTAGTGCGGAGGGAGAAACCGCAATGGAAGAGAGGTTGTCCACTTATGTGTGTAGAAAGGTTAATATCGCCAAGAAATGGGTGGGCGCTATGTTAAAGGCCGAGCATCCCATAGACGCCGCCGCCCAGTGGACGGCGAGTAAACAGCATAAGAGGGCAATTGAAAAGGCAGTCTGGTTAATGTGCTATAAGAAACAGGCCCTAGTGCTGGACAGGGTTGTAGCAGCACAGGCTGCCAAGCTCAAGAAATTGGCCCTAGAAATGCAGGATAAGGTTGCAGCGGAAGAGAAGGTGCTGGTGGCACTTCAGGCTTTAAGCCAAGAAAGAGCGCAGACGGCCAAGGAACACCAGGCAAAAGTAGAGTGTCTGGAGGCCCGGGCCATCGAGGTGCAACAGGAACATCAGGCAAGGTTAGAGCGCCTGGAGTACCAGACTGCTGAAAGTAAAGCCAGCACTAGGCGCAAGATGGAGCACTTAGAATACCAGGTTAGAGAGGCGAGGGGCAGCGAGGTAAGGCTGCAGGACACAATTTGCGACCTTACCCAAAAATTAAAAGAGCAGGAGGAGAAAGTAAGGGAGGTAAAGGCAGCATATAAGCTAGCCTGTGACCGGGGGTTCGAGGAGGCAAATCACGGGCCCTGTAGGGAGGAGATAGAAAGCTTGGGCATGGCCTTGTCGAGGGCGAAGGGGATGATATGCCTTATCAGCCCAAAGGCAGGCCAGTTGGACTTTACCGGCAACCCAAACAGAACCGTCTCACAGGCAGCACCCAGAACAAAGTTGGCTAGGGAATGAGAGGTCCCACGGCCGCCACCCATAGCTCCGAGTTTTCAGGAGTTCTGGCAGCAAGGGGGGGTGGAGGATGAAGTGGTAGGGGAAGCACAGCAGGCCCCGCTAGATAGGCCGGGACCAGGACCGGTGTACCCCCTCCAACAACAGAGGTACAGCCTGCCCGTTGATGACGAGGACCCAGGGGCCATCCAAAGACAGTTTGTGGTGCCGCATGGCACCCAACAGCTCAGGGCCATGGTTAGCCACATCCCCAAGCTCACCGAAAAGGGAGACCCCTCTCTGCACTTCAGGGAGATAGAACAGGCAGCGTGTGTTAATGACTGCGATGACGCAGAGCAAGCTAAGATGCTGCTGTTCTCTCTGGGGAGTGATCTCCTCCAGACCCTATCTGATGAATGTAAAAAGGGGCAGAAAGATTATGAGGATTTGAGGAATGAGATATTGGAGGCCATGGGACTCAATGATGGTAGTCCGTTCGCCCGGGTAGAAAAAACGGTACAGCTCCCAGGGGAGTCCCCGCAGGCATTCATAGACAGGCTGTGGCCAGTCTACCAGAGCGCATGCCCGGGAATGCCAGCACGGGCATTACTGAACCAAGTTCAATTGACCCACTGGCTCCGTTGTCTAATGACAAACTGCCTGCCCCAAATCCGAGCCCAGGCTGCAGCCTGGTTTGACCCTAGTAGCCCCCAGACCACCGAGGAAATGGTGATCCGCCAGCTCACTATAGCATTTAAAAATATGAGGGGTATCGAGACGCCCCAACCCAAGGGAAAAGTCCATGAGGTTAAACCTGGGAGCCAGAGTAAGAAAGAGCGGCACCAGGAGGGGAACCGTCCCTCCCAGACTAAGTTAAACTGTTATGGCTGTGGGAAGGACGGCCACTGGCGCAAGGATTGTAAGAATCCCTGGAAGGAGAATAAGGGAAAGAGTCTATCAGCCCCAGCCCAAAAGGCAGAGCCAGGTATCCCTCCCACTGCGATCGAGCCACTCTTGGAGTCGATACGATCTTTCTTCCTGACCAACCAGGGGAAAATAGCAGCCACCACCGGTGTTGTAATCCCATCAGCCCCATACAACCCACAGCAATGACTAGAGCCAGCACAGCCTGTCGACTTGTGTCCCCCAGAAAGACACACACAGGAAGAGACCTCCTGTAAAATGGAGGAATACCTGCGGTGCCAGGTTGCGGAGGCTAAGTTAGTTGAGCAGGCTTTAAGGGAGGAGAATTCTAGGTTAACAGTGAGGGCTGGCAGTTTAGAGGGTCAGCTAAGGGTTTTTAAAATGGTTCATGACCAGTGTAAGTTGTTTAAGCCGGAGGCAGGGAAGCAGCCAGTTGGGACAAGGTCTGAGGTTAGAAATCCTCAGCCCGCAGTGGGTACAAGCTCACAGGCTGCACAGGCAGGCGCTGTGGCTTGTGTTAGGGGAGGAGCCATTCCGTCCACTATCCAGGCCACTCCCCCTCTCTTATGGGACTCCGAGGAGAAGGAGCCCGAACTAGATGGCCCCGAGCCCGAACCAGGTTTTGAGCCTGGAGGGGAAGACCCTCAGCCGCCGGCAGCCGGTGGCGAGGGATTGCCCATCCCCAGTTCAGGTTTGGGAAGGGAGGGACCCGAGGGAGAAGGCCCCCAGCCAGCGAGGACTGTGACCCGAGCCAAGGGTCCGCTCGCCAGGGTAGCCCCACCGGTAGCACTCCCCAGGAGGTCTCCTCGGCCACCCCAGCCCAGAAAGGTATGGTCACCGACTCTTCAGTTAAAAAGGGCGGCCTCCCGTGTCAGAGAGAAGCCGAGAGACAGAGGTCCCCAGCCAGCAGCCATAAGCTGCGAGGGACCAGGAGTAGAGATCAGTGCAGCCACGCCGCAGGGAGCAGCCTGCAGCAGCCCAAACAGGGATTAGGCTGGCCGCCCGGAGACAGGCGGCGGATGTATATAGTTTAGGTAGTTTAATTTTTAAGTTTATATAGTGTTAAGCTTAGGGTGTTTAATTTAATTCTAATTAAGGTGATGGTTAGTTTTAAGTAATCTGCTCAGAGTGTGTACATTTGAGTCGAGGTCGCAAGACCCGACCATGCTTCACCCAAGCCAGCGATTCTCTAGGGAACCTGGCTGTGTGCTTCTATATCTGTTACAGGAGAATTTACAGAATTAAGGGGGGCATAATCCTACTCGCCCTGATAGGATTGAGCTTTGGAAGGGGAGGTGACGTGGAGGATCCCCACCTCTATGGGTGCTCTGGAGACACAGCACCGAAAGCTATCGATGGGAGCGGCGAACGGGATGCAGAGGAGAATTTTACCAATTATGGGGATCGTTGTAAGAATGCCAGTCATGGGCGGGACGGCCCGACCTGCACCGGTATACAGGGTGGAGAACATTGGAATCATTCAAGGGGGTGCACACATTCGTTTTGCAGCGGTCCCATAGAGTCATAGGGCTAGAAATTCAGCAGGCTTTGCGCCCAGTTTTCGCCCAAAGAGGGCTTTTGCGCCACTTGCTGAGATTGCGCCGATATTCAGCGCTGCGGTAATGGCGGCGTTAGCCAGTAGCGCTGCGCCGCCACCGATGACGTCATCGGTGTGCGCAGTGCCCCGCTACCGCCCCGCTACCGGCCCGACCGCCATATTTAGTTGCGGCCGCCTCTTCCGCAGCGGCCGCAAACAGCGATCTGAAAACGGGGCCGTCCTGTAGCCTTAGTGGGATGAGTTAAGGCGGAGGTGCGGCCGGCCGCTTTTTCGGCGGCCGCCTGCCCGCACCTCCTTCCCCGGCCTCCTCCACCCCCCCCCCCGCGGCATTGCCGGCTGTTTTCCGGGAGCCCGGCACTTCTCCGTGGTGCCGGGCTCATTTGCCGGCACTAGCGAGCGGCGATCTCGCTGTTGCAGGCACCTCCCCCTTAAGAGAGGGAGGAAGGCCTGCAGTACCGCAGCCTGCCGCTCCACAGTGGGTGGCGCTGCGGCACCTAGCGCGCCGAAATTCAGTTTCAGTGCCCCAAGCGGGGGCGGCCACACCCTTGAATAGCAGCCGGCTTCGACTTGGGGCGCTGAAACTGAATTTCCGGCGGGCGCAAGTGGCTCCGCGCGCAGCGGTAACTTCTGGGCGCAAGCGAGCTGGCGGGCCCAAACTGAATTTCTAGGCCATAGAGTCATAGAGTTATACAGCACAGAAAGAGGCCCTTCGGCCCATCGCGTCCGCGCCGGCCATCAAGCCCTGTCTAATCTAATCCCATTTTCCAGCATTTGGTCCGTAGCCTTGTATGCTATGGCATTTCAAGTGCTCATCCAAATGCTTCTTGAATGTTGTGAGGGTTCCTGCCTCTACCACCCTTTCAGGCAGTGAGTTCCAGATTCCAACCACCCTCTGGGTGAAAAAGTTTTTCCTCAAATCCCCTCTAAACCTCCTGCCCCTTACCTTGAATCTATGCCCCCTTGTTATTGACCCTCTACTAAGGGGAAAAGTTCCTTTCTATCTGCCCTATCTATGCCCCTCATAATTTTGTACTCCTCAATCAGGTCCCCTCTCAGCCTTCTCTGCTCCAAGGAAACAACCCCAGCCTGTCCAGTCTTTCTTCATAGCTGAAGTGCTCCAGCCCAGGTAACATCTTGGTAAATCTCCTCTGCACCCTCTCCAAAGCAATCACATCCTTCCTATAGTGTGGCGACCAGAACTGCACACAGTACTCCAGCTGTGGCCTTACCAGCATTTTGTACAGCTCCATCATAACCTCCCTGCTCTTATATTCTATGCCTCGGCTAATGAAGGCAAGTATCCCATATGCCTTTTTAACCACCTTATCCACCTGTTCTGCTGCCTTCAGGGATCTAAGTACATGCACACCAAGGTCCCTCTGATCCTCTGTCCTTCCTAGGGTCTTACCATTCATTGTGTATTCCCTTGCCTTGTTAGTCCATCCAAAATGCATCACCTCACACTTTTCAGGTTTAAATTCCATTTGCCACTGTTCCGCCCATCTGACCAACCCATCTATATCGTCCTGTAGCCTGAGGCTTCCCTCCTCACTATTTACCACCCCACCAATTTTTGTGTCATCTGCGAACTTACTGATCATACCTTTTACATTCACATCCAAATCATTAATGTAGACCACAAACAGCAAGGGACCCAGCACCGATCCCTGCGGTACCCCACTGGACACAGGCTTCTGTTGTGTATGTACCTTTAAGAGAATAACTGGTCTCAGACTGCAGTACCGGCAGTGACCACCCCTGTATAAAAGGCGGTAGAGAGCCTCTGTTGTTTAGATTTGTTTATGCCTTTCACCAGGAAAGACTTGTTTGTTTCTCTCCTGCTAGTCCGTGTCTCAATCATTCACGGACTTAACACTGGCGACGAGTTAGAAACGAACTTACCTGCAACTCAGCAGCAGCTCCGACGACGTTGTTGAAGGTCGGAGCCAGAAGAAAGAAAAAAAAAATAGGCCATTGAAACTCGAGAAACGGGCGTCGACCGTCAATCATCGAGTTCAAAACTTGCAGGAGAGATTGTCCAGAGCCAGGCTGGGTTCCTCGGTCCGTGGTTTCCCAGCTAATCGGGCTGGTGGCAGGTAGTGCTCTGATCCTTTCTGGGCTGCGGCGGGCTGAAGCTCGATCGGGTGGCCTTTCAACGGGGCCGGGCAGCGAGTCGGGAAGCAAGGAGAGAGAGAGAGGGTGGGGCACACAGGGCCGGTGTTTCAAAGCTGGGCAGCGTTCGGACCTCAGAAGAGGGAGGGAAGTGTCCCAGAGGGTCCGCTCCACGACGGGAAGATAATAAAAGAAAACGAATTAATATTTAATGCGCAGGAAACCGTGGAAAGCAGCACTAACAACAGCGGGGAAGAAGACAAAGCGCGGGAGGCGCCATTTTGTTAAATCAGGGAAGAAGGCAAAGCGCGGGAGACGCCATTTTAGATTTGCAAGATGCCGAAGACTGGCTGTATCACTGCTTTTGATAATACATTAGAGGACTGGACCACGTATGTGGAAAGAGTCGAGGTATATTTCGAGGCAAATGAAATAGCGGAGGGGAAAAAGGCATCAATATTGCTAAACGTAATGGGCGCTAGAACGTACGGCCTATTGCGGGATCTGATTACTCCAGCCAAACCGAAGGCGAAGAGTTTTAATGAAATTGTTGCTGTTCTACAGGGGCACTTAAACCCTGCACCGCTGTTGATAGCAGAAAGATTTAAATTCCACAGGAGAACTCAGCACAAAGATGAGAGCAATGCTGAGTATCTTACGGAACTACGCAAGCTATCAAAGTACTGCCAGTTCGGAGCAGGACTGGCAGATACCCTATGGGACAAATTTGTCTGTGGACTCCTGAGTGAAGGAACACAGAAGAAGTTACTTGCAGAAAAAGAGCTGACGCTAGATAAGGCTTTCAGCGTGGCAGTATCGTATGAAGCAGCAGCCAGGGGAGCTGCAGAAATTCAACAAAAACCACAGGAATACGGCACCCACGAAATGACACGGGGATTTGCAAAATGTTATCGCTGCGGCAGAACTAACCATGACCAGAAGGACTGCTGGTCCAAAGACAAAATATGCAGACAATGCGGGAAGATTGGACACATTGCACGAGTTTGTAGGTCTGGGAAGAAGACCAGCGACAACAAAAAGGCTACTAAGGAACCGTACAAGAAAGTACAAAAGATGACGGACAGTAGTTCCGAAGACCAGATGAGCGATAGTGAATCCGAGAACAGGAGATTAAGCTGTCTCAAACTTCACAATGTAATCGCAAAAGAGGATCACCGAACCATTTGGGTCACCCTCACGATAGCAGGGTCCCAAGTTAAAATGGAATTGGATACAGGATCAGCGCTAACCGTCATGAATCATAGAAACATAGAGATAGGAACAGGAGTAGGCCATTCGGCCCTTCGAGCCTGCTCCGCCATTCAATGAGATCATGGCTGATCTTCGTAGAATCGACGAGACTATGAGCGGCTATTTTCACACATACCCTTGAGAGAGACATCCATCGTCTTGATGACGTATACGGGGCAAAAAGTATACCCCAGAGGAAAAATAAGGGTGCCTGTCGAATACAATGGCAAGAAAATACAGAAATTGTATCTCTACATACTGCCAAATGGTGGACCACCGTTATTGGGACGGGAATGGATCAGGAAGATAAACTTAGATTGGCATTCCATTCATGCAATGACGGTGGACGGTAAAAAAGATGAAGACGTCACTCCTGGACGATTGTCAACAATCTTAGCTAACGCCAAAGAGGTATTTCAACAAGAACTGGGCACGCTTAAAGGCGTAACCGCCTCGTTAAAAATAGAAGAGAATGCAGTTCCCAAGTTTTTCGAAGTGAGACCGGTACCATATGCAATTTGTCCAGCTGTCGAGGCAGAGCTGGAGAATCTGGAGAAGGCGGGCGTGTTGTCTAAGGTCGACTGGAGCGAGTGGGCGACACCCATCGTTCCTGTCATGAAGAAAACGTTAAGCAATAAGTCCGGAGAGCCAAGGAAGATTCGCATCTGTGGGGATTTCAAGGTGATGGTGAACCCTGTCCTTCACACAGTACAATATCCTCTTCCAAGGATAGAAGACATCTTCGCCTCGCTGTCTGGAGGGAAGCGTTTTACAAAAATTGACCTAGCACAAGCATATTTGCAGATGGAGGTTGAAGAGTCCTCTAGGAAGTATCTCACGATAAACACTCACAAAGGTCTTTACCAGTATCATCGATTGGTATTCGGAGTAGCATCGGCTCCGGCGATATGGCAAAGAGCGATGGAACAAGTCCTGCAAGGGATTCCGGGGACTCAGTGTTACTTGGACGACATCCTTGTAACAGGTGAAGATGACAGTGAACACCTTAACAACCTAGAACAGGTGCTCACTAGACTACAGGAACATGGGCTGCGAGCCAACCGCCCCAAGTGCGAATTTTTTAAGAAACAGATATCGTATTGTGGCCACGTGATTGATGAAGAGGGGTTACATAAGTCCCCTGACAAAATTGAAGCGGCTGTTAAGGCCCCAGCGCCTGAAAATGTGTCGCAACTGAGGTCATTCCTCGGGTTGGTGAATTACTATCATAAATTTTTGCCGAATTTGTCGACAATTCTGCATCCACTGAATGCCCTGCTACGAACGGGGGTAGCATGGAAATGGAGCGATGATTGTAAACGTGCTTTTCAGAAGAGTAAGGACTTAATCACTTCGAAGGAAGTATTGGCTCACTACAACCCAGCACTGCCAATCAGGCTGGCGTGTGATGCGTCTCCCTACGGCATTGGGGCGGTACTGTCACATAAATTCCTTGATGGTTTGGAGAGGCCGATAGCTTTTGCGTCACGCTCGCTAACTTCTGCCGAGCGTAACTACGCCCAGATTGACAGAGAGGCCCTCAGCCTAGTGTGGGGGGTGAAGAAGTTCAATCACTATCTGCACGGTCAAAAACTTACACTACTAACCGATCATCAACCTCTTGTCTCCATTTTCAACCCTCAGAAGGGCGTACTGACAATGACAGCACAACAGCTGCAGAGATGGTCCCTTTTCCTAGGGGCACACCAATATGACATCGAGTACAGGGGAACTAAACAGCATGGAAATGCTGATGGATTGTCACGTCTACCGTTGCCAACGGTGGAAGAAGAAGACCTTGCAGTGGATCCAATGGAGTTATTCCACTCGACCATAGTCGAATGTCTCCCTGTGACGAATGCAAACATAGAAAAGGAAACACGGAATGACCCGACACTATCACGGGTCTATGATTTAACGGTGAAGGGATGGCCAGCACATGGTGAACCACTGTTGCCAGCATTTTCGTCAAAAAGAGAACAGCTATCAGTGTGCAGAGGAACCTTGATGTGTGGATCCAGAGTAATAATTCCACCTAAGTTGACGGATAGAGTGCTCAATGAGCTTCAAGAGGGTCATCTGGATGGGGTAAAAATGAAGAGCTTAGCCAGAGCGTTTGTGTGGTGGCCGGGAATCGATAGAGAAATCGAAGAGATGACCAAGAGCTGTGCAGGATGCCAGAAGGTCCAAAACGCCCCACCACAAGCTCCTCTGCATCCATGGGAGTGGCCCTCATCTCCATGGCAAAGGGTGCACATTGATTTTGCTGGTCCCTTCATGGACTCGATGTTTTTAATTGCGGTGGATGCACATTCAAAGTGGCCCGAGGTAATAAAAATGTCCTCAACCACCACGGAAAAAACTATCGCAGTTTTACGAACCATATTCGCCAGGAATGGGCTGCCTGAACAGATTTGCTCTGACAATGGACCACAGTTTGTGTCTGAAGAGTTCCGGAGGTTCTTAAAGAACAATGATGTTAAGCATTACACATCTGCCCCATATCATCCAGCCACTAATGGATTGGCCGAGAGGTTTGTCCAAACATTCAAGAAGGCTATCAAGGCAATGTGTAATGAAGATATACCCCTACAACACAAGGTGGACAACTTCTTGTTTGCCTACCGGAGTGCGACACATGCGGTTACCAACCAAACTCCAGCCATGATGTTCTTCAATCGAAGACTACGATGCCGCTTGGATTTGGTTAAGCCAAACGTCCGAAGAGATGTGGAGAACAGGCAGTTTCAGAATATGAATGAAAGGCCGACCAGGAGTTTTAAGATAGGTCAACCAGTTTTGGCCCGGGACTACCGCACTGAGAAATGGCAGCCAGGAACGATTTGTACACGACAAGGACCTCTCATGTATACCGTGGACGTTGGGGAGAGCATTGTAAGATGCCATGCTGACCAGATTCTAGAGTCACTGGAAAACGTCAACTCCACACCACGATCTGATACACCTGGTAATGAAATCGACGTTCCAATTGCAGCTACCGCAGAACCGGTAATATTGGAAGCAGGTGAACCAAACAACGACATTGATTCCGACTCAACATTGCCAGAAGAACCTGATACTCCAAAGAGGCGTTATCCAGACAGAATTAGGAAGCCTCCTCAAAGACTGAACTTATAATTGCTTAAACTTAACCAATGTATCTAGCAACAGTAATTGTGATTGTAATTCGTTATCATTAGTTGTTAAATGAATGTTATGTACTGTTTATCGAAAAGGGGAGGAATTGTTGTGTATGTACCTTTAAGAGAATAACTGGTCTCAGACTGCAGTACCGGCAGTGACCACCCCTGTATAAAAGGCGCTAGAGAGCCTCTGTTGTTTAGATTCGTTTATGCCTTTCACCAGTAAAGACTTGTTTGTTTCTCTCCTGCTAATCCGTGTCTCAATCATTCACGGACTTAACAGCTTCCAGTCACAAAAACAACCTTCCACCATCACCCTCTGCCTTCTGCCACTAAGCCAGTTTTGGATCCAATGTGCCAAGGCACCCTGGATCCCATGGGCTCTTACCTTCCTGACCAGCCTCCTATGCGGGACTTTATCAAAAGCCTTACTGAAATCCATGTAAACCACATCCACTGCACTACCCTCATCCACACACCTAGTCACCCCCTCGAAAAATTCAATCAAATTGGTCAGACATGATCTTCCTTTGACAAAGCCATGCTGGCTATCCCTAATTAATCCTTGCCTCTCCAAGTGGAGACTAATTCTGTCCCTCAGAATTTTTTCCAATAATTTCCCTACCACTGATGTTAGGCTCACTGGCCTGTAATTCCCTGGTTTATCCCAACTACCCTTCTTCAATAATGGTACTATGTTAGCTGTTCTCCAGTCCTCTGGCACATCCCCTGTGGCCCGAGAGGTTCTGAAAATTTGTGTCAGAGCCCCTGCAATCTCCTCCTTTGCCTCACATAGTAGCCTGGGATACATCTCGTCTGGGCCTGGGGATTTATCCACTTTTAAGCCTGCTAAGACTGCTAGTACCTCCTCCCTCTCAATGCTAATATGTTCAAGTATATCACAGTCCCCCTGCCCGATTTCTATGTCCACATCATCCTTCTCCATAGTGAACACAGATGCAAAAAATTCATTTAAAACCCCACCTACATCTTCTGGCTCTACACACAGCTTGCCACTTTGGTCCCTAATGGGCCCTACTCTTTCCCTAGTTATCCTCTTGCCCTTAATATACTTATAAAACACCTCAGGATTTTCCTTTATATTGCTCGCCAGTGTTATTTCATGGCCCCTCCTCGCTCTCCTAATTTCTTTTTTAAGTATCCCCCTGCACTTTTTATACTCCTCTAGGGCTTCCTCTGTCTTTAGTCCTTTGTATCTGCCAAAAGCCCCCCCTTTTTTTCCTAATCCATTCTCGTATATCCCTTGACATCCAAGGTTCCCTGGGCTTGTTGGTCCCACCCTTGGCCTTTACGGGAACATGTTGCCATTGTACTCTCTCAATTTCCTTTCTGAAAGACTCCCATTGCTCCGATGTGGATTTTCCTTCAAGTAGCTGATCCCAGTCCACATTGACCAGATCCTGCCTTATCATATTAAAATCGTCCTTCCCCCAATTTAGAACCTTTATTTCCGGTCCATCCTTGTCCTTTTCCATGACTACCTTAAATCTCACCGAATTATGGTCACTGTCACCGAAGTGCTCACCTATTAACACATCTACCACTTGCCTGGCCGCATTCCCTAGAACTAGGTCCAGTACCGCCCCCTCTCTTGTAGGACTTTCTACATGCTGGCTCAAAAAGCTCTCCTGGATGCACTTTAAGAATTCTGCACCCTCTAAGCCTTTCACACTCTGACTATCCCAGTTAATATTGGGGAAGTTGAAATCCCCCACTATTATTACCCTATTATTTGCACACTTCTCTGAGATTTGCCTACATATCTGTTCCTCTATCTCCCCCTGACTGTTTGGGGGCCTATAGTACACTCCCAGCAAAGTGCTTGCCCCCTTTTTGTTTTTAAGTTCAACCCATATGGCCTCATTAGAGGAACCTGTTAATAAATCATCCCTTCTTACAGCAGTAATTGACTCCTTAATTAATATTGCGACACCCCCTCCTCTTTTACCCACCCCCCCTCTGTCTCGCCTGAAGATTCTATACTCCGGAATATTGAGCTGCCAGTCTTGCCCCTCCCTCAACCATGTCTCCGTGATAGCAACAATATCATACTCCCATGTGTTCATCAACAACTTCAGTTCATCCACCTTATTCACAAGACTCCTTGCATTAAAATAAATGCCATTCAGCCTTGCCATACTCCCTTGTGCCACTACATATTTGCTCTGCCTTCCAGTCTGACTTGTTTTTTCCTCTATATTTGGCTGTACATCACCCCCTATTATAGCTCCACTCTGTATCCCATCCCCCTGCCAAGTTAGTTTAAACCCCCCCGAACAGTGCTAGCAAACCTCCCCGCAAGGATATTTGTCCCATTCTGGTTCAGGTGCAACCCGTCCGACTTGTACAAGACCCACCTTCCCCAGAAGCAGACCCAGTGATCCAGGAAACTAATGTCATAAAGTGGGAGCATGCTATGATGGGTACTGACCTCTCGGGGTGCCGTAGCCGGGGAGCACACATCATCCTGTGTCCCCAGCACTTGAATGCCTATTCGAAACCACAATGCGGGTTCAGAGCTGCTGACGCGAAACCTATAAATTGTGCCATGGAAGCCATGGCACAAGGCCATGTTCCCCCACAGGTAGCATATATAGGAGGTGGGACCTATTGCGTCACCACAGGAGCGTCTCACGACCAGCACGAACAGCACAGCTGGTGCGCGGTGAGTGACAACAGTTTCTGCTTCAAACCCGAGGCAGAAGTTCAAGTGGCACAGACATGAATTGTCCCCATTCCTGAACCGTCCACTGTTCACCTCACTGTGGAGGAGAATTTCACTCACCTCCAGAAATATGTCGCCCATTTCGGTTACCCGATTCCCCCTCTCCCAGAGCACCTTACCAAATTATTAAAAGCCGTCCTAGTATCGCAAAAGCACTTCTACACTTTGGAACAGAAGACTGTACAGATAGGGGCCGACATTTTAGGTATCACGACCCCGCCCTGGTGGGACGTTTTTGAGAGTATAGAGGTCCCCTCCTGGATTCGAATGGCATCCCACATCTTAGTAGTCCGCCAGCTAGGGATTGTCCTCTACCTGGTCTGTGTCCAGTGTAGGAGAAAGGGTCCCGGGGTAGAATTTAAAGTAAAAGGGTTGTGGAAGGACCAGTTTGCCCATGTGGAAGAAGAAACACCCGTGTGAGCTTTGTGTAATATCACTGCTGAATTATGGCAGACTCCATTTGTTATTTAATAAAGCTCGTTTTGCTTTTGCTTGTTATTTTTTAATAAATATGTTATTTTTTTGACCTGATGTTTATTTTTATTAAAGGTTGTGTGTTGAAATGAAGTTCTATGATGTCCCAAGTAGTGCAGGGGTGTTGGACCCCTCCGTGCTTGGGTTATTGTAACAGATAGTAATTTGTTTCTATCGATAGATGCCTGTCGTGCACTGTAGTTTTCTCTAAGTAAGGGGAATGTATGTGTCGAGGGACCGTGGATAGATAAATATAGGGGAAGGTTGTTTGTGGGGGGTCAGAAATTTGCTCACCTTGATTGAATACTTCAAGCAAGTTTCAGTATCCTAGGGAGAACTGAAAGGATTCGCAAATTTCATGTCTCCCCTGAAGATTTACTTCTGGCTTATTGGAGAAACCCTGGCTGGACTGAGTTTAAAATCCAGGGCTCCAGGGCCCGACAAGATGGCTACGGTCAACCTCATGGCCAAGGCCTGCAAAGTTCAAGTTTGGACTGACAAAGAAGGAATGTTCCAGAAATTAGAAGGCAGACAGGCCTTCTGCATTTATGTATGAGAAGCAAACAGTGGCATTCGGGCCTCTGATTAAAACCCATCAAGGCCGTTTGCACAGATAATCAACGGGTAATATCTGCATTCAGACCTTCGTTAGCTGACTTCAACACTGTTTGGAAATGATCAACGGGGCATTAAAACTGGAATGGCCCCATCACAAGACCAGTTACACAAAGGAAAACACTTATGGGATGTTTAAAAACCAATTAACCGGCCATCCAGATCGATGGGCCCAGAACGGTTTCCTTTGTATAGATTTCAACACGTCCAGGTCAGACAAAGAAACAAGCTGATCTGGCGAGTGATAAGGGCTCCCAGAAAGGGGTATAAGTAGTCCCTCGGGAAGCCATCTCTCTCTCTCTCTCGCCTGGACTCCGGTGTCCTGCCTTACCATCAAGAAGATCATCGACGAAGAGCCCGTCCAGGGAAGCAGGATACCGGCAGTTACATTTAAATCACTGGGGTATCTCTGCTCTGGGCGGTGAAAACCCTAAAGACATCGGCAGGCAACGGGGCACGGAGCAGGCGTTCTAACATCCGAGACTGATGAGCATAAACTTTCTGGCCCATCACAAGACAACTTAGATAGGTGTAAAGGGTGGAAGTTAAGGGGATTGCTAAAATTGTCATTTTAGTCATTTTCCCTCGATGTGTCCGTTTCTCCTCCCCCGCTAAGTGTAATTGTGTTACATCCATAGTGATTTTCTCTGTATAGTGTTTATTTTTCTCTATTTTAATAAACATTGGTTTTCTTTGCACCAAACCACTGGTCTCGTTTTGTTTATATTGCTGCTCGTAATAAGTCCGGTGGTCAGAACCAGAGGGGAAGCGATTCGAACCGCACAGGGCTGGAACAGCTCAGATATGCCTGACTGGCCAGACACAAACCCCAAACCAAAACCCCCGACACCCAAAGGGACACAGGGTCAAACTGGCAAGAGGAAATTTTAACCCTGCTGTCACACAAAGAATGGTCAACACATGGAATGGACTCCCAGATAGTGTAAAGGAAGAAAGAGCTTGCCTTTTATACAGCACCTTTCACAACCTCAGGACGTCCCAAAGCGCTTTACAGCCAAGGAAGCACTTCTGAAGTGTGGTGACTGGGAAATGTAGCAGCCAATTTGTGCATAGCAAGTTCCCACAAACAGCAATGAGATAAATGACCAGGTCATCTGTTTTTTAGTGATGTTGGTTGAGGGATAAATATTGGTCAGGAACAGCTCAAGTTCTATTGGGAGAACTCCCCTGCTCTTCTTCAAAATAGTGCCGTGGGATCTATTACGTCCAACTGAGAGGGCAGACGGGGCCTGGGTTTAACGTCTCATCTAAAAGACGGCACCTCCGACAGTGCTGCACTCCCTCAGCACTGCACTGGAAACGTCAGCCGGGATTGTGTGCTCAAGTCTCTGGGGTGGGATTTGAACCCACGATCTTCTGACTCAGGAGCGAAGGCACTGCCCACTGAGCCAAGTAGTGGAGGTAAAACCCCGGGGTTATTTAAGAAACACTGGAGTCCTGTAATGGGAAGGGTGTTGGGATTTTTCTGGATGGGTGAGGTAGAAAGTACCAGGTGGCCTTCTGCAGAAATATTGGTTGACTCCTTTAACATGGAGCTAGACTGTCATCTATTGAGAAGGGGGATTGAGAGTTAGGGAGCTATTAACAGCAGGGGCGGTAAAGGAAGTACTTTTAGGAGACAATAATTGACGCTATTAAATACTGGCTGGTATTGTTCAATGTACTTTAGCAGCCTCCTCATATTAAACCCTAACAGAATATTCCCTCTGACAGGAAAACCGATAGGAGTCTGTCCTTGTATGCCAGGTTAAGGTTGAAAACAAACTTTGTACAAAATGTTTTCCTAAAGACCTGTCAAAAGACTAATGACAGCAAACATAAAAGCTGCCAAGGTCATGGCAGCACTTCCTGCCTTCAGGACCTATCACTTCCTGGGTCAAGGGCAATACGTCACTTCCTGCAACAAATGAAAATACCCTTGAATTCTGTTCCATGTTATTTATTTCAGTGCTCATCAAGGTAACAGATAGTAGTGGTAGCAAAACAAAATGTTTTCAATTAGTTTTTTTATATCTCGGCGATACAATTAAAGGAGAAGTTTAATGTCAGGGTAAGTACTACAGGTGATTAGAGTTTGTTTCTTGACATAGCTGACCAGAAATTCTTGGGGTAAAAAAAAGGTTACCAAGGGGTCTTACGGTTTTTGATTCATTTTTGTCATTGGCAAAGCAGACCTGAGGATCCGTGCAATGATCCCGCCCCTTGTTAGGGCCTTTCTCCCAATCTGGTTGTTGACGTGACCAAAGGTTGACAGCCCCAGGAATGATGTGTCCTTACTGTGTGTTTTATGTTACCATAGCAACAGGCAGTAACCAGAGGCAGCAGGAACTAGGGCAGGTGTGACCCTGGTGGTTGCTGGGAGAGTGTTATGATTTGGGGTAAATTGCACTGGGCCTACTCACAGGCAACACAGAATGACTTAGAAATTACAACACGGAAACAGGCCATTCCGTCCAACCAGGCCAGGGATGCCACGCAGCCAGCTTGCTGGCTTTTCAATGAGAAAAACCGCACATGAGCAGTATTTTGAATGGCCCTTATAGGGAACATTGGTCCTAATCCCACATGCCCGCCATGTTCCCGCAGCCCTTTACCCAACTTTTTTGTCAGCCGCCTATCCTTAAATGTTGACATGATCTCTGCTTCAGTCACTATTGGTTCCTGTAATTTGGGCGCATCGGGATTCTTTGTGTGATGGGCACTTATGCGTATTTGTGATAAAGACTTGCTGGATACACCATTACACACCTATCGGGCTTTGGCCAGGAGTGGAGGGCAGAGGGCTGGGTAAAATTCGCACGTGTAGCAGGTGTGGCAGGCGTGGCAAGCGCGACACCAATAATTGTGTGTGTGTGGCAAGTGTAACACAAAGATCTGCATGTGTAGCAAAGGTTACACAAAATTTTAATGTGTAGCAGTGTGACACAAAGTGTGTGGCAACTGTGACATAAAAATGTGTATATATCTTCCCCTTTTCTTCCCCATACATTTTGTTTGCCACATCAATACGCGTTATCTAACATGTTTCTACCTTAAAATTCCACCTCCTATCCTTTGGCATCTCGATTTAAGGACTTTGGATAAAAATTTAGAGCAACTTATATCGCATGGTGCTTCCCATACAATGTTTTCTTCTTAGGCAGTCCCTCGGAACCGAGGATGACTTGCTTCCACACTAAAAATGAGTTCTTAGGTGACTGATGAGTCCAGTGCGGGACCTACAGTCTCTGTCACAGGTGGGGCAAACAGTGGTTGAAGGGATGGGTGGGTGGGGTGCTTGGGTTGACGTGCATGTAGTGTATGTACCTTTAAGGGGAGAACTACTTTTTACAGCTCCTGTATACTGTAGTACCGGCAGTGACCACACCTGTATATAACCCTGAGTAGGGATCTGTACATTTATGTTTTAGAGTAACCCTCATCCAGTAAACACCTCTTGATTGTTCTCTGCAGTCTCTTGTCTAGTTATTGAAGGACACACAACATCAAGATACACGGATTTAACATTGGCGACGAGCAGATTCGAACCTACCTGCAACTCTGCAGAAGAAGGCCGATTCCAGAAGCACGGGCGTCGACCATCCAACGGAGACTCCAGCGAAACGGGCTGGCAACAGGTACGGCGCAGACCCTTCCCGCACAGCGGCGGCTAGAGCCGACCAACAGCACAGAAAAAGGCCGAGCAGCGTCGACAGGAAAAGAGAGAGGGTAGAGCGCACAGGGCGCAGCTGGTGTTCAGGACCGAGCGGCGTCGACGGGAAAAGAGAGAGGGTAGAGCGCACAGGGCGCAGCTGCTGTTCAGGACCGAGCGGCGTCGACGCGAGAAGAGAGAGGGTAGAGCGCAAAGGGCGCAGCCGCTGTTCAGGACCGAGCGGCGTCAACGAGAGAGAGAGGCGGTGTTCAGGGGGCGAGCAGCTTCAGCGGGGAAGAAAGGAAAGCGCGGGAGACGCCATTTTGAGCCAGTCTAACCACACCCAGGGATGCCGAAGAGTGGCAGTGTCACAGCGTTCGACAATGAAGTCGAAGATTGGACGACATATGTCGAACGCATAGAAGTGTACTGCAAGGCGAATAAAGTGCCAGATGACAGGAAAGCGCTGGTATTGTTGAATTCAATGGTTACAAAAACGTATGGCTTACTGTGAAACCTAGTAACCCAAGAGAAGCCAGTGGAAAAGGATTTTGAAAACATAGTGTCAATCCTACAGGACCACTTAGACCCCACACCGCTGCTGATAGCAGAAAGACTTAAGTTTCAAAAAAGGAACCAGCATAAAGATGAAAGTAATGCTGAGTTTTTAACGGAACTGCGCAAGCTATCGAAACACTGCCAGTTTGGAACGGGACTAGCAGATACCTTCAGGGACAAGTTTGTGTGTGGGCTTCAAAGTGAAGGAACCCAGAAACGGCTTCTATCAGAAAAGGATCTTACGCTGGACAAGGCTTTCAGCATGGCAGTATCACACGAAGCAACAGCACGGGGCACGGCAGAGATACAACGGAGACTGCAAGAATATGGCACAAATGAAATGTCATACGGAACAGTGAAGTGCTATCGCTGCGGCAGAACAACACACGGCCATAAGGATTGCTGGTTCAAGGACCAAGTGTGCAGACAGTGTGGAAAAGTAGGACACATAGCAAGAGTCTGCAGGTCGGAAAAGAAAACCAGCAGCAAGAAATCCCCACAGGAGAAGTACAAGAAGTTACATAAGGTGACGGAGAGTCATTCAGACGAACAGAAGAGTGATACAGACTCAGGAAGCAAGGAGCTGGGTTGTCTGAAAATACATAATGTGATCAAAACGGAGGATCACCAAACTATCTGGGTCACGCTCAAGATAGCCGGAGCCCAAGTGAAAATGGAATTGGACACAGGATCAGCCCTAACAGTCATAAACCAAAGGGACTACAAGCGACTATTCTCACATATACCTTTGAGAGATATGGAGATTGTCTTGAAGACGTACACGGGGCAAAAAGTCTACCCCAAAGGAAAAATTAGGGTGAATGTTATATATAATGGCAAGGAAACACCAAAAATGGACCTATATGTATTGCCAGATGGAGGACCACCACTACTAGGACGTGAATGGATCCGGAAGATACAGCTAGATTGGCATTCCATACAAGCACTGACTGTAGAAGCCAAAAAGGATGACGACGTCACACCTGGACGACTGTCAAAAATGCTAACTGACGCACAAGAAGTGTTCCAGGAGGGACTCGGAACACTAAAAGGCATAACAGCGATGATCAAAATAGAGGAAAATGCAAGCCCAAAGTTTTTTAAGGCCAGACTGGTACCTTATGCGATCCGCCCAGCCGTCGAAGCAGAGCTGGAAGGTTTGGAACGTTCAGGAGTACTGTCCAAAGTGGACTGGAGCGAGTGGGCTACACCCATCGTTCCTGTAATGAAGAGGTCGTTGAGTAATACGCCTGGGGAACCAAAGAAGGTTCGCATCTGTGGGGACTTTAAGGTGACAGTGAACCCAGTCCTTCACACTGTACAATATCCGCTTCCGCGGATTGAAGATACTTTCGCCTCGCTATCTGGAGGGAAACGCTTCACTAAGATTGATCTGGCCCAGGCGTACCTGCAAATGGAGGTAGAAGAAGCCTCGAAACAGTACCTCATGATCAACACTCATAAAGGTCTCTACCAATACAACCAGCTGGTGTTCGGGGTAGCATCAGCTCCGGCTATTTGGCAAAGGGCAATGGAACAAGTCCTGCAAGGGATTCCAGGGACCCAGTGTTATTTGGACGACATCCTGGTCACGGGCGAAAATGACAGTGATCACCTCGCCAACCTGGAGCAGGTGCTCACTAGATTGAAGCAATATGGGCTCCGAGCTAATCGCCACAAATGCGAGTTTTTCCAGAAGCAGATCTCGTATTGTGGCCACGTTATTGGTGAAGAGGGGTTACATAAGTTCCCTGAAAAGATTGAGGCAGTAGTCAAGGCTCCAGCACCGGAAAATGTGTCACAACTGAGGTCGTTCCTCGGGCTGGTGAACTACTACCATAAGTTCTTGCCGAATTTGTCTACAGTACTACACCCACTGAACACCTTACTGCAAACGGGGGTACCATGGAAGTGGAATGACGAATGTAAATGAGCTTTCCAGAAGTGCAAAGAATTGATCACATCAAAAGAGGTGTTGGCTCATTTCAACCCAGCACTACCAATTCGGTTGGCGTGTGATGCATCACCCTATGGCATTGGAGCGGTGCTGTCGCACAAATTCCCGGATGGCTCGGAGAGGCCAGTAGCCTTTGCGTCTCGGTCACTAACCTCAGCCGAGCGTAACTACGCCCAGATTGACAGGGAGGCCCGCAGCCTAGTGTGGGGAGTGAAAAAGTTCAACCACTATCTGCACGGGCAGAAGTTCACCTTGCTGACTGACCACCAACCACTTGTCTCCATCTTTAATCCAAAGAAGGGCGTTCCGGTGATGACTGTGCAACAGCTACAAAGATGGTCCCTTTTTCTAGGGGCGAACCAATATGAAATTGAGTATAAGGGCACGAAACAGCATGGAAACGCTGATGGTCTAACACGCCTGCCACTGCCTACTGCGGAGGAAGCACCAGCAGTGGACCCTGTCGAAATATTTTATTCGACTATAATTGGACGCTTGCCAGTAACAAACGCTGATATAGAGAAGGAGACCCGAAATGACCCGACACTGTCTCGGGTATATGACTTGACGGTGAAGGGATGGCCAACACATGGCAACTCACTGTTGCCAGCATTCTCATCCAGAAGAGAACAGCTGTCAGTATGCCAGGGGACCTTGATGTGTGGATCTCGAGTGGTAATTCCACCCAAGTTAAGGGAGAGAATGCTCAATGAGCTTCATGAAGACCATCTGGGAGGGGTGAAAATGAAAAGCCTTGCTAGGGCTTATGTGTGGTGGCCGGGGATCGATCAGCAAATCAAGGACCTGACAAAGAGCTGCTCAGGATGCCAGAAGGTCCAAAATGCACCACCACATGCCCCTCTACACCCATGGGAGTGGCCCTCATCTCCATGGCAACGGGTGCATATTGATTTTGCTGGTCCATTCATGGACTCAATGTTTTTAATAGCCGTGGATGCACACTCAAAATGGCCTGAGGTGATCAAAATGTCCTCCACCACCACGGAGAAAACTATTGCAGTCCTACGGACCATATTTGCCAGGAACGGCTTGCCAGAGCAGGTTTGCTCTGATAACAGACCACAGTTTGTGTCCGAAGAATTTCGAAGATTTATGAAAAGGAATGGGGTAAGGCATTACACATCCGCCCCGTATCATCCAGCCACAAATGGATTGGCTGAGAGGTTCGTACAAACCTTTAAAAAAGCAGTAAGTGCCATGTGCGATGACGACATTCCACAGCAGCATAAAGTGGACAATTTCCTGTTAACCTACAGAAATGCGACACATGCAGTCACCAACCAGACCCCGGCCATGATGTTCTTTAACCGAAGGTTGAGATCTCGTCTGGATTTGCTCAGACCAAATGTACGAAGAGATGTTGAGAATAAGCAATTCCAGCACATCAATGAGAAGCCAACAAGGAGCTTCAATGTAGGGCAACCAGTCTTGGCCCGCAACTACCGAACAGAGAAATGGCAACCAGGAACGATATGCACATGGCAGGGGCCACTAATGTACACAGTGGATGTTGGGGAGAACATTGTGAGATGCCATGTTGACCAGATCCTAGAGTCACAGGAATGAGTCAACCCCATGTCTCGCGTACCTGGTGATGAACCCGACATACAGGTAGCATCTACCCCAGAAACAGTAGCATCGGAAGCTGATGAACCAACTGACGACAGGGGGCCAGAATCGCCTCCGCACCAAGAGCAAGACATTCAGGAAAGGCGCTATCCAGAAAGGATCAGGAAGCCTCCCCAAAGACTGAATTTATAAATAGACTATTTTCAGTTAATGTTGCATGTTAAAAGTGTTAATTGTAATTAGTTGATATTTAATTGTTAAATGAATGTTATGGTGCTGTTAACCTAAAAGGGGAGGAATTGTAGTGTATGTACCTTTAAGGGGAGAACTACTTTTTACAGCTCCTGTATACTGTAGTACCGGCAGTGACCACACCTGTATATAACCCTGAGTAGGGATCTGTACATTTATGTTTTAGAGTAACCCTCATCCAGTAAACACCTCTTGATTGTTCTCTGCAGTCTCTTGTCTAGTTATTGAAGGACACACAACATCAAGATACATGGATTTAACAGTGCCCTCCTTCCGCTGTTTGCGCTTGGCTTCCGCTTGCTCCCGGCGAAGAGACTCGAGGTGTTCGGCGCCTTCCCAGATGCATCTCCTCCACTTTGTGCGGTCTTGGGCCAGGGATTCCCAGGTGTCAGTGGGGAAGTTGCACTTTTTTAAGGAGGTTTTGAGGGTGTCCTTGAAGCATTTCCTCTGCCCACCTGGGGCTCTCTTGCCGTGTCGGAGCTCCGAGTAGAGCACTTGCTTTAGGAGTCTCGTATCGGGCATGCGGACGATGTGGCCCGTCCATCGGAGCTGATCGAGCGTGGTCAAAGCCCCGATGCTCAGGATGTTGGCCTGAGCGAGAACACTGACATTGGTGCGCCTATCCTGCCAATGGATTTGCAGGATCTTGCGGAGGTAGCATTGGTGGTACCTCTCCAGTGCTTTGAGGTGCCTGCTGTACATGGTCTATGTCTCTGAGGCATACAGCAGGGCGGGTATCACTACTGCTTTGTAGACCATGAGCTTAGTGCCGGGTTTGAAGTCCTGGTCTTCAAACACTCTCTTCCTCAGGTGACTCAAGGCTGCACTGGCACACTGAAGGCGGTGTTGGACTTCGTCATCGACGTCTGCCCTTGTTGACAGTAGGCTCCCAAGGTATGGAAAGTGGTCCAAGTTGTCCAAGGCCTCGTCATGGATTTTGATAATCGGGGAGCAGCACTGTGCGGCGGGGGCAGGTTGGTAGAGGACCTTTGACTTACAGATGTTTAGTGTAAGGCGCATGCTCTCGTACGCTTCAGTGAAGGTGTTGTCTATGGTTTGGAGTTTGACCTCAGAGTGTGCACAGACGCAAGCGTCGTCTGCATGCTGTAATTCGATGACAGAGGATAGAACAACCTTGGATCTGAACTGGAGGCGATGGAGGTTGAACAGTTTCCCATTTGTTCTGTAGACACAGCCTTGCTTGAACCCGGTCCGTACGTGAATTGGGTCTGTGGTGGATCCGTTGGTCAGGATTGCATGTCGTCGTGAAGCAGGTGGAGGATGGTGACAAACATTTGAGGGCAGCCAAAATGGAGGAGGACACTCCATAATCCCTCACGGTTGACAGTGTTGAAGGCCTTTGTGAGGTCAAAGAAGGCCATGTACAGCGGTTGGTGCTGTTCCCTCCATTTCTCTTGTAGTTGACGCGTGGTGAAGATCATGTCCATTGTGCCCCTTAGTGGGCGGAATCCGCATTGCAACTCTGGGAGGAGCTCTTCAGCCACTGGGAGAAGGTGATTGAGAAGGATTCTTGCGATGACTTTTCCTGTGGTAGACAGCAGGGAGACTCCTCTGTAATTACTGCAATCGGACTTTCACCTTTCTTGAAGATAGTCATGATTACGGCATCTCTGAGATCCCCTGGCATGCTCTCCTCCTTTCAAATAAGAGAAATGAGTTCATGTATTCACGTCAAAAATGCTTCTCCGCCATGTTTTAGCGCCTCGGCGGGGATTCCATCTGCTCCTGAAGCCTTGTTGTTCTTCAGTTGTCAGATGGCCTTTTCAACCTCATGCCGGGCTGGGGTTGTGCTGAGATGGTAGCGGGTAGCATGCTGCGGGATGGAGTTGAGGACACTCGTTTCGAAGATAGAGTCGTGGTTAAGGAGATCTTCAAAGTGCTCCTTCCAGCGGGCAGTGACTGCCTCTCTGTCCTTGATGAGTACCTCTCTGTTCTTGGCCCACAGTGTGGTAGGACCTTGGATGCTTGGTCCGTAGGTGGTCTTGACTGCGCTAAAGAATCCATGCACGTCGTGGTTGTCGGCTAGCTGCTGGATCTCCTGCGCTTTCTGCGCCCACCATCTGTTGTTTAGATCGCGAGTTTCTTGTTGGACCTCGGTCTTCAGGCGTCTGTAGAGCTGCTTTCTTGCTCTCGAGTTCTGTTGCTGTTTCCAGATCAGGAATGCCTTGCGCTTGTGGCTTATTAGCTCCTGGATCTCCTGGTCATTCTCGTCGAACCAGTCTTGGTGTTTCCTGGTCGAGTGACCGAGCGTCTCTTCACAGGTGCTGATTATGGAGGCCTTGAGTGCAGCCCAGGCACTGTGGACACTGTGTCTCTGTATCACTGGGAGTCGTCAGGTTGGTTGTGAGACGCAGGCTGAATAGGGCTTTCTTAGCGGGGTCTTTGAGTGCTCCAGCGTTGATTTTCCTGCGGCATTGCTTCTGTTGCTGCCGCTGTTTTGGGGCTACATTGATGGAGATGACAGAGCGGATTAGGCTGTGGTCTGTCCAGCAGTCATCAGCTCCTGTCATGGCGCGATGATATGGACATCCTTGCAGTCCCTCGCTCGGACGATGACGTAGTCCAGCAGATGCCAGTGCTTGGAGTGAGGGTGTTGCCTTGAAGTCTTGTACTTGTCTCTCTGACGGGACAAGGTGTTGGTTATGACAAGGCCATATTCCAACCATTTCAACAGGAGGAGGGTACCATTGGAGTTGGCTTTCCCTACCCCCTCTCTGCTGATCACACCTCCCCAGAGGTCTGTGTCCTTTCCAACTCTGGCGTTAAAATCGCCAAGGAGGATCAGCTTGTCGCTCGTTGGAACTCAGGACAGGGATTGTTCGAGCCTGGAGTTAAATTCCTCTTTGGTCACATCTGTGACTTCCAGTGTTGGGGCGTACGCACTGATGACCGTAGCGCACTGGTTCTGGGCTAGGATGAGCCATATAGTCATCAGGCGTTCGTTTATTCCACAAAGTGAGTCTCTGAGACGTTCAACAAGCTCATTTTTTATGGCGAATCCTACCCAATGGAGGCGACGTTCATCTTCAGTTTTGCCTTTCCAGAAGAAGGTGTAACCACCGCCTCGCTCCTGGGCCCCGTCCTCGCCCCTGGGCCTTGTCCTCGCTCCTGGGCCTCGAACATGCTCCTGGGCCCCATCCTCGCTCCTGGGCCTCAACCACGCTCCTGGGCCCTATCCTCGCTCCTGGGCCCGACCACGCTCCTGGGCCTGGACCTCGCTCCTGGGCCTGGACCTCGCTCCTTGGCCTCGAACACGCTCCTGGGCCTCAACCTCGCTCCTGGGCCCGACCACGCTCCTGGGCCTCGACCTCGCTCCTGGGCCTGGACCTCGCTCCTTGGCCTCGACCTCGCTCCTGGGCCCCGTCCTCGCTCCTGGGCCCCGTCCTCGCTCCTGGGCCCCGTCCACACTCCTGGGCCCCGTCCTCGCTCCTGGGCCCCGTCCTCGCTCCTGGGCCCCGTCCTCGCTCCTGGGCCTCGACCTCGCTCCTGGGCCCTGTCCTCGCTCCTGGACCCAACCACGCTCCTGGGCCTCGACCTCGCTCCTGGGCCTGGACCTCGCTCTTTGGCCTCGACCACGCTCCTGGGCCTCGACCTCGCTCCTGGGCCCGACCACGCTCCTGGGCCTGGACCTCGCTCCTGGGCCTGGACCTCGCTCCTTGGCCTCGACCTCGCTCCTGGGCCCCGCCCTCGCTCCTGGGCCCCGTCCACACTCCTGGGCCCCGCCCTCGCTCCTGGGCCTCGACCACGCTCCTGGGCCCCATCCTCGCTCCTGGGCCTCGACCTCGCTCCTGGGCCTCGACCTCGCTCCTGGGACTCGACCTCGCTCCTGGGCCTCGACCTCGCTCCTGGGCCTCGACCTCGCTCCTGGGCCCCGACCTCGCTCCTGGGCCTCGACTTCGCTCCTGGGCCTCGACCTCGCTCCTGGGCCTCGACCTCGCTCCTGGGCCCCGACCTCGCTCCTGGGCCTCGACCTCGCTCCTGGGCCTCGACCTCGCTCCTGGGCCCCGACCTCGCTCCTGGGTCCAGATCTCGGTCCTGGGCCTCGATCTCGCTCCTGGGCCCCGACCTCGCTCCTGGGCCTCGACCTCGCTCCTGGGCCCCGACCTCGCTCCTGGGCCTCGACTTCGCTCCTGGGCCCTGACCATGCTCCTGGACCCCGACCTCGCTCCTGGGCCCCGACCTCGCTCCTGGGCCTCGACCTCGCTCCTGGGCCTCGACCTCGCTCCTGGGACTCGACCTCGCTCCTGGGCCTCAACCTCTCTCCTGGGCCCCGTCCTCGCTCCTGGGCCCCGACCTCGCTCCTGGGCCCCGTCCTCGCTCCTGGGCCTCGAACACGCTCCTGGGCCTCGACCTCGCTCCAGGGCCTCGACCTCGCTCCTGGGCCTCGACCTCGCTCCTGGGCCCCGTCCTCGCTCCTGGGCCTCGACCTCGCTCCTGGGCCCCGACCTCGCTCCTGGGCCTCGACCATGCTCCTGGGCCTCGACCTCGCTCCTGGGCCTCGACCTCGCTCCTGGGCCTCGACCTCGCTCCTGGGCCTCGACCTCGCTCCTGGGCCCCGACCTCGCTCCTGGGCCTCGACCTCGCTCCTGGGCCTCGACCTCGCTCCTGGGCTTCGACCTTGCTCCTGGGCCTCGACCTCGCTCCTGGACCCCGTCCACGCTCCTGGGCCCCGTCCTCGCTCCTGGGCCCCGTCCTCGCTCCTGGGCCTCGACCTCGCTCCTGGGCCCCGACCTCGCTCCTGGGTCCCGACCTCGCTCCTGGGCCTCGACCTCGCTCCTGGGCCCCGACCTCGCTCCTGGGCCCCGACCTCGCTCCTGGGCCTCGACCTCGCTCCTGGGCCTCGACCTCGCTCCTGGGCCCCGACCTCGCTCCTGGGTCCCGATCTCGGTCCTGGGCCTCGGTCTCGCTCCTGGGCCTCGATCTCGCTCCTGGGCCCCGATCTCGCTCCTGGGCCTCGACCTCGCTCCTGGGCCCCGACCTCGCTCCTGGGCCTCGACTTCGCTCCTGGGCCCTGACCACGCTCCTGGACCCCGACCTCGCTCCTGGGCCCTGACCTCGCTCCTGGGCCTCGACCTCGCTCCTGGGCCTCGACCTCGCTCCTGGGCCCCGTCCTCGCTCCTGGGACTCGAACTCGCTCCTGGGCCCCGACCTCGCTCCTGGGCCTCGACCTCGCTCCTGGGCCTCGACCTCGCTCCTGGGCCCCGTCCTCGCTCCTGGGCCTCGACCTCGCTCCTGGGCCTCAACCTCGCTCCTGGGCCTCGACCTCGCTCCTGGGCCTCGACCTCGCTCCTGGGCCCCGTCCTCGCTCCTGGGCCCCGACCTCGCTCCTGGGCCCCGACCACGCTCCTGGGCCCCGTCCTCGCTCCTGGGCCTCGACCTCGCTCCTGGGCCTCGAACACGCTCCTGGGCCCCGACCACGCTCCTGGGCCCCGACCACGCTCCTGGGCCCCGACCTCGCTCCTGGACCCCGCCCTCGCTCCAGGGCCCCGACCACGCTCCTGGGCCCCGACCACGCTCCTGGGCCCCCTCCTCGCTCCTGGGCCCCGACCTCGCTCCTGGGCCCCGACCTCGCTCCTGGGCCTCGACCTCGCTCCTGGGCCTCGACCTCGCTCCTGGGCGTCGACCTCGCTGCTGGGCCCCGTCCTCGCTCCTGGACCTCGACCACGCTCCTGAGCCTCGACCACGCTCCTGGGCCCCGTCCTCGCTCCTGGGCCTCGACCTCGCTCCTGGGCCCCGTCCTCGTTCCTGGGTCCCGTCCTCGCTCCTGGGCCCCGTCCTCGCTCCTGGGCCCCGTCCTCGCTCCTAGGCTCCGACCTCGCTCCTGGGCCCCGACCTCGCTCCTGGGTCCTCGACCTCGCTCCTGGACCCCGACCTCGCTCCTGGGCCCCGACCTCGCTCCTGGGCCTCGACCTCGCTCCTGGGCCTCGACCTCGCTCCTGGGCCTCGACCTCGCTCCTGGGCCTCGACCTTGCTCCTGGGCCCCGTCCTCGCTCCTGGGCCCCGTCCTCGATCCTGGGCCTCGACCTCGCTCCTGGGCCCCGTCCTCGATCCTGGGCTTCGACCTCGCTCCTGGGCCTCGACCTCGCTCCTGGGCCCTGTCCTCGATCCTGGGCTTCGACCTCGCTCCTGGGCCTCGACCTCGATCCTGGGCCTTGACTTCGCTCCTGGGCCTCGACCTCGCTCCTGGGCCTCGACCTCGCTCCTGGGACTCGACCTCGCTCCTGGGCCTCAACCTCTCTCCTGGGCCCCGTCCTCGCTCCTGGGCCCCGACCTCGCTCCTGGGCCCCGTCCTCGCTCCTGGGCCTCGAACACGCTCCTGGGCCTCGACCTCGCTCCAGGGCCTCGACCTCGCTCCTGGGCCTCGACCTCGCTCCTGGGCCCCGTCCTCGCTCCTGGGCCTCGACCTCGCTCCTGGGCCCCGACCTCGCTCCTGGGCCTCGACCATGCTCCTGGGCCTCGACCTCGCTCCTGGGCCTCGACCTCGCTCCTGGGCCCCGTCCTCGCTCCTGGGCCTCGACCTCGCTCCTGGGCCCCGACCTCGCTCCTGGGCCTCGACCTCGCTCCTGGGCCTCGACCTCGCTCCTGGGCTTCGACCTCGCTCCTGGGCCTCGACCTCGCTCCTGGAACCCGTCCACGCTCCTGGGCCCCGTCCTCGCTCCTGGGCCCCGTCCTCGCTCCTGGGTCTCGACCTCGCTCCTGGGCCCCGACCTCGCTCCTGGGTCCCGACCTCGCTCCTGGGCCTCGACCTCGCTCCTGGGCCCCGACCTCGCTCCTGGGCCCCGACCTCGCTCCTGGGCCTCGACCTCCCTCCTGGGCCTCGACCTCGCTCCTGGGCCCCGACCTCGCTCCTGGGCCCCGATCTCGGTCCTGGGACTCGGTCTCGCTCCTGGGCCTCGATCTCGCTCCTGGGCCCCGATCTCGATCCTGGGCCTCGACCTCGCTCCTGGGCCTCGACCTCGCTCCTGGGACTCGACCTCGCTCCTGGGCCTCGACCTCGCTCCTGGGCCTCGACCTCGCTCCTGGGCCCCGACCTCGCTCCTGGGCCTCGACTTCGCTCCTGGGCCTCGACCTCGCTCCTGGGCCTCGACCTCGCTCCTGGGCCCCGACCTCGCTCCTGGGCCTCGACCTCGCTCCTGGGCCTCGACCTCGCTCCTGGGCCCCGACCTCGCTCCTGGGTCCAGATCTCGGTCCTGGGCCTCGATCTCGCTCCTGGGCCCCGACCTCGCTCCTGGGCCTCGACCTCGCTCCTGGGCCCCGACCTCGCTCCTGGGCCTCGACTTCGCTCCTGGGCCCTGACCATGCTCCTGGACCCCGACCTCGCTCCTGGGCCCCGTCCTCGCTCCTGGGCCTCGACCTCGCTCCTGGGCCTCGACCTCGCTCCTGGGACTCGACCTCGCTCCTGGGCCTCAACCTCTCTCCTGGGCCCCGTCCTCGCTCCTGGGCCCCGACCTCGCTCCTGGGCCCCGTCCTCGCTCCTGGGCCTCGAACACGCTCCTGGGCCTCGACCTCGCTCCAGGGCCTCGACCTCGCTCCTGGGCCTCGACCTCGCTCCTGGGCCCCGTCCTCGCTCCTGGGCCTCGACCTCGCTCCTGGGCCCCGACCTCGCTCCTGGGCCTCGACCATGCTCCTGGGCCTCGACCTCGCTCCTGGGCCTCGACCTCGCTCCTGGGCCTCGACCTCGCTCCTGGGCCTCGACCTCGCTCCTGGGCCCCGACCTCGCTCCTGGGCCTCGACCTCGCTCCTGGGCCTCGACCTCGCTCCTGGGCTTCGACCTTGCTCCTGGGCCTCGACCTCGCTCCTGGACCCCGTCCACGCTCCTGGGCCCCGTCCTCGCTCCTGGGCCCCGTCCTCGCTCCTGGGCCTCGACCTCGCTCCTGGGCCCCGACCTCGCTCCTGGGTCCCGACCTCGCTCCTGGGCCTCGACCTCGCTCCTGGGCCCCGACCTCGCTCCTGGGCCCCGACCTCGCTCCTGGGCCTCGACCTCGCTCCTGGGCCTCGACCTCGCTCCTGGGCCCCGACCTCGCTCCTGGGTCCCGATCTCGGTCCTGGGCCTCGGTCTCGCTCCTGGGCCTCGATCTCGCTCCTGGGCCCCGATCTCGCTCCTGGGCCTCGACCTCGCTCCTGGGCCCCGACCTCGCTCCTGGGCCTCGACTTCGCTCCTGGGCCCTGACCACGCTCCTGGACCCCGACCTCGCTCCTGGGCCCTGACCTCGCTCCTGGGCCTCGACCTCGCTCCTGGGCCTCGACCTCGCTCCTGGGCCCCGTCCTCGCTCCTGGGACTCGAACTCGCTCCTGGGCCCCGACCTCGCTCCTGGGCCTCGACCTCGCTCCTGGGCCTCGACCTCGCTCCTGGGCCCCGTCCTCGCTCCTGGGCCTCGACCTCGCTCCTGGGCCTCAACCTCGCTCCTGGGCCTCGACCTCGCTCCTGGGCCTCGACCTCGCTCCTGGGCCCCGTCCTCGCTCCTGGGCCCCGACCTCGCTCCTGGGCCCCGACCACGCTCCTGGGCCCCGTCCTCGCTCCTGGGCCTCGACCTCGCTCCTGGGCCTCGAACACGCTCCTGGGCCCCGACCACGCTCCTGGGCCCCGACCACGCTCCTGGGCCCCGACCTCGCTCCTGGACCCCGCCCTCGCTCCAGGGCCCCGACCACGCTCCTGGGCCCCGACCACGCTCCTGGGCCCCCTCCTCGCTCCTGGGCCCCGACCTCGCTCCTGGGCCCCGACCTCGCTCCTGGGCCTCGACCTCGCTCCTGGGCCTCGACCTCGCTCCTGGGCGTCGACCTCGCTGCTGGGCCCCGTCCTCGCTCCTGGACCTCGACCACGCTCCTGAGCCTCGACCACGCTCCTGGGCCCCGTCCTCGCTCCTGGGCCTCGACCTCGCTCCTGGGCCCCGTCCTCGTTCCTGGGTCCCGTCCTCGCTCCTGGGCCCCGTCCTCGCTCCTGGGCCCCGTCCTCGCTCCTAGGCTCCGACCTCGCTCCTGGGCCCCGACCTCGCTCCTGGGTCCTCGACCTCGCTCCTGGACCCCGACCTCGCTCCTGGGCCCCGACCTCGCTCCTGGGCCTCGACCTCGCTCCTGGGCCTCGACCTCGCTCCTGGGCCTCGACCTCGCTCCTGGGCCTCGACCTTGCTCCTGGGCCCCGTCCTCGCTCCTGGGCCCCGTCCTCGATCCTGGGCCTCGACCTCGCTCCTGGGCCCCGTCCTCGATCCTGGGCTTCGACCTCGCTCCTGGGCCTCGACCTCGCTCCTGGGCCCTGTCCTCGATCCTGGGCTTCGACCTCGCTCCTGGGCCTCGACCTCGATCCTGGGCCTTGACTTCGCTCCTGGGCCTCGACCTCGCTCCTGGGCCTCGACCTCGCTCCTGGGACTCGACCTCGCTCCTGGGCCTCAACCTCTCTCCTGGGCCCCGTCCTCGCTCCTGGGCCCCGACCTCGCTCCTGGGCCCCGTCCTCGCTCCTGGGCCTCGAACACGCTCCTGGGCCTCGACCTCGCTCCAGGGCCTCGACCTCGCTCCTGGGCCTCGACCTCGCTCCTGGGCCCCGTCCTCGCTCCTGGGCCTCGACCTCGCTCCTGGGCCCCGACCTCGCTCCTGGGCCTCGACCATGCTCCTGGGCCTCGACCTCGCTCCTGGGCCTCGACCTCGCTCCTGGGCCCCGTCCTCGCTCCTGGGCCTCGACCTCGCTCCTGGGCCCCGACCTCGCTCCTGGGCCTCGACCTCGCTCCTGGGCCTCGACCTCGCTCCTGGGCTTCGACCTCGCTCCTGGGCCTCGACCTCGCTCCTGGAACCCGTCCACGCTCCTGGGCCCCGTCCTCGCTCCTGGGCCCCGTCCTCGCTCCTGGGTCTCGACCTCGCTCCTGGGCCCCGACCTCGCTCCTGGGTCCCGACCTCGCTCCTGGGCCTCGACCTCGCTCCTGGGCCCCGACCTCGCTCCTGGGCCCCGACCTCGCTCCTGGGCCTCGACCTCCCTCCTGGGCCTCGACCTCGCTCCTGGGCCCCGACCTCGCTCCTGGGCCCCGATCTCGGTCCTGGGACTCGGTCTCGCTCCTGGGCCTCGATCTCGCTCCTGGGCCCCGATCTCGATCCTGGGCCTCGACCTCGCTCCTGGGCCCCGACCTCGCTCCTGGGCCTCGACTTCGCTCCTGGGCCCTGACCACGCTCCTGGACCCCGACCTCGCTCCTGGGCCCTGACCTCGCTCCTGGGCCTCGACCTCGCTCCTGGGCCTCGACCTCGCTCCTGGGCCCCGTCCTCGCTCCTGGGCCTCGACCGCGCTCCTGGGCCTCGACCTCGCTCCTGGGCCTCGACCTCGCTCCTGGGCCCCGACCTCGCTCCTGGGCCTCGACCTCGCTCCTGGGCCCCGACCTCGCTCCTGGGCCTCGACCTCGCTCCTGGGCCTCGACCTCGCTCCTGGGCCCCGTCCTCGCTCCTGGGCCTCGACCTCGCTCCTGGGCCTCGACCTCGCTCCTGGGCCTCGACCTCGCTCCTGGGCCCCGTCCTCGCTCCTGGGCCCCGACCTCGCTCCTGGGCCCCGACCACGCTCCTGGGCCCCGTCCTCGCTCCTGGGCCTCGACCTCGCTCCTGGGCCTCGAACACGCTCCTGGGCCCCGACCACGCTCCTGTGCCCCGACCACGCTCCTGGGCCCCGACCTCGCTCCTGGACCCCTCCCTCGCTCCTGGGCCGCGACCACGCTCCTGGGCCCCGACCACGCTCCTGGGCCCCCTCCTCGCTCCTGGGCCCCGACCTCGCTCCTGGGCCCCGACCTCGCTCCTGGGCCTCGACCTCGCTCCTGGGCCTCGACCTCGCTCCTGGGCGTCGACCTCGCTCCTGGGCCCCGTCCTCGCTCCTGGACCTCGACCACGCTCCTGAGCCTCGACCACGCTCCTGGGCCCCGTCCTCGCTCCTGGGCCTCGACCTCGCTCCTGGGCCCCGTCCTCGTTCCTGGGTCCCGTCCTCGCTCCTGGGCCCCGTCCTCGCTCCTGGGCCCCGTCCTCGCTCCTGGGCTCCGACCTCGCTCCTGGGCCCCGACCTCGCTCCTGGGTCCTCGACCTCGCTCCTGGACCCCGACCTCGCTCCTGGGCCCCGACCTCGCTCCTGGGCCTCGACCTCGCTCCTGGGCCTCGACCTCGCTCCTGGGCCTCGACCTCGCTCCTGGGCCTCGACCTTGCTCCTGGGCCCCGTCCTCGCTCCTGGGCCCCGTCCTCGCTCCTGGGCCTCGACCTCGCTCCTGGGCCCCGACCTCGCTCCTGGGCTTCGACCTCGCTCCTGGGCCTCGACCTCGATCCTGGGCCTCGCCATTGCTCCTGGGCCTCGACCTCGCTCCTGGGCCTCGACCTCGCTCCTGGGACTCGACCTCGCTCCTGGGCCTCAACCTCTCTCCTGGGCCCCGTCCTCGCTCCTGGGCCCCGACCTCGCTCCTGGGCCCCGTCCTCGCTCCTGGGCCTCGAACACGCTCCTGGGCCTCGACCTCGCTCCAGGGCCTCGACCTCGCTCCTGGGCCTCGACCTCGCTCCTGGGCCCCGTCCTCGCTCCTGGGCCTCGACCTCGCTCCTGGGCCCCGACCTCGCTCCTGGGCCTCGACCATGCTCCTGGGCCTCGACCTCGCTCCTGGGCCTCGACCTCGCTCCTGGGCCCCGACCTCGCTCCTGGGCCTCGACCTCGCTCCTGGGCCTCGACCTCGCTCCTGGGCTTCGACCTCGCTCCTGGGCCTCGACCTCGCTCCTGGACCCCGTCCACGCTCCTGGGCCCCGTCCTCGCTCCTGGGCCCCGTCCTCGCTCCTGGGCCTCGACCTCGCTCCTGGGCCCCGACCTCGCTCCTGGGTCCCGACCTCGCTCCTGGGCCTCGACCTCGCTCCTGGGCCCCGACCTCGCTCCTGGGCCCCGACCTCGCTCCTGGGCCTCGACCTCACTCCTGGGCCTCGACCTCGCTCCTGGGCCCCGACCTCGCTCCTGGGCCCCGATCTCGGTCCTGGGACTCGGTCTCGCTCCTGGGCCTCGATCTCGCTCCTGGGCCCCGATCTCGCTCCTGGGCCTCGACCTCGCTCCTGGGCCCCGACCTCGCTCCTGGGCCTCGACTTCGCTCCTGGGCCCTGACCACGCTCCTGGACCCCGACCTCGCTCCTGGGCCCTCACCTCGCTCCTGGGCCTCGACCTCGCTCCTGGGCCTCGACCTCGCTCCTGGGCCCCGTCCTCGCTCCTGGGCCTCGACCTCGCTCCTGGGCCTCGACCTCGCTCCTGGGCCTCGTCCTCGATCCTGGGCTTCGACCTCGCTCCTGGGCCTCGACCTCGATCCTGGGCCTCGACATCGCTCCTTGGCCCCGTCCTCGCTCTTGGGTCTCGATGTCGCTCCTGGGCCTCGACTTTGCTCCTGGGCCCCGTCCTCGCTCCTGGGTCCCGACCTCGCTCCTGGGACTCGACTTCGCTCCTGGGCCTCGTCCTCGCTCCAGGGCCTCGACCTCGCTCCTGGGCCTCGACCTCGCTCCTGGGACTCGACTTCGCTCCTGGGCCTCGACTTCGCTCCTGGGCCTCGTCCTCGCTCCTGGGCCTCGACCTATCTCCTGGGCCCCGTCCTCGCTCCTGGGCCTCGACCTCGCTCCTGGGCCCCGACCTCGCTCCTGGGCACCGTCCTCGCTCCTGGGCCTCGACCTCGCTCCTGGGCCTCGACCTCGCTCCTGGGCCTCAACCTTGCTCCTGGGCCCCGTCCTCGCTCCTGGGCCCCGTCCTCGATCCTGGGCCTCGACCTCGCTCCTGGGCCCCGTCCTCGATCCTGGGCTTCGACCTCGCTCCTGGGCCTCGACCTCGCTCCTGGGCCCTGTCCTCGATCCTGGGCTTCGACCTCGCTCCTGGGCCTCGACCTCGATCCTGGGCCTCGACATCGCTCCTTGGCCCCGTCCTCGCTCTTGGGTCTCGATGTCGCTCCTGGGCCTCGACTTCGCTCCTGGGCCCCGTCCTCGCTCCTGGGCCCCGACCTCGCTCCTGGGACTCGACTTCGCTCCTGGGCCTCGTCCTCGCTCCTGGGCCTCGACCTCGCTCCTGGGCCTCGACCTCACTCCTGGGACTCGACTTCGCTCCTGGGCCTCGACTTCGCTCCTGGGCCTCGTCCTCGCTCCTGGGCCTCGACCTCGCTCCTGGGCCCCGACCTCGCTCCTGGGCATCGACCTCGCTCCTGGGCCCCGTCCTCGCTCCTGAGCCTCGACCTCGCTCCTGGGCCTCGACCTCGCTCCTGGGCCCCGACCATGCTCCTGGGCCCCGACCATGCTCCTGGGCCTCGATCTCGCTCCTGGGCCTCGACCTCGCTCCTGAGCCCCGACCACGCTCCTGGGCCCCGACCACGCTCCTGGGCCCCGACCTCGCTCCTGGGCCTCGACCTCGCTCCTGGACCTCGACCTCGCTCCTGGGCCTCGACCTCGCTCCTGGGCCCCGACCTCGCTCCTGAGCCTCGACCACGCTCCTGGGCCCCGACCTCGCTCCTGGGCCTCGACCTCGCTCCTGGGCCTCGACTTCGCTCCTGGGCCCCGACCTCGCTCCTGGGCCTCGACCTCGCTCCTGGGCCTCGACCTCGCTCCTGGGCCCCGTCCTCGCTCCTGGACCTCGACGACGCTCCTGAGCCTCGACCACGCTCCTGGGCCCCGAACTCGCTCCTGGGCCTCGACCTCGCTCCTGGGCCTCGACCTCGCTCCTGGGCCCCGACCTCGCTCCTGGGCCCCGTCCTCGCTCCTGGGCCCTGTTCTCGCTCCTGGGCCCCGACCTCGCTCCTGGGCCTCGACCTCGCTCCTGGGCCTCGACCTCGCTCCTGGGTCCTCGACCTCGCTCCTAGGCCTCGACCTCGCTCCTGGGCCTCGACCACGCTCCTGGGCCTTGACCTTGCTCCTGGGCCCCGACCTCGCTCCTGGGTCCTCGACATCGCTCCTGGACCCCGACCTCGCTCCTGGGCCCCGACCTCGCTCCTGGGCCTTGACCTCGCTCCTGGGCCCTGTCCTCGCTCCTGGGCCCCGACCTCGCTCCTGGGTCCCGACCTCGCTCCTGGGCCTCGACCTCGCTCCTGGGGCCCCGACCTCGCTCCTGGGCCCCGTCCTCGCTCCTGGGCCTCGACCTCGCTCCTGGGCCTCGACCTCGCTCCTGGGCCTTGACCTCGCTCCTGGGCCCCGTCCTCGATCCTGGGCCTCGACCTCGCTCCTGGGCCCCGTCCTCGATTCTGGCCTTCGACCTCGCTCCTGGGCCTCGACCTCGCTCCTGGGCCCCGACCTCGCTCCTGGGCATCGACCTCGCTCCTGGGCCCCGTCCTCGCTCCTGAGCCTCGACCTCGCTCCTGGGCCTCGACCTCGCTCCTGGGCCCCGACCATGCTCCTGGGCCCCGACCATGCTCCTGGGCCTCGATCTCGCTCCTGGGCCTCGACCTCGCTCCTGAGCCCCGACCACGCTCCTGGGCCCCGACCACGCTCCTGGGCCCCGACCTCGCTCCTGGGCCTCGACCTCGCTCCTGGACCTCGACCTCGCTCCTGGGCCTCGACCTCGCTCCTGGGCCCCGACCTCGCTCCTGAGCCTCGACCACGCTCCTGGGCCCCGACCTCGCTCCTGGGCCTCGACCTCGCTCCTGGGCCTCGACTTCGCTCCTGGGCCCCGACCTCGCTCCTGGGCCTCGACCTCGCTCCTGGGCCTCGACCTCGCTCCTGGGCCCCGTCCTCGCTCCTGGACCTCGACGACGCTCCTGAGCCTCGACCACGCTCCTGGGCCCCGAACTCGCTCCTGGGCCTCGACCTCGCTCCTGGGCCTCGACCTCGCTCCTGGGCCCCGACCTCGCTCCTGGGCCCCGTCCTCGCTCCTGGGCCCTGTTCTCGCTCCTGGGCCCCGACCTCGCTCCTGGGCCTCGACCTCGCTCCTGGGCCTCGACCTCGCTCCTGGGTCCTCGACCTCGCTCCTAGGCCTCGACCTCGCTCCTGGGCCTCGACCACGCTCCTGGGCCTTGACCTTGCTCCTGGGCCCCGACCTCGCTCCTGGGTCCTCGACATCGCTCCTGGACCCCGACCTCGCTCCTGGGCCCCGACCTCGCTCCTGGGCCTTGACCTCGCTCCTGGGCCCTGTCCTCGCTCCTGGGCCCCGACCTCGCTCCTGGGTCCCGACCTCGCTCCTGGGCCTCGACCTCGCTCCTGGGGCCCCGACCTCGCTCCTGGGCCCCGTCCTCGCTCCTGGGCCTCGACCTCGCTCCTGGGCCTCGACCTCGCTCCTGGGCCTTGACCTCGCTCCTGGGCCCCGTCCTCGATCCTGGGCCTCGACCTCGCTCCTGGGCCCCGTCCTCGATTCTGGCCTTCGACCTCGCTCCTGGGCCTCGACCTCGCTCCTGGGCCCTGTCCTCGATCCTGGGCTTCAACCTCGCTCCTGGGCCTCGACCTCGATCCTGGGCCTCGACCTCGCTCCTTGGCCCCTTCCTCGCCCCTGGGTCTCGGCGTCGCTCCTGGGCACCGTCCTCGCTCCTGGGTCCCGACCTCGCTCCTGGGACCCGATCTCGCTCCTGGGCCTCGACCTCGCTCCTGGGCCTCGTCCAGGCTGAATAGGGCTTTCTTAGCGGGGTCTTTGAGTGCTCCAGCGTTGATTTTCCTGCGGCATTGCTTCTGTTGCTGCCGCTGTTTTGGGGCTACATTGATGGAGATGACAGAGCGGATTAGGCTGTGGTCTGTCCAGCAGTCATCAGCTCCTGTCATGGCGCGATGATATGGACATCCTTGCAGTCCCTCGCTCGGACGATGACGTAGTCCAGCAGATGCCAGTGCTTGGAGTGAGGGTGTTGCCTTGAAGTCTTGTACTTGTCTCTCTGACGGGACAAGGTGTTGGTTATGACAAGGCCATATTCCAACCATTTCAACAGGAGGAGGGTACCATTGGAGTTGGCTTTCCCTACCCCCTCTCTGCTGATCACACCTCCCCAGAGGTCTGTGTCCTTTCCAACTCTGGCGTTAAAATCGCCAAGGAGGATCAGCTTGTCGCTCGTTGGAACTCAGGACAGGGATTGTTCGAGCCTGGAGTTAAATTCCTCTTTGGTCACATCTGTGACTTCCAGTGTTGGGGCGTACGCACTGATGACCGTAGCGCACTGGTTCTGGGCTAGGATGAGCCATATAGTCATCAGGCGTTCGTTTATTCCACAAAGTGAGTCTCTGAGACGTTCAACAAGCTCATTTTTTATGGCGAATCCTACCCAATGGAGGCGACGTTCATCTTCAGTTTTGCCTTTCCAGAAGAAGGTGTAACCACCGCCTCGCTCCTGGGCCCCGTCCTCGCCCCTGGGCCTTGTCCTCGCTCCTGGGCCTCGAACATGCTCCTGGGCCCCATCCTCGCTCCTGGGCCTCAACCACGCTCCTGGGCCCTATCCTCGCTCCTGGGCCCAACCACGCTCCTGGGCCTGGACCTCGCTCCTGGGCCTGGACCTCGCTCCTTGGCCTCGAACACGCTCCTGGGCCTCAACCTCGCTCCTGGGCCCTATCCTCGCTCCTGGGCCCGACCACGCTCCTGGGCCTGGACCTCGCTCCTGGGCCTGGACCTCGCTCCTTGGCCTCGAACACGCTCCTGGGCCTCAACCTCGCTCCTGGGCCTGACCACGCTCCTGGGCCTCGACCTCGCTCCTGGGCCTGGACCTCGCTCCTTGGCCTCGACCTCGCTCCTGGGCCCCGTCCTCGCTCCTGGGCCCCGTCCACACTCCTGGGCCCCGTCCTCGCTCCTGGGCCCCGTCCTCGCTCCTGGGCCTCGACCTCGCTCCTGGGCCCCGTCCTCGCTCCTGGGCCTCGACCTCGCTCCTGGGCCCTGTCCTCGCTCCTGGACCCAACCACGCTCCTGGGCCTCGACCTCGCTCCTGGGCCTGGACCTCGCTCTTTGGCCTCGACCACGCTCCTGGGCCTCGACCTCGCTCCTGGGCCCGACCACGCTCCTGGGCCTGGACCTCGCTCCTGGGCCTGGACCTCGCTCCTTGGCCTCGACCTCGCTCCTGGGCCCCGCCCTCGCTCCTGGGCCCCGTCCACACTCCTGGGCCCCGCCCTCGCTCCTGGGCCTCGACCACGCTCCTGGGCCCCATCCTCGCTCCTGGGCCTCGACCTCGCTCCTGGGCCTCGACCTCGCTCCTGGGACTCGACCTCGCTCCTGGGCCTCGACCTCGCTCCTGGGCCTCGACCTCGCTCCTGGGCCCCGACCTCGCTCCTGGGCCTCGACTTCGCTCCTGGGCCTCGACCTCGCTCCTGGGCCTCGACCTCGCTCCTGGGCCCCGACCTCGCTCCTGGGCCTCGACCTCGCTCCTGGGCCTCGACCTCGCTCCTGGGCCCCGACCTCGCTCCTGGGTCCCGATCTCGGTCCTGGGCCTCGATCTCGCTCCTGGGCCCCGACCTCGCTCCTGGGCCTCGACCTCGCTCCTGGGCCCCGACCTCGCTCCTGGGCCTCGACTTCGCTCCTGGGCCCTGACCATGCTCCTGGACCCCGACCTCGCTCCTGGGCCCCGACCTCGCTCCTGGGCCTCGACCTCGCTCCTGGGCCTCGACCTCGCTCCTGGGACTCGACCTCGCTCCTGGGCCTCAACCTCTCTCCTGGGCCCCGTCCTCGCTCCTGGGCCCCGACCTTGCTCCTGGGCCCCGTCCTCGCTCCTGGGCCTCGACCTCGCTCCTGGGCCCCGTCCTCGCTCCTGGGCCTCGACCTCGCTCCTGGGCCCCGTCCTCGCTCCTGGGCCTCGACCTCGCTCCAGGGCCTCGACCTCGCTCCTGGGCCTCGACCTCGCTCCTGGGCCCCGTCCTCGCTCCTGGGCCTCGACCTCGCTCCTGGGCCCCGACCTCGCTCCTGGGCCTCGACCATGCTCCTGGGCCTCGACCTCGCTCCTGGGCCTCGACCTCGCTCCTGGGCCCCGTCCTCGCTCCTGGGCCTCGACCTCGCTCCTGGGCCCCGACCTCGCTCCTGGGCCTCGACCTCGCTCCTGGGCCTCGACCTCGCTCCTGGGCTTCGACCTCGCTCCTGGGCCTCGACCTCGCTCCTGGACCCCGTCCACGCTCCTGGGCCCCGTCCTCGCTCCTGGGCCCCGTCCTCGCTCCTGGGCCTCGACCTCGCTCCTGGGCCCCGACCTCGCTCCTGGGTCCCGACCTCGCTCCTGGGCCTCGACCTCGCTCCTGGGCCCCGACCTCGCTCCTGGGCCCCGACCTCGCTCCTGGGCCTCGACCTCGCTCCTGGGCCTCGACCTCGCTCCTGGGCCCCGACCTCGCTCCTGGGTCCCGATCTCGGTCCTGGGCCTCGGTCTCGCTCCTGGGCCTCGATCTCGCTCCTGGGCCTCAACCTCGCTCCTGGGCCTGACCACGCTTTGGGCCTCGACCTCGCTCCTGGGCCTGGACCTCGCTCCTTGGCCTCGACCTCGCTCCTGGGCCCCGTCCTCGCTCCTGGGCCCCGTCCACACTCCTGGGCCCCGTCCTCGCTCCTGGGCCCCGTCCTCGCTCCTGGGCCTCGACCTCGCTTCTGGGCCCCGTCCTCGCTCCTGGGCCTCGACCTCGCTCCTGGGCCCTGTCCTCGCTCCTGGACCCAACCACGCTCCTGGGCCTCGACCTCGCTCCTGGGCCTGGACCTCGCTCTTTGGCCTCGACCACGCTCCTGGGCCTCGACCTCGCTCCTGGGCCCGACCACGCTCCTGGGCCTGGACCTCGCTCCTGGGCCTGGACCTCGCTCCTTGGCCTCGACCTCGCTCCTGGGCCCCGCCCTCGCTCCTGGGCCCCGTCCACACTCCTGGGCCCCGCCCTCGCTCCTGGGCCTCGACCACGCTCCTGGGCCCCATCCTCGCTCCTGGGCCTCGACCTCGCTCCTGGGCCTCGACCTCGCTCCTGGGACTCGACCTCGCTCCTGGGCCTCGACCTCGCTCCTGGGCCTCGACCTCGCTCCTGGGCCCCGACCTCGCTCCTGGGCCTCGACTTCGCTCCTGGGCCTCGACCTCGCTCCTGGGCCTCGACCTCGCTCCTGGGCCCCGACCTCGCTCCTGGGCCTCGACCTCGCTCCTGGGCCTCGACCTCGCTCCTGGGCCCCGACCTCGCTCCTGGGTCCCGATCTCGGTCCTGGGCCTCGATCTCGCTCCTGGGCCCCGACCTCGCTCCTGGGCCTCGACCTCGCTCCTGGGCCCCGACCTCGCTCCTGGGCCTCGACTTCGCTCCTGGGCCCTGACCATGCTCCTGGACCCCGACCTCGCTCCTGGGCCCTGACCTCGCTCCTGGGCCTCGACCTCGCTCCTGGGCCTCGACCTCGCTCCTGGGACTCGACCTCGCTCCTGGGCCTCAACCTCTCTCCTGGGCCCCGTCCTCGCTCCTGGGCCCCGACCTTGCTCCTGGGCCCCGTCCTCGCTCCTGGGCCTCGACCTCGCTCCTGGGCCCCGTCCTCGCTCCTGGGCCTCGACCTCGCTCCTGGGCCCCGTCCTCGCTCCTGGGCCTCGACCTCGCTCCAGGGCCTCGACCTCGCTCCTGGGCCTCGACCTCGCTCCTGGGCCCCGTCCTCGCTCCTGGGCCTCGACCTCGCTCCTGGGCCCCGACCTCGCTCCTGGGCCTCGACCATGCTCCTGGGCCTCGACCTCGCTCCTGGGCCTCGACCTCGCTCCTGGGCCCCGTCCTCGCTCCTGGGCCTCGACCTCGCTCCTGGGCCCCGACCTCGCTCCTGGGCCTCGACCTCGCTCCTGGGCCTCGACCTCGCTCCTGGGCTTCGACCTCGCTCCTGGGCCTCGACCTCGCTCCTGGACCCCGTCCACGCTCCTGGGCCCCGTCCTCGCTCCTGGGCCCCGTCCTCGCTCCTGGGCCTCGACCTCGCTCCTGGGCCCCGACCTCGCTCCTGGGTCCCGACCTCGCTCCTGGGCCTCGACCTCGCTCCTGGGCCCCGACCTCGCTCCTGGGCCCCGACCTCGCTCCTGGGCCTCGACCTCGCTCCTGGGCCTCGACCTCGCTCCTGGGCCCCGACCTCGCTCCTGGGTCCCGATCTCGGTCCTGGGCCTCGGTCTCGCTCCTGGGCCTCGATCTCGCTCCTGGGCCCCGATCTCGCTCCTGGGCCTCGACCTCGCTCCTGGGCCCCGACCTCGCTCCTGGGCCTCGACTTCGCTCCTGGGCCCTGACCACGCTCCTGGACCCCGACCTCGCTCCTGGGCCCTGACCTCGCTCCTGGGCCTTGACCTCGCTCCTGGGCCTCGACCTCGCTCCTGGGCCCCGTCCTCGCTCCTGGGACTCGACCTCGCTCCTGGGCCCCGACCTCGCTCCTGGGCCTCGACCTCGCTCCTGGGCCTCGACCTCGCTCCTGGGCCCCGTCCTCGCTCCTGGGCCTCGACCTCGCTCCTGGGCCTCAACCTCGCTCCTGGGCCTCGACCTCGCTCCTGGGCCTCGACCTCGCTCCTGGGCCCCGTCCTCGCTCCTGGGCCCCGACCTCGCTCCTGGGCCCCGACCACGCTCCTGGGCCCCGTCCTCGCTCCTGGGCCTCGACCTCGCTCCTGGGCCTCGAACACGCTCCTGGGCCCCGACCACGCTCCTGGGCCCCGACCACGCTCCTGGGCCCCGACCTCGCTCCTGGACCCCGCCCTCGCTCCAGGGCCCCGACCACGCTCCTGGGCCCCGACCACGCTCCTGGGCCCCCTCCTCGCTGCTGGGCCCCGACCTCGCTCCTGGGCCCCGACCTCGCTCCTGGGCCTCGACCTCGCTCCTGGGCCTCGACCTCGCTCCTGGGCGTCGACCTCGCTCCTGGGCCCCGTCCTCGCTCCTGGACCTCGACCACGCTCCTGAGCCTCGACCACGCTCCTGGGCCCCGTCCTCGCTCCTTGGCCTCGACCTCGCTCCTGGGCCCCGTCCTCTTTCCTGGGTCCCGTCCTCGCTCCTGGGCCCCGTCCTCGCTCCTGGGCCCCGTCCTCGCTCCTGGGCTCCGACCTCGCTCCTGGGCCCCGACCTCGCTCCTGGGTCCTGAACCTCGCTCCTGGACCTCGACCTCGCTCCTGGGCCTCCACCTCGCTCCTGGGCCTCGACCTTGCTCCTGGGCCCCGTCCTCGCTCCTGGGCCCCGTCCTCGATCCTGGGCCTCGACCTCGCTCCTGGGCCCCGTCCTCGATCCTGGGCTTCGACCTCGCTCCTGGGCCTCGACCTCGCTCCTGGGCCCTGTCCTCGATCCTGGGCTTCGACCTCGCTCCTGGGCCTCGACCTCGATCCTGGGCCTCGACTTCGCTCCTGGGCCTCGACCTCGCTCCTGGGCCTCGACCTCGCTCCTGGGACTCGACCTCGCTCCTGGGCCTCAACCTCTCTCCTGGGCCCCGTCCTCGCTCCTGGGCCCCGACCTCGCTCCTGGGCCCCGTCCTCGCTCCTGGGCCTCGAACACGCTCCTGGGCCTCGACCTCGCTCCAGGGCCTCGACCTCGCTCCTGGGCCTCGACCTCGCTCCTGGGCCCCGTCCTCGCTCCTGGGCCTCGACCTCGCTCCTGGGCCCCGACCTCGCTCCTGGGCCTCGACCATGCTCCTGGGCCTCGACCTCGCTCCTGGGCCTCGACCTCGCTCCTGGGCCCCGTCCTCGCTCCTGGGCCTCGACCTCGCTCCTGGGCCCCGACCTCGCTCGTGGGCCTCGACCTCGCTCCTGGGCCTCGACCTCGCTCCTGGGCTTCGACCTCGCTCCTGGGCCTCGACCTCGCTCCTGGAACCCGTCCACGCTCCTGGGCCCCGTCCTCGCTCCTGGGCCCCGTCCTCGCTCCTGGGCCTCGACCTCGCTCCTGGGCCCCGACCTCGCTCCTGGGTCCCGACCTCGCTCCTGGGCCTCGACCTCGCTCCTGGGCCCCGACCTCGCTCCTGGGCCCCGACCTCGCTCCTGGGCCTCGACCTCCCTCCTGGGCCTCGACCTCGCTCCTGGGCCCCGACCTCGCTCCTGGGCCCCGATCTCGGTCCTGGGACTCGGTCTCGCTCCTGGGCCTCGATCTCGCTCCTGGGCCCCGATCTCGCTCCTGGGCCTCGACCTCGCTCCTGGGCCCCGACCTCGCTCCTGGGCCTCGACTTCGCTCCTGGGCCCTGACCACGCTCCTGGACCCCGACCTCGCTCCTGGGCCCTGACCTCGCTCCTGGGCCTAGACCTCGCTCCTGGGCCTCGACCTCGCTCCTGGGCCCCGTCCTCGCTCCTGGGCCTCGACCTCGCTCCTGGGCCTCGACCTCGCTCCTGGGCATCGACCTCGCTCCTGGGCCCCGACCTCGCTCCTGGGCCTCGACCTCGCTCCTGGGCCCCGACCTCGCTCCTGGGCCTCGACCTCGCTCCTGGGCCTCGACCTCGCTCCTGGGCCCCGTCCTCGCTCCTGGGCCTCGACCTCGCTCCTGGGCCTCGACCTCGCTCCTGGGCCTCGACCTCGCTCCTGGGCCCCGTCCTCGCTCCTGGGCCCCGACCTCGCTCCTGGGCCCCGACCACGCTCCTGGGCCCCGTCCTCGCTCCTGGGCCTCGACCTCGCTCCTGGGCCTCGAACACGCTCCTGGGCCCCGACCACGCTCCTGGGCCCCGACCACGCTCCTGGGCCCCGACCTCGCTCCTGGACCCCGCCCTCGCTCCTGGGCCCCGACCACGCTCCTGGGCCCCGACCACGCTCCTGGGCCCCCTCCTCGCTCCTGGGCCCCGACCTCGCTCCTGGGCCCCGACCTCGCTCCTGGGCCTCGACCTCGCTCCTGGGCCTCGACCTCGCTCCTGGGCGTCGACCTCGCTCCTGGGCCCCGTCCTCGCTCCTGGACCTCGACCACGCTCCTGAGCCTCGACCACGCTCCTGGGCCCCATCCTCGCTCCTGGGCCTCGACCTCGCTCCTGGGCCCCGTCCTCGTTCCTGGGTCCCGTCCTCGCTCCTGGGCCCCGTCCTCGCTCCTGGGCCCCGTCCTCGCTCCTGGGCTCCGACCTCGCTCCTGGGCCCCGACCTCGCTCCTGGGTCCTCGACCTCGCTCCTGGACCCCGACCTCGCTCCTGGGCCCCGACCTCGCTCCTGGGCCTCGACCTCGCTCCTGGGCCTCGACCTCGCTCCTGGGCCTCGACCTCGCTCCTGGGCCTCGACCTTGCTCCTGGGCCCCGTCCTCGCTCCTGGGCCCCGTCCTCGATCCTGGGCCTCGACCTCGCTCCTGGGCCCCGTCCTCGATCCTGGGCTTCGACCTCGCTCCTGGGCCTCGACCTCGCTCCTGGGCCCTGTCCTCGATCCTGGGCTTCGACCTCGCTCCTGGGCCTCGACCTCGATCCTGGGCCTCGACATTGCTCCTGGGCCTCGACCTCGCTCCTGGGCCTCGACCTCGCTCCTGGGACTCGACCTCGCTCCTGGGCCTCAACCTCTCTCCTGGGCCCCGTCCTTGCTCCTGGGCCCCGACCTCGCTCCTGGGCCCCGTCCTCGCTCCTGGGCCTCGAACACGCTCCTGGGCCTCGACCTCGCTCCAGGGCCTCGACCTCGCTCCTGGGCCTCGACCTCGCTCCTGGGCCCCGTCCTCGCTCCTGGGCCTCGACCTCGCTCCTGGGCCTCGACCTCGCTCCTGGGCCTCGACCTCGCTCCTGGGCCCCGTCCTCGCTCCTGGGCCTCGACCTCGCTCCTGGGCCTCGACCTCGCTCCTGGGCCTCGTCCTCGATCCTGGGCTTCGACCTCGCTCCTGGGCCTCGACCTCGATCCTGGGCCTCGACCTCGCTCCTGGGCCCCGACCTCGCTCCTGGGCCTCGACCATGCTCCTGGGCCTCGACCTCGCTCCTGGGCCTCGACCTCGCTCCTGGGCCCCGTCCTCGCTCCTGGGCCTCGACCTCGCTCCTGGGCCCCGACCTCGCTCCTGGGCCTCGACCTCGCTCCTGGGCCTCGACCTCGCTCCTGGGCTTCGACCTCGCTCCTGGGCCTCGACCTCGCTCCTGGACCCCGTCCACGCTCCTGGGCCCCGTCCTCGCTCCTGGGCCCCGTCCTCGCTCCAGGGCCTCGACCTCGCTCCTGGGCCCCGACCTCGCTCCTGGGTCCCGACCTCGCTCCTGGGCCTCGACCTCGCTCCTGGGCCTCGACCTCGCTCCTGGGCCCCGACCTCGCTCCTGGGCCTCGACCTCGCTCCTGGGCGTCGACCTCGCTCCTGGGCCCTGTCCTCGCTCCTGGACCTCGACCACGCTCCTGAGCCTCGACCACGCTCCTGGGCCCCATCCTCGCTCCTGGGCCTCGACCTCGCTCCTGGGCCCCGTCCTCGTTCCTGGGTCCCGTCCTCGCTCCTGGGCCCCGTCCTCGCTCCTGGGCCCCGTCCTCGCTCCTGGGCTCCGACCTCGCTCCTGGGCCCCGACCTCGCTCCTGGGTCCTCGACCTCGCTCCTGGACCCCGACCTCGCTCCTGGGCCCCGACCTCGCTCCTGGGCCTCGACCTCGCTCCTGGGCCTCGACCTCGCTCCTGGGCCTCGACCTCGCTCCTGGGCCTCGACCTTGCTCCTGTGCCCCGTCCTCGCTCCTGGGCCCCGTCCTCGATCCTGGGCCTCGACCTCGCTCCTGGGCCCCGTCCTCGATCCTGGGCTTCGACCTCGCTCCTGGGCCTCGACCTCGCTCCTGGGCCCTGTCCTCGATCCTGGGCTTCGACCTCGCTCCTGGGCCTCGACCTCGATCCTGGGCCTCGACATTGCTCCTGGGCCTCGACCTCGCTCCTGGGCCTCGACCTCGCTCCTGGGACTCGACCTCGCTCCTGGGCCTCAACCTCTCTCCTGGGCCCCGTCCTCGCTCCTGGGCCCCGACCTCGCTCCTGGGCCCCGTCCTCGCTCCTGGGCCTCGAACACGCTCCTGGGCCTCGACCTCGCTCCAGGGCCTCGACCTCGCTCCTGGGCCTCGACCTCGCTCCTGGGCCCCGTCCTCGCTCCTGGGCCTCGACCTCGCTCCTGGGCCTCGACCTCGCTCCTGGGCCTCGACCTCGCTCCTGGGCCCCGTCCTCGCTCCTGGGCCTCGACCTCGCTCCTGGGCCTCGACCTCGCTCCTGGGCCTCGTCCTCGATCCTGGGCTTCGACCTCGCTCCTGGGCCTCGACCTCGATCCTGGGCCTCGACCTCGCTCCTGGGCCCCGACCTCGCTCCTGGGCCTCGACCATGCTCCTGGGCCTCGACCTCGCTCCTGGGCCTCGACCTCGCTCCTGGGCCCCGTCCTCGCTCCTGGGCCTCGACCTCGCTCCTGGGCCCCGACCTCGCTCCTGGGCCTCGACCTCGCTCCTGGGCCCCGACCTCGCTCCTGGGACTCGACTTCGCTCCTGGGCCTCGTCCTCGCTCCAGGGCCTCGACCTCGCTCCTGGGCCTCGACCTCGCTCCTGGGACTCGACTTCGCTCCTGGGCCTCGACTTCGCTCCTGGGCCTCGTCCTCGCTCCTGGGCCTCGACCTATCTCCTGGGCCCCGTCCTCGCTCCTGGGCCTCGACCTCGCTCCTGGGCCCCGACCTCGCTCCTGGGCACCGTCCTCGCTCCTGGGCCTCGACCTCGCTCCTGGGCCTCGACCTCGCTCCTGGGCCTCGACCTTGCTCCTGGGCCCCGTCCTCGCTCCTGGGCCCCGTCCTCGATCCTGGGCCTCGACCTCGCTCCTGGGCCCCGTCCTCGATCCTGGGCTTCGACCTCGCTCCTGGGCCTCGACCTCGCTCCTGGGCCCTGTCCTCGATCCTGGGCTTCGACCTCGCTCCTGGGCCTCGACCTCGATCCTGGGCCTCGACATCGCTCCTTGGCCCCGTCCTCGCTCTTGGGTCTCGATGTCGCTCCTGGGCCTCGACTTCGCTCCTGGGCCCCGTCCTCGCTCCTGGGCCTCGACCTCGCTCCTGGGCCTCGAACACGCTCCTGGGCCCCGACCACGCTCCTGGGCCCCGACCACGCTCCTGGGCCCCGACCTCGCTCCTGGACCCCGCCCTCGCTCCTGGGCCCCGACCACGCTCCTGGGCCCCGACCACGCTCCTGGGCCCCCTCCTCGCTCCTGGGCCCCGACCTCGCTCCTGGGCCCCGACCTCGCTCCTGGGCCTCGACCTCGCTCCTGGGCCTCGACCTCGCTCCTGGGCGTCGACCTCGCTCCTGGGCCCCGTCCTCGCTCCTGGACCTCGACCACGCTCCTGAGCCTCGACCACGCTCCTGGGCCCCATCCTCGCTCCTGGGCCTCGACCTCGCTCCTGGGCCCCGTCCTCGTTCCTGGGTCCCGTCCTCGCTCCTGGGACTCGACCTCGCTCCTGGGCCCCGACCTCGCTCCTGGGCCTCGACCTCGCTCCTGGGCCTCGACCTCGCTCCTGGGCCCCGTCCTCGCTCCTGGGCCTCGACCTCGCTCCTGGGCCTCAACCTCGCTCCTGGGCCTCGACCTCGCTCCTGGGCCTCGACCTCGCTCCTGGGCCCCGTCCTCGCTCCTGGGCCCCGACCTCGCTCCTGGGCCCCGACCACGCTCCTGGGCCCCGTCCTCGCTCCTGGGCCTCGACCTCGCTCCTGGGCCTCGAACACGCTCCTGGGCCCCGACCACGCTCCTGGGCCCC
>NC_140995.1:228071410-228180056 GCF_052327205.1 Somniosus microcephalus
CACATGAACATCCACGTCTTCTTCAGTAGAGCTCACATGACTCATTGTGGGTGCTCGGGATAGTGCATCTGCTAACACTATGGCCTAGAAATTCAGTTGGCGCCGCGCCAGGGCTTTAGCGCCAGAAATTTAGCGCCAGCGCTAAGTCCCCCTGCGCGCGCCAAAAATTCAGTAGCGCCGCGCCCAAATGGCTGCCGGCGCTACAGGAGGGTGTCAGCGCCTTGAAATGGGTGCTGACTGCCGCATTACGGCGCAATTCCGGCGCTGCGGCACCCGATGCGGTGCGGCAGGCTGGGGAAGTGCAGGCCTCCTCCTTCAGTTAAGGAGGAGCTGCCTGCACCCGCCCGCTGGCCGTTGAAATCTTGAAAAAAATGAGCCCGGCACCTCGGAGAAGTGCCGGGCTCGCAGGCCAGACGCATCTGTTCCGCGGGGGGGGGGGGTGGAGGAGTCCGGGGAGGGAGGTGCGGGCAGGCGGCCGGCGGGAAAGCGGCCGGCCGCCGCGCGACCTTAATGCGCCGGCGCTAACTCGCGTAGGACTCTGCTGAAACATCGTTAGTTGCGGCTGCCACGGGCGAGGCGGCTGCAACTCAATTTCGGCGTTGGGGCCCGTCACCACAGCAACCGGGACGCTGCGCACACCGATGACGTCATCGGTGCCGGCGCAGCGCAACCGGTCTAACGCCGATGGCAGGGCCCCACTGAATTTACAAACCGGCCATAACTCTGGCGCTAGGCCCTCTAGCGCCTCAAATGGGGCGCTAACCCTACTGAATTTTCAGCCCTATGTATTTGCCTGGTGTGTAGATCAGTTCAAAGTCATATCTTTGCAGCTTCATCATGAGTCGTTGAATCCTTGGAGACATCTCATTCAGGTTCTTTTTTATGATGGCAACCAGTGGGCTGTGGTCTGTCTCAACTGTGAAGGTGGGAAGTCCATATATGTAGCCATGAAACTTTTCTAGTCCAACTACCAAGCCTAGACATTCCTTTTCAATCTGGGCGTATCGACACTCAGTATCAGTCATAGACCTGGAGGCATAGGCAACAGGCTTCCAGTCTTCACCCTCTGCTTGTAGCAAGACCGCACCTAGGCCATCTTTTGATGCATCCGTTGACACTTTGATTCTTTTTGTTGGGTCAAAGAAGGTGAGTACAGGTGTGGTTGTCAGCACTGTTTTGAGGTTTATCCACTCTTGTTCATGTCTTTCTGTCCATGCGAACTCATTTGTTTTAAGTAGCAGGTCTCGCAGACAGGCTGTCTTGGCTGACAAGTTAGGAATGAACTTTCCAATGAAGTTTATCATCCCCATGATGCGTAGCACTCCTTTTTTGTCAGTGGGTCGGGGCATTTTGAGTATGGCGTTTACTTTTTCCATATCTGGCTCTATTCCTTTACCAGATAGATTATCTCCTAGGAAAGTGACTTCCTGGACGCCAAACTGACACTTGGCTTTGTTGAGCCTCAGTCCATTCCGGCATATGCTCTGTAGCACTTTAGTCAGTCTCTCATTGTGTTCTTTCAGTGTGGAGCCCCAGATGATGATGTCATCAACATAGACCCGAACTCCTTCCAGACCTTCAATTATGTGTTCCATCGCTCTATGAAAGATTTCAGATGCAGATATTATCCCGAAAGGCATTCTGAGGAAACAATACCTGCCAAATGGTGTGTTGAAGGTACAGTATTTGGTGCTCTCTTCATCCAGTTTTAGTTGCCAAAATCCTTGTGAGGCATCGAGCTTTGTAAAGTATCTGGCACCTGACATTTTACTGGTGATTTCTTCTCACTTGGGAATCTGGTAGTGTTCACATTTTATGTTTGCATTTAAGTCCTTTGGATCCATGCATATTCTTAGATCATTGTTCTTTTTCTTTACACATACCATGGAGTTAACCAAGTCTGTTGGCTCTTTGACTTTCCTGATGACTCCTAGTGTGGTCATTCTGTCCAGTTCATTCTTGAGCCGGTCACGCAGGGGTGCTGGAACTCTTCGTGGAGCATGTACCACTGGCTGAGCATCCTCCTTTAGCTGGATCTTGTAAGTGAATGGTGGAACTCCAAATCCTTTGTACACATCCTGGAAATGATTCACTACAGAATCCACCGAGTCATCTGGTCTGCTTATGGCACAGTTTATACGGTAGACTCTCTTGACCAGTTCTAAGTCCTCACAAGCTTTGTCACCCAGTAGTGAATCAAGTCCTTCAGCCACAACAGAAAACATGAGATGATGCACTTTGTCTTTGACTGTCACTTTAAGTCTGCATACACCTAAGCTATCTATTTTCTGTCCATTATAGTCCTTCAGTAGTACTGACTTTTTCTGTATTTTGGGCTTTTCTTTCATATTGTTAATGTCACTCATACTGATTAAGTTTGCTTTTGCCCCAGTGTCTAGTTTCAATGTAACTAATGCTCCATTTACCTGCAGTGGGATCATCCATTTGTCCTCTTTTACTGCATTAACTTTATGTTCAGCATTGTTAATTCCTGAGGGCTGCACATTTTCTGTATCCCTTTTGATATTGTCACATGACACCATTCCTACAAAACATGTCTCACTTAAATCAGTGTCCTCAATTACATTAACTCGTTGCCCTTTCTTAGTTTTTACTTTTGAAAAGCATTGTTTGGCAAAGTGATTCTTTCCATGACATTTTGTGCACATTTTTCCAAATGCTGGACATTGTTTTAACTGGTGTTTGTAACCACAGCGTTTACAATTAAAAATTCCTTCCTCCGATTGCTTTTCACTTCTGTTCTGCCCATGTTTCTTCCCCTTGTAGGACACAGCACCGACAGCAGCACTTACTGCAATCGCATCATCATTGATTTCACTGAAAGTCTTGGCATACTTTTGAGCTAGCTCGCTAGCTTGGCATATTTTCACAGCAATTTCCAGTGTTAGTTCGGTTTCTCTCAACAGACGTTCCCTGACTTTTTTTATCATGAATACCAAACACAATCTGGTCACGAATCATGGATGCTTTCAGCTCAGAGAAATTACATGTCTGTGCTTTCAGTTTCAGATCAGTCAAAAAGCTATCAAAAGTCTCATTTTGCTGCTGTGTCCGAGAACGGAAGATGTACCTCTCATAGGTTTCATTCTTTTTGGGAGAACAATGTGTATCAAACTTCTTTAGCACATCGTCTAATTTTTTTTTCTTCTCCTCTGGATTAAATACAAATGTATGAAATACCTCTATCGCCTGTGGGCCTGCAACCGTGAGCAGCAACGCTATTTTCCTTGCGTCTGGCTTCGTACCGTACCCAATGGCAGCAATGTAGAGTTCGAATTGTTGTTTAAAAGTCTGCCAATTGTAGTCGACATTTCCTGTGAGTTTCAAATGCTCTGGTGGCTTCAAATTCTCCATGTCACGTTGCACAATATTCAGCACATCTTACCAATCCTGGCACCATGTTGTGTTCATTAATAACTAGTCATTTTTATTAAGAACAGCTAGCTTTTGCTAGACACTTTATTGAGCACATGTGGACTAGGTACAGTATCTGTAGAGGCCTTCATCTTGACTGCTGCCTTGTGGGTAGTCTAGTGCATCCTGGGTAGCCCACTCTTATATACATACAGCACCACCTAGTGTACCATTCCAGAATGACAGGTTACTGATCATTACATCTCCCTCTCCCTGTCCCTCTTCTGCCTCTGTCTCTTCCTCTTACTCTATCTTTCTCTCTGCATGTCTCTTTGTCTCTATTTTTGTTCCTTTCTCTTTCTATCTGTCTCAGCCTTTCTCGGCATCTGCCCCTCTCTATATATACCTCTCAGCCTCCCTATCGCACTTCCTGTTTCTCTCTCAGCCACTTGCTGAATCTGAACCTGGCAATCAGTCAGATATCAGCGGATGAATGTCTAATACATTAGATACCAATTGCACTGTCTGCTGTTTCAGGGGAATCAGTAATTTAAAACAAGTTCACGAGGGTGTCTGTTGCAGTGGCAGACACTGAAATGTTGCAGTTACTGACAGAAAGAGAGAAAGGACCTGTCTGAGAGTGAGAGACAGAAAGAGAGAGAGAGCGGGAGAGAGAACAGCACTGTCTGAGAATTGAATTGAATTGATTGAACAGAACCGTCTGAGAGTGAGAGACAGAAAGAGAGAGAGAGAGAGAGAGAACAGAACTGTCCGAGAGTGAAAGGCAGAAAGAGAGAGAGAGAGAGAGAGAACAGAACTGTCTGAGAGTGAGAGACAGAAAGAGAGAGAGAGAGAGAGAGAGAGAACAGAACTGTCTGAGAGTGAGAGAGAGAAAGAGAGAGAGAGAGAGAGAGAGAACAGAACTGTCTGAGAGTGAGAGACAGAAAGAGAGAGAGAGAGAGAGAGAGAACAGAACTGTCTGAGAGTGAGAGACAGAAAGAGAGAGAGAGAGAGAGAACAGAACTGTCTGAGAGTGAGACAGAAAGAGAGAGAGACGGAGAGAGAACAGAACTGTCTGAGAGTGAGAGACAGAAAGAGAGAGAGAGAGAGAGAGAGAGAACAGAACTGTCTGAGAGTGAGAGAGAGAGAGAGAGAACAGAACTGTCTGAGAGTGAGAGACAGAAAGAGAGAGAGAGAGAAAGAACAGAACTGTCTGAGAGTGAGAGACAGAAAGAGAGAGAGAGAGAGAGAACAGAACTGTCTGAGAGTGAGAGACAGAAAGAGAGAGAGAGAGAAAGAACAGAACTGTCTGAGAGTGAGAGACAGAAAGAGAGAGAGACGGAGAGAGAACAGAATGGTCTGAGAGTGAGAGACAGAAAGAGAGAGAGACGGAGAGAGAACAGAATGGTCTGAGAGTGAGAGACAGAAAGAGAGAGAGACGGAGAGAGAACAGAACGGTCTGAGAGTGAGAGACAGAAAGAGAGAGAGAGGGAGAGAGAACAGAACTGTCTGAGAGTGAGAGAGAGAAAGAGAGAGAGAGAGAACAGAACTGTCTGAGAGTGAGAGACAGAAAGAGAGAGAGAGAGAGAGAACAGAACGGTCTGAGAGTGAGAGACAGAAAGAGAGAGAGAGAGAGAGAACAGGACTGTCTGAGAGTGAGAGACAGAAAGAAAGAGAGAGAGAGAGAGAACAGAACGGTCTGAGAGTGAGAGACAGAAAGAGAGAGAGAGAGAGAGAACAGAACTGTCTGAGAGTGAGAGACAGAAAGAGAGAGAGAGAGAGAACAGAACGGTCTGAGAGTGAGAGACAGAAAGAGAGAGAGAGAGAGAGAACAGGACTGTCTGAGAGTGAGAGACAGAAAGAGAGAGAGAGAGAGAGAGAACAGAACTGTCTGAGAGTGAGAGACAGAAAGAGAGAGAGAGAGAGAGAGAACAGAACTGTCTGAGAGTGAGAGACAGAAAGAGAGAGAGAGAGAGAGAACAGAACGGTCTGAGAGTGAGAGAGAGAGAGAGAGAACAGAACTGTCTGAGAGTGAGAGACAGAAAGAGAGAGAGAGAGAAAGAACAGAACTGTCTGAGAGTGAGAGACAGAAAGAGAGAGAGAGAGAGAGAGAACAGAACTGTCTGAGAGTGAGAGAGAGAGAGAGAACAGAACTGTCTGAGAGTGAGAGACAGAAAGAGAGAGAGAGAGACCCAGACCGGGAGGAGCGGCCCGAACCAGGACAGTGAGAGAGAGGCAGAGAGAGAGAGAGGCAGAGAGAGAGAGAGAGAGCGAGGCAGAGACACAGATACAGAAAGAGAGAGAGACACAGAAACAGAAACTCGGGGGAAAACCGGGAGAGAAACCGGGAGAGAGCGAGGCCCAAAGAGCGAGAAAACCCCGAGAGTGAGGCCCAGAGACAGAGCCCGGAGACCGCGGGGCCTGGAGAGAGAAACAGGCCGCAGGCCGAGAGAAACCAGCTATATCTAAGATGAACCCCTGAAAAACTCTCAATTTTTGGACCTAAAAGTGGGATAAGGTGGAACACGACACAAAAAAAAAGTTATCTAGCTACGAAAAAACAAACAAACGACTGCAATGACACAGAGCAGGGAAGTGACATATCCTGAGCATTGCAAAAGTGAAAGGGCAAAGGATAAACACAAGGAAAAAATACTACAAGATAACCCAGAGATCCTCTACTTTGACTATGTCAAACAGAAAGACACTAGGAAGAAGAACAACCTCATATTCTACACTGAATCCGTTCCCTCATGGAAGGATACTTTATACAAAAACTACGCACACGTCTTCAGTGAAGGTATTGGCAAGGGAGGCAGACTGAAAATATGTAAAGATGGAAATCTAGATAAAGATGACCCCCTGCCAACTATAAGCTACTATAACAAAGGAAAGATCATGATACAGGGGAATGTAGAAAATTTGGACTCCTTTGAAAAGGAATTCCCCCAGTTGAAAGCTAAGGCAGGCGCAAAGAGGACATATGGAAATGAGGCAAATGAGAGCCCAACAGAGGATGAAGAGATCCAAGCAGACGAAGAAGAAGAGAGTCCAGCAGAGACACCCCCCCCCCGGCCATCTCTACCCTGGCCATCTCTACCCCTCCCACACCTCTCAGAACAAACCAACTGCTGAAGGAGAGTCTGTCCAGGCTAGAACTCGATTTCAATGAATACAGGGAAACACAGGCCAAGAAATTGAAGGAGGAGCTCAAACAGCTGAAAACGGAAAACGAGTCCACCATCCACGAGTTGAGAGAGATCGTGGAGGGGCAAAGAAATGAGATCAAAGAACTCCGTACTCAGCTAAACAAAATGAGGGAGGCCGTAGAAAGGCAGGAAAATGAACTCAGCAGGCAACACAAACCCCTTAAGGTCCAACAACCTGCTGACACAAAAACAACACAAACAGGGACACAGAACCCGTTGGATGTCCCCCCACATGAGGAGACCACACCCTCTTTGCCTTGCGACCAGAACAGGAACACACCGCAGGTCCCAAACCCCCCTCCTGCCACACAGCCTACCCCAGCAACTCAGTCAACAACCAGCCCTCAGTTGAGTCCTGCCTAGACTACTGCTACCCAGTCTGAAAAGCCAGCCCCTCAGGCGGTCCTGCTGACCGACTCCAACGGGAAGTTTTTGGACCCCCAGAGGATGTTCCCAGGTCAGCAAGCCCTGAAAAAACGGTGCAGCACCACAGGCCAGGCAATGAAGATCCTGAACAAAGAAACCCTTGGAAGCCCAAAATGGCTTGTGATCCACACAGGCACAAACGACCTGCACACCCTACATGAAGACACTGCTAGAGCAGTGAGCAGGATGGCGGAGAAGGCCAGCAAGGAATTCCCCGATGCGCGGATTGTGATCTCCACTCTACTGCCCAGAGAGGACACCCTAGCCTATGTAATCCACAACACCAACAGGGAGATCGACAGAAGATGTGCTGACCTCCCCAACGTCTACCTGGCCCACCACCCAAACATCAACACACGGGACCTCTATGACGGATTACATCTACTCAAACAGCGGGTGTGGATCTTCGCAAAAAACCTCATAAACACTGCCAAAGGACGCACCCCTCCCACCCCCTCTGCCAATGGGAGCCCTAACCCAAACAGGACCACCACTGTCCCCTACCCCCCTATACAAAACCAGCAACAGAACCGTGCTATTGTACCTGACCCCAGACCCCCCTTTAGACCACAGGCGACTGTAAAACAAGAACTGGGAAAGATCATGACGATGATAAGCACCCTGATGGAAAACAGGATAAGAATGTACTAAATTATTATTATTGTTATTTTATTACTATTATTACTATTATTAAGTAGCAGTATGTGCATGCCATATGGAATCTGTACTAAATCGTCATTTAGCATTGTACATCTATAGAAACTAGTGTTTTCACACCCGTCCCACAAAATAGGTCCATTTTGCTTTGTTTTTTTGAACTATATAGATGCGTTCTTTCCACATAAGCTGCTGGAATATCCAGGGTCTCCGCTCCTCAACTTTTGGGCTGAAGAGTACAGACCCTGAATTCCTAAAATCTATAAAAGACATTGATATAATTGTGTCAACAGAAACATGGTGTCAAAAGGACGTGCCCACCCACTGTCCTCCAATGTACCATGAAATCATTGTGCCCTCAGTAAAGAACACTAAGGTACGCAAGGGCAGAACCTCCGGGGGAATCTTGGTGTGGTATAAAGGAGAACTGGACAAACACATCTCACCGGTAAAACAGGGGAAATCACATGTATGGCTAAAATTAGATAAAAACATAGGAATAGCAAAAAAAGATGTCTACTTATGTGCGATCTACATACCCCCAATAGAATCGCCATATTTTGAAGAGGAGTTATTTGAAACTCTCCACATGGAAATCAGCCATTTCCAGGCCCAAGGAAAGGTGCTACTATGTGGGGACCTAAATGCAAGGACCGGATGTGAACCTGACTTCATAGACCCACAGGGCAACAACCATGTATTTGGCCAGACCCCTTTATATGTCACACCAGCCATCACAAATCGGAATAACCTTGACTGTGAAATAAATAAAAGCGGCAGGGAGGTAGTGCAACTCTGCCGAGCCTTAGGCCTGTACATAGGTTCAGAGGGGACTCCTTAGGGAGACTCACCTATTCCTCAACTCTTGGGTCTAGTGTGGTGGATTATACAATCACTGACATGGACCCCTGCGATATCAACGCATTCACTGTCAGGCAGCAATCCCCCCTCTCAGACCATAACCAAATAAATGTGTACCTTAAACTTTCTGCCCAAACTACAGACACAAAAAAGGAACCCAGTAAGCTCCATAAACTAAACCAGACATACAGATGGGCCCCAGACAGTGGAGATAAATTCATCACAGCACTAAATTCACCTGATCTCACAAGTAAAATATCAAAATTTAAAGAAAATCTATATGAGATCACCAGAGATGGTGTAAACATGGCCATAGACGATATTAATAGGATCTTCCATGAGGCAGCTGTAAAAGCCGACCTTGTGAAACAGAAGAGGAAACGTTACAAAAGACAAAAAAATGAGAAATGGTTTGATCACGAATGCAAAAATGCCAGAAAAGACCTGAGAAAAATATCAAACCAAAAGCATCGCCAACCAAACAACCCAGACCTGCGTATTAGATACAATGAGACCCTCAAAAGATATAAACACACCATTAGGAACAAAACACAAAACTATACCCACAAAAGACTTGAAGAAATTGAAAACTCCATTAATCAAAATCAATTCTGGGATATGTGGAATAACCTGAGTACAACTCAATTACAAACATTACCAATCCAAGTTGGTGACATCTGGAGAACACATTTTGAAAACCTCTACAAAGACATCCCAGTAAACGAATCAAACTCAAGTCAACATCATGTCACAGAAAAACTCCACACATTAGAAGCAACAATTAAAGACAACCAAAACCCTCTGGACTCCCCAATCACTTGGAAAGAACTGGCCACAAAAACAAAATCTCTCCACCTAAAGAAAGCCTGTGGTCCAGACAACATCAAAAATGAAATGCTCAAGTTCAGCACTATGGAGATGCAGGGTGCTGTACTCAAGTTATTCAACATCATATTACGTTCGGGCTGTTTTCCAGATATCTGGTGCCAAGGACTCATCTCTCCCATATATAAAAGTGGAAACAAATCAGACCCAAACAACTACCGTGGCATCTGTGTCAACAGTTGTCTAGGGAAGTTATTCTGCAGTATTCTAAATAGCAGATTACTGGATTTTCTTAATAAACATAATATCCTTAGAAAAAATCAAATAGGCTTTCTTCCAAAACACCGCACCACCGACCATATCTATACCCTTCACACTCTCATTGAAAAACATATACACCAAACAAAAAATGGGAAAATATTCGTTTGTTTCATTGACTTCAAGAAAGCTTTTGACTTTATTTGGCACGAAGGGCTCTATTACAAACTTCTTCAGTGTGGAATAGGGGGCAAAGTCTATGACCTTATTAAATCGATGTATCTGAAAAATAAATGCGGTGTCAAAATTGGAGACAAACGCACCGGTTTCTTCACTCAGAGAAGAGGCATCCGGCAGGGTTGCAATTTGAGTCCGACCCTGTTCAACATATACATAAATAAGTTAGCAGACAAGCTGGAGCAAAGCGAGTCACCGGGTCTCTGTCTCCTGGATGAGGAAGTGAGGTCCCTGTTCTATGCGGACGACCTGGTTCTGCTGTCTCCCACAGAACAGGGATTACAGCAACATTTAGACCTACTCGACAAATACTGCCAAAATTGGGCCCTGACAGTAAATCTAAAGAAAACCAACATCATGATTTTTCAAAAAAGGCCCAGATGTCAGGAAAACAAATACCAGTTTACTCTCAGTGATACCATCATAGGACACACTATGAGCTACACTTACCTTGGTCTAACCATTACAGCATCAGGGAGCTTCAACATAGCAGTGAATGCACTAAAAGAAAAAGCCCGAAGAGCCCTATATGCAATAAAAAGAAAATTCTACAACATCCAAATTCCAATCAAAATCTGGCTCAAAATATTTGATAGTATAATCCTGCCCATTGCGCTGTATGGTAGTGAAGTATGGGGCCCACTCAATCACCATAGCTACACTAAATAGGAAAAACACACAATAGAAGCCCTACATGCAGAATTTTGCGGAAGCATTCTTCGCACCCAAGGGAAAACACCAACAAATGCATGCAGAGCCGAACTAGGCAGACACCCACTGATAATAAACATCCAAAAACGAGCACTAAACTTTCTAAATCACCTCAAATCTAGTTCCCCAGACACCCTTCATTTTAAAGCCCTCCAGACCCAAGAGCTGAACCCAGAAACGAGTACCCTGAGTCAGATGTTACTGAAACTAAGTTCTCCTACCCAGCCGGACCCTGACCAGTCCCAGACCAACACTGCTCCAACACCAATCCGAGTGAACCAAATCATTAAACAATGCAAAGAAACCTACCTGGAACATTGGAACAAAATAACCAAAAGCCAAAGCAGATTAGAATGCTACCGGGCCCTAAAAAGAGAATATAAACTGGCAGACTATCTCTCGACCATCAGAGACATAAAACAGAGACAGACCCTCACCAGATACAGACTAAGCGACCACCAACTGGCAATTGAAAAAGGAAGATACAAGAAATCCTGGCAACCTAAAGAAAATAGAATATGTGATCACTGTCTGGCCGGCGAGGTTGAGACAGAGGTGCACTTCCTCCTAAAATGCGAAAAATTCAACAAGACAAGAAACATATATTTTGACAAGCTCAGCCTTACAACCCCATATTTCAAAGAATTGGATGACCTGTCAAAATTAGGAATAGTCCTGGGGGAGGGAGACAGACCATATCTTGGTGCCCAATATGTAACAACATGTCACAACCTGAGGAACAGTGAGTGACTAACGAGCACACCCATAGCATATATACTCTAAAAATGTTTAAATTAATACCGAATGTACCCAACGACTGTTTTAAATTAATACTGAATGCACCCAACGAGGGTCAACGACTGTTTAAATTAATACTGTCTGTACCCAACGAGGGTCAAAAACGTTTGACACCTACAGAATGTTGGAAACCTGTACTTTTTGTTATGTAAGCTTTGGCAATATGGTTCCCTGTAAACTTTCATGCCAATGAAGCATTTGAATTTGAATTTGAATTTGAACAGAACTGTCTGAGAGTGAGAGACAGAAAGAGAGAGAGAGAGAGAGAACAGAACTGTCTGAGAGTGAGAGACAGAAAGAGAGAGAGAGAGAAAGCCCGAAGAGCCCTATATGCAATAAAAAGAAAATTCTACAACATCCAAATCCCAATCAAAATCTGGCTCAAAATATTTGACAGCATAATCCTGCCCATTGCACTGTACGGTAGTGAAGTATGGGGCCCGCTAAATCACCAAAGCTACACTAAATGGGAAAAACATACAATAGAAGCCCTACATGCAGAATTCTGCCGAAGCATCCTTCGCACCCAAAGGAAAACGCCAACAAATGCATGCAGAGCCGAACTAGGCAGATACCCACTGATAATAAACATCCAAAAACGAGCACTAAACTTCCTAAATCACCTCAAATCTAGCTCCCCAGACACCCTTCATTTCAAAGCCTTTCAGACCCAAGAGCTAAACCCAGAAAAGAGTCCCCTGAGTCAGCTGCTACGGAAACTAAGTACTCAGCCGGACCCTGACCAGCCCCAGACCAACACAGCCGCCCAAACACCAATCCGAGTGAACCAAATCATTAAAAAATGCAAAGAAACCTACCTGGAACATTGGAACAAAATAACCGAAAGCCAAAGCAGATTAGAATGTTACCGGGCCCTAAAAAGAGAATATAAACTGGCAGACTACCTCACGACCATCAGAGACACAAAACAGAGACAGACCCTCACCAGGTACAGACTAAGCGACCACCAACTGGAAATTGAAAAAGGCAGATACAAGAAATCCTGGCAGCCTAGAGAGAATAGAATATGCGATCAATGTCTGGCTGGCGAGGTTGAAACAGAAATGCATTTCCTCCTAAAATGCGAAAAATTCAACACATCAAGAAACATATTATTCAACAAGCTAAGCCAAACAACCCCAGATTTCAAGGAATTGGATGATCTGTCAAAATTGAGATTAGTCCTAGGAGAAGGAGACAGACCATACCTTGGGGCCAAATATGTAACAACATGTCACAACCTGAGGACTGTTTAAAATTAATATTGAACGTACCAAATGAAGTACAAAGACTGTTTAAAATTAATATTGTTTAAAAGTAATATTGTATGTACCCAACAAATGTCAAATCGATTGACACCTACAGAATGTTGGAAAACTGTACCTTTTTGCTATGTAAGCTTTGGCAATATGGTTCTCTGTAAACTTTCATGCCAATAAAGCATTTTAATTGGAATTGGAATTGGAATTGGAGAGAAAGAACAGAACTGTCTGAGAGTGAGAGACAGAAAGAGAGAGAGAGAGAGAGAACAGAACTGTCTGAGAGTGAGAGACAGAAAGAGAGAGAGAGAGAGAGAACAGAACTGTCTGAGAGTGAGAGACAGAAAGAGAAAGAGAGAGAGAGAGAGAACAGAACTGTCTGAGAGTGAGAGACAGAAAGAGAGAGGGAGAGAGAGCAGAACTGTCTGAGAGTGAGAGACAGAAAGAGAGAGAGAGAGAGAGAACAGAACTGTCTGAGAGTGAGAGACAGAAAGAGAGAGAGAGAGAGAGAGAGAGAACAGAACTGTCTGAGAGTGAGAGACAGAAAGAGAGAGAGAGAGAGAGAACAGAACTGTCTGAGAGTGAGAGACAGAAAGAGAGAGAGAGAGAGAGAACAGAACTGTCTGAAAGTGAGAGACAGAAAGAGAGAGAGAGAGAGAGAGAACAGAACTGTCTGAGAGTGAGAGACAGAAAGAGAGAGAGAGAGAGAGAGAACAGAACTGTCTGAGAGTGTGAGACAGAAAGAGAGAGAATCCTGCCCATTGCGCTGTACGGTAGTGAAGTATGGGACCCGCTCAATCACCAGAGCTACACTAAATGGGAAAAACACACAATAGAAGCACTACATGCAGAATTTTGCTGAAGCATTCTTCGCACCCAAAGGAAAACACCAACAAATGCATGCAGAGCCGAACTAGGCAGATACCCACTGATAATAAACATCCACAAACGAGCACTAAACCTCCTAAATCACCTCAAATCTAGCTCCCCAGACACCCTTCATTTTAAAGCCTTCCAGACCCAAGAGCTAAACCCAGAAAAGAGTCCCCTGAGTCAGCTGCTACTGAAACTAAGTACTCCTACTCAGCCGGACCCTGACCAGTCCCAGACCAACACTGCCGTCCAAACACCAATCCGAGTGAACCAAATCATTAAACAATGCAAAGAAACCTACCTGGAACATTGGAACAAAATAACCAAAAGCCAAAGCAGATTAGAATGTTACCGGGCCCTAAAAAGAGAATATAAACTGGCAGACTATCTCTCGACCATCAGAGACACAAAACAGAGACAGACCCTCACCAGGTACAGACTAAGCGACCACCAACTAGCAATTGAAAAAGGAAGATACAAGAAATCCTGGCAGCCTAGAGAGAATAGAATATGTGATCAATGTCTGGCCGGCGAGGTTGAGACAGAGATGCATTTCCTCCTAAAATGCGAAAAATTCAACACAACAAGAAACATATTATTTGACAAGCTCAGCCAAACAACCCCAGATTTCAAAGAATTGGATGACCTGTCAAAATTAAGATTAGTCCTGGGAGAAGGAGACAGACCATACCTTGGTGCCAAATATGTAACAACATGTCACAACCTGAGGACTGTTTAAAATTAATACTGAATGTACCCAACGATGTTCAACGACTGTTTAAATTAATATTGTTTAAACTAATACTGTCTGTACCCAACGAGGGTCAAAAACGTTTGACACCTACAGAATGTTGGAAACCTGTACTTTTTGTTATGTAAGCTTTGGCAATATGGTTCCCTGTAAACTTTCATGCCAATAAAGCATTTGAATTGAATTGAATTGAATTGAATTGAGAACAGAACTGTCTGAGAGTGAGAGACAGAAAGAGAGAGAGAGAGAGAGAGAACAGAACTGTCTGAGAGTGAGAGACAGAAAGAGAGAGAGAGAGAGAGAGAACAGAACTGTCTGAGAGTGAGAGACAGAAAGAGAGAGAGAGAGAGAGAGAACAGAACTGTCTGAGAGTGAGAGAGAGAAAGAGAGAGAGAGAGAGAGAGAACAGAACTGTCTGAGAGTGAGAGACAGAAAGAGAGAGAGAGAGAGAGAGAACAGAACTGTCTGAGAGTGAGAGACAGAAAGAGAGAGAGAGAGAGAGAGAACAGAACTGTCTGAGAGTGAGAGACAGAAAGAGAGAGAGAGAGAGAGAGAACAGAACTGTCTGAGAGTGAGAGACAGAAAGAGAGAGAGAGAGAGAGAGAACACGACACAAGGTGGAACACGACACAAAAAAGAGAAAAAAAAAGATATCTATCTGAGACAAAAAACAAACGACTACAATGAGCAGGGAAATGATATATCCTGAGCAATGCACAAAAAATAAAGCAAAGGAAAAATACAAGTACACAACACTAAAAAATAACCCAGAGATCCTCTACGTTGACTATACCACACACAAAGGGACTAAGCTGAAGAACAACCTCATATTCTACACCGAATACGTCACCTCCTGGAAGGAGACTTTACAAAAACACTACACATACGTCTCCAGTGAAGGTATTGGCAGTGGAGGCAGACTGAAAATATGTAAAGATGGAAACCTAGATAAAGATGACCCCCTGCTAACCATAAGCTACTACAACAAAAATAGAAAGATCATGATACAGGGGAATGTGGAAAATCTGGACTCCTTCGAAAAGGAATTCCCCCAGTTGAAAACTAAGGCAGACACAAAGAGGACCAATGGACAGGAAGCAAAAGAGAGTCGAACAGAGGATGATGAGAACCAAGTGGAGGAAGAAGAAGAGAGACCAGCAGAGGAAAACACCTCCCTGTCCATCTCCACCCCCCCCACACCTCTCAACGAAAACAAAATGATGAAAGAGAATCTGGCCAAACTAGAACTTGATTTCAACGAATACAGAGAAACACTGGCCAAGAATCTGAAGGAGGAATTCAAACAGCTAAAAACGGAACACGAGTCCACCACCCACAAGATGACAAAGACCATAGAGGAGCAAAGAAATGAGATCAAAGAACTCCGTACTCAACTAAACAAAACGAAGGAGACCGTAGAAAGGCTCAGCAGGCAACACAAACCTCTTAAGGTCCAAAAACCTGAGGACACAAAAACAACACACACAAGGACACAGAACCCGCCGGATGCCACCCCACACGATGACACACCGAAAGCCACAAACCCCGCTCCAACCAGCCCCCAATCGAATCATGCCCAGACTACTGCTACCCAGTCCTCACACACAGGAACACAAAAACCGACAGATACCCCCCCAAACGAGGACACACCGAAAGCCCCAAACCCCGCTCCTGCCACACAACATATCCCAGAAACCCAGCCAACAACCAGCCACCAGGCGAGTCCTACCCAGACTACTGTTACCCAGCCTGAAAAACCAGCCCCTCAGGCGGTCCTGCTGACCGACTCCAACGGAAAGTTTCTGGACCCCCAGAGGCTGTTCCCAGACCATCAAGTCCTGAAAAAATGGTGCAGCAACACAGACCAAGCAATGAAGATCCTGAACAAAGAATCCCTTGGAAGCCCCAAATGGATTGTGATCCACACAGGCACGAACGACCTACGCACCCTACAGGAAGGCACTGCTAGGGCGGTGAGCAGGATGGCGGAAAAGGCCAGCAGGGAATTCCCCGAGGCGCGGATCGTGATCTCCACACTACTGCCCAGAAAGGACACCCCAGCCTATATAATCCACAACACCAACAGGGAGATCGACACGAGATGTTCTGTCCTCCCCAACGTCTCCCTGGCCCATCATCCAAACATCAACACAAGGGACCTCTATGACGAAATACATCTACTCAAACAGCGGATGTGGGTCTTCGCAAGAAACCTCATAAACACTGCCAAAAGACGCAGCCCTCCCACCCCCTCTACCATTGGGAGCCCAAACAGGACCACCAATGTCCCCCACCCCCCATTACAAAACCAACAACAGAACCGTACTTTTATACCTGACCCAAGACCCCCCTCTAGACCACAGACTGTAGACCAAGAACTGAGAAAGATCATGACGATGCTGAACAGCCTGATAGAAAGCCGGAGAAATTATTAATATTGTTATTTATCATTATCATTATTGATCAGTATTATTACTATTATTAGATAGATATATGTGCATGCCTCATGAAATTTATACTAAATCATCATTTAACATTATAGAAAATAATGTTTCCACACTCATCCCACAAAATAGGTCCATTTTATTTCGTTTTATTGAACTATATAAATGCGTTCTTTCCACATAAGCGGCTGGAATATCCAGGGCCTCCGCTCCTCAACTTTTGGGACGAAGAGTACAGACCCTGAATTCCTAAAAGCTATAAAAGACATTGATATAATTGTGTTAACAGAAACATGGTGCCAAAAGGACGTGCCGACCCACTGTCCTCCAATGTACCATGAAATCATTGTGCCCTCAGTAAAGAACACTAAAACACGCAAGGGCAGAACCTCCGGGGGAATATTGGTGTGGTATAAGGGAGAACTGGACAAACACATCTCACCGGTAAAACAGGGAAAATCACACGTATGGCTAAAACTAGATAAAAATATAGGAATAGCAAAAAAAGATGTTTACTTATGTGCGATCTACATACCTCCAATAGAATCGCCATATTTCGAAGAGGAGTTATTTGATACTCTCCACATGGAAATCAGCCATTTCCAGGCCCAAGGAAAGGTGATAATATGTGGGGACCTAAATGCAAGGACCGGTTGTGAACCTGACTTCATAGACCCACAGGGAAACAACCATGTGTTTGGCCAGACCCCTTTAGATGTCACACCAGTCATCGCAAATCGGAACAACCTTGATCGTGAAATAAATAAAAGCGGTAGGGAGGTAGTGCAGCTCTGCCGAGCCTTAGGCCTGTACATAGTTAATGGTAGGTTCAGAGGGGACTCCCTAGGGAGACTCACATACTCCTCAACTCTTGGGTCTAGTGTGGTGGACTATACAATCACTGACCTGGACCCCTGCGATATCAACTCATTCACTGTCAGGCAGCAATCCCCCCTCTCAGACCATAACCAAATAAATATGTACCTTAAACTTTCTGCCCAAACTACAGACACAAAAAAAGAACCCAGTAAGCTCCATAAAATAAACCAGACATACAGATGGGCCCCAGACAGTGGAGAAAAATTCATCACAGCACTAAAGTCACCTGATCTCACAAGTAAAATATCAAAATTTAAAGAAAACCCATACGAGATCACCAGAGATGGTGTAAACATGGCCATAGAGGATATAAATATGATCTTCCATGAGGCAGCTGTAAAAGCCGACCTTGTGAAACAGAAGAGGAAGCGTCACAAAAGACAAAATAAAAATAAGAAATGGTTTGACCACGAATGCAAAAATGCCAGAAAAGACCTGAGAAAAATATCAAACCAAAAACATCGCCAACCAAACAATCCGGACCTACGTACTAGATACAATGAAACCCTCAAAAGATATAAACACACCATTAGGAACAAAACACAAAACTATACCCACAAAATACTCGAAGAAATTGAAAACTCCACCAATCCAAAACAATTCTGGGAAATGTGGAATAACCTGAGTACAACACAATTGCAAGCATTACCAATCCAAGATGGCGGACATCTGGAGAACACATTTTGAAAACCTCTACAAAGACATCCCAATAAACGAAACAAACCCAAGTCAACATCAGGTCACAGAAAAACTCCACACATTAGAAGCAACAATTAAAGACAACCAAAACCCTCTAGACTCCCCAATCACATGGAAAGAACTGGCCACAAAAACAAAATCTCTCCACCTAAAGAAAGCCTGTGGCCCAGACAACATCAAAAATGAAATGCTCAAGTTCAGCAATATGGAGATGCAGGGTGCGGTACTTCAAATTATTCAACATCATATTACGTTCAGGCTGTTTTCCCGATATCTGGTGCCAAGGACTAATCTCCCCCATATATAAAAGTGGAAACAAATCAGACCCAAATAACTACCGCGGCATCTGTGTCAACAGTATTGTCTAGGGAAGTTATTCTGCAGTATTCTAAATAGTAGATTACTTGATTTTCTTAACAAACATAATATCCTCAGAAAAAACCAAATAGGCTTTCTTCCAAAACACCGCACCGCCGACCATATCTATACCCTTCACACCCTCATTGAAAAACATATACACCAAACAAAAAATGGGAAAATATTCGCCTGTTTCATCGACTTCAAGAAAGCCTTTGACTCTATATGGCACGAAGGGCTCTATTATAAACTTCTTCAGTGTGGAATAGGGGGCAAAGTCTATGACCTTATTAAATCAATGTATCTGAAAAACAAATGCGCGGGGTCAAAATTGGAGACAAACGCACCGATTTCTTCACCCAGAGAAGAGGCGTCCGGCAGGGCTGCAATTTGAGCCCGACCCTGTTCAACATATACATAAATGAATTAGCAGACATGCTGGAGCAAAGCGAGTCACCAGGTCTCCGTCTCCTGGATGGAGAAGTGAAATCCCTGTTCTATGCGGACGACCTGGTTCTGCTGTCTCCCACAGAACAGGGATTACAGCAACAACTAGACCTACTCGACAAATACTGCCAAAATTGGGCTCTAACAGTAAATCTAAAGAAAACCAACATCATGATTTTTCAAAAAAGGCCCAGATGTCAGGAAAACAAATACCAGTTTACCCTCAGTGATACCACTATAGGACACACTATGAGCTACACCTACCTTGGTCTGACTATTACAGCATCAGGAAGCTTCAGCATAGCAGTGAATGCACTAAAAGAAAAAGCCCGAAGAGCCCTATATGCAATAAAAAGAAAATTCTACAACATCCAAATCCCAATCAAAATCTGGCTCAAAATATTTGACAGCATAATCCTGCCCATTGCACTGTACGGTAGTGAAGTATGGGGCCCGCTAAATCACCAAAGCTACACTAAATGGGAAAAACACACAATAGAAGCCCTACATGCAGAATTCTGCCGAAGCATCCTTCGCACCCAAAGAAAAACGCCAACAAATGCATGCAGAGCCGAACTAGGCAGATACCCACTGATAATAAACATCCAAAAACGAGCACTAAACTTCCTAAATCACCTCAAATCTAGCTCCCCAGACACCCTTCATTTCAAAGCCTTTCAGACCCAAGAGCTAAACCCAGAAAAAAGTCCCCTGAGTCAGCTGCTACTGAAACTAAGTACTCAGCCGGACCCTGACCAGCCCCAGACCAACACAGCCGTCCAAACACCAATCCGAGTGAACCAAATCATTAAAAAATGCAAAGAAACCTACCTGGAACATTGGAACAAAATAACCGAAAGCCAAAGCAGATTAGAATGTTACCGGGCCCTAAAAAGAGAATATAAACTGGCAGACTACCTCACGACCATCAGAGACACAAAACAGAGACAGACCCTCACCAGGTACAGACTAAGCGACCACCAACTGGAAATTGAAAAAGGCAGATACAAGAAATCCTGGCAGCCTAGAGAGAATAGAATATGCGATCAATGTCTGGCCGGCGAGGTTGAAACAGAGATGCATTTCCTCCTAAAATGCGAAAAATTCAACACATCAAGAAACATATTATTCAACAAGCTAAGCCAAACAACCCCAGATTTCAAGGAATTGGATGACCTGTCAAAATTGAGATTAGTCCTAGGAGAAGGAGACAGACCATACCTAGGGGCCAAATATGTAACAACATGTCACAACCTGAGGACTGTTTAAAATTAAGACTGTTTAAAATTAATATTGAACGTACCAAATGAAGTACAAAGACTGTTTAAAATTAATATTGTTTAAAAGTAATATTGTATGTACCCAACAAATGTCAAATCGATTGACACCTACAGAATGTTGGAAAACTGTACCTTTTTGCTATGTAAGCTTTGGCAATATGGTTCTCTGTAAACTTTCATGCCAATAAAGCATTTGAACTGAACTGAACTGAACTGAACAGAACTGTCTGAGAGTGAGAGACAGAAAGAGAGAGAGAGAGAGAGAGAACAGAACTGTCTGAGAGTGAGAGACAGAAAGAGAGAGAGAGAGAGAGAGAACAGAACTGTCTGAGAGTGAGAGACAGAAAGAGAGAGAGAGAGAGAGAGAACAGAACTGTCTGAGAGTGAGAGACAGAAAGAGAGAGAGAGAGAGAGAGAACACAGCCCAGACCAACACAGCCGTCCAAACACCAATCCGAGTGAACCAAATCATTAAACAATGCAAAGAAACCTACCTGGAACATTGGAACAAAATAACCGAAAGCCAAAGCAGATTAGAATGTTACCGGGCCCTAAAAAGAGAATATAAACTGGCAGACTACCTCACGACCATCAGAGACACAAAACAGAGACAGACCCTCACCAGGTACAGACTAAGCGACCACCAACTGGAAATTGAAAAAGGCAGATACAAGAAATCCTGGCAGCCTAGAGAGAATAGAATATGCGATCAATGTCTGGCCGGCGAGGTTGAAACAGAAATGCATTTCCTCCTAAAATGCGAAAAATTCAACACATCAAGAAATATATTATTCAACAAGCTAAGCCAAACAACCCCAGATTTCAAGGAATTGGATGACCTGTCAAAATTGAGATTAGTCCTGGGAGAAGGAGACAGACCATACCTTGGGGCCAAATATGTAACAACATGTCACAACCTGAGGACTGTTTAAAATTAAGACTGTTTAAAATTAATATTGAACGTACCAAATGAAGTAGAAAGACTGTTTAAAATTAATATTGTTTAAAAGTAATATTGTATGTACCCAACAAATGTCAAATCGATTGACACCTACAGAATGTTGGAAAACTGTACCTTTTTGCTATGTAAGCTTTGGCAATATGGTTCTCTGTAAACTTTCATGCCAATAAAGCATTTGAATTGGAATTGGAATTGGAACAGAACTGTCTGAGAGTGAGAGACAGAAAGAGAGAGAGAGAACAGAACTGTCTGAGAGTGAGAGGCAGAAAGAGAGAGAGAGAGAGAGAGGACAGAACTGTCTGAGAGTGAGAGACAGAAAGAGAGAGAGAGAGAGAGAACAGAACTGTCTGAGAGTGAGAGACAGAAAGAGAGAGAGAGAGAGAGAGAACAGAGCTGTCTGAGAGTGAGAGACAGAAAGAGAGAGAGAGAGAGAGAACAGAACTGTCTGAGAGTGAGAGAGAGAGAGAGAGAGAGAACAGAACTGTCTGAGAGTGAGAGGCAGAAAGAGAGAGCGAGAGAGAGAGAACAGAACTGTCTGAGAGTGAGAGACAGAAAGAGAGAGAGAGAGAGAGAACAGAACTGTCTGAGAGTGAGAGACAGAAAGAGAGAGAGGGGGGAGATAACAGAACTGTCTGAGAGTGAGAGACAGAAAGAGAGAGAGAGAGAGAGAACAGAACTGTCTGAGAGTGAGAGACAGAAAGAGAGAGAGAGGGAGAGAACAGAACTGTCTGAGAGTGAGAGACAGAAAGAGAGAGAGATGGAGAGAACAGAACTGTCTGAGAGTGAGAGACAGAAAGAGAGAGAGGGGGAGAGAACAGAACTGTCTGAGAGTGAGAGACAGAAAGAGAGAGAGAGAGAGAGAACAGAACTGTCTGAGAGTGAGAGGCAGAAAGAGAGAAAGAGAGAGAGAGAACAGAACTGTCTGAGAGTGAGAGACAGAAAGAGAGAGAGAGAACAGAACTGTCTGAGAGTGAGAGACAGAATGGGAGAGAGGGGGGAGAGAACAGAACTGTCTGAGAGTGAGAGACAGAAAGAGAGAGATGGAGAGAACAGAACTGTCTGAGAGTGAGAGACAGAAAGAGAGAGAGGGGGGAGAGAACAGAACTGTCTGAGAGTGAGAGACAGAAAGAGAGAGAGAGGGAGAGAGAACAGAACTGTCTGAGAGTGAGCGACAGAAAGAGAGAGAGGGGGGAGAGAACAGAACTGTCTGAGAGTGAGAGACAGAAAGAGAGCGATGGAGAGAACAGCACTGTCTGAGAGTGAGAGACAGAAAGAGAGAGAGAGGGAGAGAGAACAGAACTGACTGAGAGTGAGAGACAGAAAGAGAGAGAGAGCGGGAGAGAGAACAGAACTGTCTGAGAGTGAGACACAGAAAGAGAGAGAGAGAGGGAGAGAACAGAACTGTCTGAGAGTGAGAGACAGAAAGAGAGAGAGGAAGAGAACTGAACTGTCTGAGAGTGAGAGACAGAAAGTGAGAGAGAGAGGGAGAGAACAGAACTGTCTGAGAGTGAGAGACAGAAAGCGAGAGAGATAGGGAGAGAAAACAGAACTGTCTGAGAGTGAGAGACAGAAAGAGAGAGAGGGAGAGGGAGAGAAAGGACCTGTCTGAGAGCGATGGATTGGGAATTGGTTAACAGACAGAAAAGAAAGTGTAGGTATAAATGAGTCTTTTTCAGGATGGCAGGCTGTGACTAGTGGGGTACCGCAAAGATTGGTGCTTGGGCCCCAGCTATTCACAATCTATTTCAATGATTTGGATAAGGGGACTAAATGTAGCATTTCCAAATTTGCTGATGATCCAAAGCTAGGTGGCAGTGCGAGTTGTGAAGAGGATGTGAAGAGACTTCAAGGGGATCTCGACAGGCTCAGTGAGTGGGCGAGAACATGGCAGATGGAATATAACATGAATAAATGTGAAGTTATCCACTTTGCTAGAAAAACAGAAAGGCAGAGTATTTCCTAAATGGTGAAAGATTGGGGAGTGCAGATGTTCAAAGGGACCTGGGCATCCTTGTACATGAGTCACTGAAAGTGAATGTGCAGGTGCAGCAAGCCATTAGGAAGGCAAATGGTATGCTGGCCTTCATTAGAAGAGGAGTTGAGTACAGGAGTAAAGAAGCCTTACTCCAATTATATAGGGCCTTGATGAGACCACACCTGGAGTACTGTGTACAATTTTGGTCTCCTTACCTAAGGAAGGATAAACTTGCTATCGAGGGAGTGCAACGAAGGTTCACGAGATTGATTCCTGGGATGGCGGGACTGTCGTATGAAAAGAGATTGACTAAACTAGGCCTGTATTCTCTTGAATTCAGAAGAATGAGAGGGGATCTCATTGAAGCATACAAAATTATTACAGGGCTTGATAGGGTGGATGCTGAGAGAATGTTTCCCTTGGCTGGTGTAGGGGGGCATCCTTTACCTGGTTTACGGTAATTTACCTTCCTTTACCTGGTTTACGGTAATTTACCTGGTCAGGCAGCCTTTTTCTGCCACTGCACTGTGACCAATTCTAATCAGCGGTTTCAAATCGCTAAACCACCCCTTCCAGTTCTGACTGGAGGAACTTATAATTAATGATATTAAAACGGACAAATGGTCTGGATGCAAGAAAGTCAAACTTTATTAAAACTAAGAAACTATACCACACGATCAAGTAATCACGGTAAAATTGCTTAAATAGGGGAGGAAAAACAGACACAACGAGGGAAATCGACTAAAATACAATTCTAACGAAATCCCCACTTTACTCCCACCCCTAAGCCTATCCTAAGTTGCCTTGTGGAAGGCCAGAAAAATATATGCTCACTACTGCAATGCCAGCTCCGTGTCCTGCGATCTTGGATCTTCACTGCCCAGAAGTGAAAAACACCCCAGTGTTTCAAAAGTAAGCTGATGGTGTTTTACTTCTTCAGACAGACTCCACGCTGTAGAGAGAGGCACATGGAGGCAGGCCAAAGAGAGAGAGATACCCCTGAGAAGCTATCTCTTATACTCCAATTTTGGGGCCGAAATGTTCCCGCCCAGATCCGGAAGTTTCTGGGCTAAAACAAAAGGGATCCAACTGTCCCCATTGTCCAGTAAAGGGTGATTCAAACCCATTCATTTTAAACTGTTCCCTTCCTCAGTCCAAATGTCTCTTCTGTGCTGAGTTCATTGTGTGTGATGGGCTATTGAACCATTTCCGTTCATCCTGATGGGTTTTGAATGGGGCTGTATTACTATGTAAGCAGCCTGGAAGGCTATAGTAAACAGAAGCCATTGTCCTGTGGTCACTGAAACTGCAGCCTAAGTGGTTTAATCCCTTGTGTACACAAAGTAGCAGTTTCTGTAAACAAACATCGATTATCTCTGCAGGGGGGGAGAAACTCCCCTTTTGATTGACAGAATTTGACTGCCATTGCTTCACAGACACAGAAAACTGCTTCCAGGTCCTTTGTCCTTGGCCACGCAGTCTGACGGCCATTTTATCCCTGGGCAATTTACCAAACTCAAAAGTACATTTTTAAAATAAAAATGTACTGTCTTAAGGTGTGCGATTTTTTACAAAGTTCTTTGATTCCGGTGTTGTCCAAGTGCTGCCTAGCTTAACGCAGCCTTCTTGCGGTTCTGGTATGTTTTAAAACATTGTCCAACCCAGAGACAATTTAAATCATGCAAAGTCTTCGTCCACGATGTGGATTAATATTTCCCGATCTTCGGGGGCTGAGGGGATTTTGTGAACCCCTACACTGGGGAGTCTGGAACCAGGGGCCACAGCCTCAGGATAAAGGGTAGGCTATTCAGGACTAAGATGAGAAGAAATTTCTTCACACAGAGGGTGGTGATTCTTTGGAATTCTCTACCCCAGAGGGCTGTGGAGGCTCAGTCATTGGATATATTCAAAACAGAAGTCAATTGATTTCTGACTAGTAAAGGCATCAAGGGATATGGTGAAAGGACCGGTGAATGGAGTTGAGGCAGAAGATCGGTCATGATCTCATTGAATGGCGGAGCAGGCTTGAAGGGCCAAATGGCCTACTCCTGCTCCTATTTCTTATGTTCTTATGAGAGACAGAAAGAGGGAGAGAGGAAGAGAACGGTACTGTCTGAGAGTGAGAGACAGAAAGAGAAGGAGAGAGAACACATTAAGCATTTTTCTGCCGACATCATTGAGAGTCATTTCCAGGCCAGTCTGTCTCTGTTTGCCAATCGATTTCACTCGCTCCCCATTTCTCTCTTATTCTCTCTACTTCTCTCAATCTCCTTCTGGCTCTCATTCTCAGCCAACACTCAACACTGGCATTTGCACGACAGCGTGGAAAACTGCCCAGGTATGTCCTGTCCACAAAAAGCAGGACGAATCCAACTCGGCCAATAATTACCCCATCAGTCTACTCTCAATCATCAGCAAAGTGATGGAAGGTGTCGTCGACAGTGCTATCAAGCGACACTTACTCACCAATAACCTGCTCACCGATGCTCAGTTTGGGTTCCGCCAAGACCACTCGGCTCCAGACCTCATTACAGCCTTGGTCTAAACATGGACAAAGGAGCTAAGTTCCAGAGGTGAGGAGAGAGTGATTGCCCTTGACATCAAGACAGCATTTGACCAAGCCTGGCATCAAGGAACCCTAGTAAAACTGACATCAATGGGAATCAGGGGGAAAACTCTCTACTGGCTAGAGATATACTGAGCACAAAGAAAGATGGTTGTGGTTGTTGGAGACCAGTCATCTCAGCCCCAGGACACCGCTGCAGGAGTTCCTCAGGGCAGTGTTCTAGGCCCAAACATCTTCAGCTGCTTTGTCCTGCTTTTTGTGGACAGTACATACAGGAAACTTTCTGATATCCGGCACTGACGGGACCGAGCTGGTGCCGTACCATCAAAAGTGCCGGACATACCAGCGTTAATGTTGAAACATACGGAACTGAAAAGCTCCATGTGAATCAACAAACCCTGTTGCTTAGCAACAGCTTCAAAACAGTCGGCTGCAGCTGCAAGCGTCTCTAGCTGAAGCTGTTGCTATAGCTACAGACCTTGCAGTGCCTGACTGGGAAAAAAAAAGCAACGAGAACTAAAAAAAACTTATAGAAAACGGCTCCTGATTTTTGCCGTTAGATTGAGTATTCCAGACATATAACCTCTGGATAAACCAAAGTTTCCTGTACCTGGGCAGTTTTCCACTCTGTCGGGAAGATGCCAGTGTTGAAGCAACTGCTCCCCTCCATCATAAGGTCAGAAGTGGGGATGTTCGCTGATGATTGCACAGTGTTCAGTTCCATTCGCAACTCCTCTGATAATGAAGCAGTCCATGCCCGCATGCAGCAAGACCTGGACAACATTCAGGCTTGGGCTGACAAGTGGCAAGTAACATTTGGCCACACAAGTGCCAGGCAATAACCATCTCCAACAAGAGAGCGTCTAACCACCTCCCCTTGACATTCAATGGCATTACCATTGTCAAATCCCCCATCATAAACATCCTGGGGGTCACCATTGACAAGAAACTTAACTGGACCAGCCACATAAATACTATCGCAACAAGAGCAGGTCAAAGGCTGGATATTCTATGGCGAGAATATCACCTGACTCCCCAAAGCCTTTCCACAAGTCTGGAGAGTGATGGAATACTTTCCACTTGCCTGGATGAGTGCAGCTCCAACAACACTCAAGAAGCTCGACACCATCTCGGACAAAGCAGCCCGCTTGATTGGCATCCCATCTACCACCTTAAACATTCACTCCCTCCACAACCGGCGTACCATGTCTCAGTGCGTACCATCTTTTTTTTTATTCGTTCCTGGGATGTGGGCATCGCTGGCAAGGCCAGCATTTATTGCCCATCCTAATTTCCCTTGAGAAGGTGGTGGTGAGCCACCTTCTTGAACTGCTGCAGTCCGTGTGGTGAAGGTACTCCCACAGTACTGTTAGGGAGGGCGTTCCAGGATTTTGACCCAGCGACGATGAAGGATCGGCAATATATTTCCAAGTCAGGATGGTGTGTAACACGATACACTGCAGCAACTCACCAAGGCTTCTTCCAAAACCCCCCCACAAACCCGTGACCTCTATCACCTAGAAGGGAACACCATCACCTCCAAGTTCCCCTCCAAGTCACACACCATCCTTACTTGGAAATATATCGCCGTTCCTTCATCGTCGCTGGGTCAAAATCCTGGAATCTCTCCCTAACAGCACTGGGAGTGCCTTCTCCACATGGGCTGCAGCGGTTCAAGAGGTGGCTCACCACCACCTTCTCAAGGGCAACTAGGCCAGTGACGCCCACATCGCAGGAACGAATTTAAAAAAGTTTCTCCCTCTCATTCACACTCCCTGTCAGTCACTGTCTCTCTCTCGGACTGTGTCTCTTTAATTTTCTCCTTCTATCTCTATCCCATTCTCTCAGCTAGTTTCTCTCATTATCTCATTCTACTACTATCTATCTGTCAGTCAGTCAGTCACAATCAGTCCAACAGTCAAACAGTCAGTCAGTCACCCTCTCTAACTATTTTCATTTTCTCTCTCTATCCCTCTCTGCCTGGCCTTCTTTATACCTCCCTCCCTCTCTCTCTCCCTCTCTCTCTCTCTCTTTCTTTCTCTCTGAGATAATTATGGCCCAGAACTTTGGGTCCCCACGGGTGAGTACGCGCTGGGTACTCACGCGTAGGCCCAATGAAAGTGCCGGTTTCGTGCATGCACTGCACATGCGCGGGAAACCTTAACTTCCGTTCCCTTAAAGGAAGGGTTCACAGGTCGAACGCATGCGCCGGAGAGGCAGCGCGTACGCCTGGAACTTCTGTTTTTTTTTGCAGGTTTCTCCGGGAGGGTAACTCTCGAGGAGCTACGCTTTTAAAAAGCAGTCGCAAGGCCTGCTTTTAACAAGGTAAGTTGTGAATTAAGTAAAATTAAAACATTTTTTCCACAGGTTTATTATTTTAAAATACTTTAAAGAAAGGTAAGTTTATTTTTAGCCCCGTTAGAAACTGTAATTAATTTTTTCAAAAATGTAAATTATTGTTTAAAATAGTTATTTTATGTAATTTATAGTTATTTTAAAAATGTGATTTTTTAAAAAGTTTATTTGAAGTTTTAGTTATGTTTTAGGGCTGAATTGTATTCATAGATTTGACAGGTCTTCCTGTCAAATCTATGAATACAGATTCCCTGCTACCATTGGCTCTCCATGGCCCACGTGATCCCAGCGGACGCTTCGAACTAACTGCGCCCCTGGGATATGCAGGCACTGCGCGCCGGCAGTTGGAGCAGGCCCAAGATCGGAATCCCACGCGGGCCCACAGCACAATGGCCAGAGCGCTAGGTAAGTGCAGGTCGGAGGCTTGCACCCGCGGGAAGCCTCCGACCCGAATTTCTGGGCCAATATTATTTTCTCTGAACATTTGCTCCCAAGCGCAGCAGTGTGATCGACACATGGATGCTGCTGACACCATGCATGTTCTCTGGCCGTCCCCGGAGACTCTCCCCCGAGACCTTCTCCTTATCATCTAGGAAGATGCTCATTCCCCACGCCGTCAAACACACGCAAGCTCGTCCCAGCTATTGAAAGAAAAGGCACCAAACCATCTCTTTACAGGAGGCTGATGGCAGGGAGGAACACTTTATCTGCAAGCATGAACTGACATCCTATTAAAAACAAATAGAAATGACGCCCAAATGACCTCCTTGACAACGGATGGAATCACCACTCGCCTCGGGTGTACTGTCTCGGGGACAGGCTTGTAGTTGAGGTGAATTGAATTTGATTACAATTTAAAGAAAGAAAGAACTTGCGGTTATATCGCACCTTTCATAACCTCAGGTCGTCCCAAAGCGCTTTACAGCCAATGAAGTACTTTTTGAAGTGTAGTCACTGTTGTAATGTAGGAAATGCGGCGGCCAATTGCACACAGCAAGCTCCCACACATAGCAATGAGATAAATGACCAGAAAACCTGGGGGGAAAATTCAGTTGTTTGTGCCTCACGTTAGCGCCTTAAGAGGGCGCTAATGGGGCACAAAGCAACTAGCGCCTGGGCGTGGCGATGTTTGCGCCGCTCGCGAAATTAACTAGACATTTTGTGGCGGCACTAAACACTACCGCCACGATCTCCTGCACCGGCAGATCGTGACGTCAGTCGAGTGCGCAACGCCCCGGTAGCGCCCAGGACCGGATATTGAGTGGTGCCCCCTGCCTTACCGCCTGCCACTAGCAACGACAGGTTGAGGGGAGCGTTTTGCAGTCAGAAAGGGACTGGGGGAACGCAATTTAAAGGTGACTGCTTCCTGCCTTTTTTTGGTTGGTGACATTTTTGCAGCACGCATTCTGAGAGAGAGAGAGAGACCTCTGGAGAGATTCAACGCTGTGTGAAGGAGTTTTGAGTACTGAGCAGCACTTTGCAGTTTTATTTTGATTTGCCCTTCCTTGCTTCGCCAGTGCTCTGAGGTAGCGCCTCGCTCCTCGGCCTTTGCACCTTAAGACAGGTGTGAAGCGCCTGATTTAGCGCTCCAATCACCTCCAGGGGCGATAAAAGCCAAGTTTGCCATCGGAGGCGATAATTAGCACCAGGCGCTAAACTTTGCGCACGGCCGATAACGGCGCCCCAAATGGGGCGATACTGAATTTTTCCCCTCCTTGTGTTTTAGTGATGTTGGTTGAGGGATAAATATTGGCCAGGACACCGGGGAGAACTCCCCTGCTCTTCTTCGAAATAGTGCCGTGGGATCGTTTACGTCCGCCTGAGGGGGCAGCCGGGGCCTCGGTTTAACGTCTCATTCGAAAGGCGGAACCTCCGACAGTGCAGCACTCCCTCGGCACTGCACTGGAGTGTCAACCTAGATTGTGCGCTCAATCTCTGGAGTGGGACTATGAGCTTACGATCTTCTGACTCAGAGGCGAGAGCGCCATCGCTGAGCCACGCCTGAGGATATTAAATAATCTTATACAATGGAGTTAGGTGTTCAGCACAGGCAAGGCTTTTGGACCCTTGCCAGACAAGGACTACTGATTATTTTTGTTGTTGCTTTCCTTCCTCCCCAACTGTAGTCACAGATATCAGGTCACGCTGCCCTCATAAGTTCTGAGTGTACCCATTCCCCTCTGAACCTTTTGTTCTCAGTCACAATGAGATCAAGGCTTTCCCCACCTCAGTGGTCTCCTGCACTCCTGGCTTGGTTTCTATATATCAAGAAAAAAAAAGACCCTCCGGCTCCAACCATTCCCATGGTCTTTCCGGCCGGTACTTTGTCGGGATTCCCTTTGAAACGGCCGGAATCTGGCTGTGATCCAAGATGTTGCAGGAAGGCCCGACCTTTCTTTGAGGTTTCCTCGTTGGGGGCTGGGGGAGGGGTGTGTGTGGAGCCTCTGCCCACCTGAGCTCGAGCACCGACATAGGAGGGGATAGTGCCGTGGTGGGGGAGGTTCCGGGACCCCGAATGTCAGAGGTCCCACATCCTGGCCTTCAGGGAGACCCAGCGTATGGCAGGCGGAGGGACCCTTGCTGTTCAACTAGGGGTTTGGAAGTAGGGATCCCATTTAGGCTGGGATCAACCATGTCCTCCCTGTCACAGATCATGCTAAAAATTCCAGAGCGAGCGGCACACTCATGTACGGACTCAGGAGCTGAAGCGAAGTCAAGAATGTTTTCATGATGGAGCGAGTGGATTTTATATTGTTCGGAAAGCCAATTGGTAAGACCTCTCACAGTAGACTAATGGACTTAAGGTATGGTTAGTGTGAAAGGTTGTGCGACCAAGGAAGAACTTGTAAATTGGATTTGTGATTGTGTAGAGAATAGGAAATAGAACAGTTATTAATGGCAATAGTTCTAATGTACAGTTATGACCGTCTCACAGAGCAAAGAAAGAATGACTTGCATTTCTATAGCGCCTTTCACGACCTCAGGACGTCCCAAAATGCTTTACAGCCAATGAAGCTTTTGGGCACCTGTCCTGATATCATAATCACTGCCCCCATTTCTTCAGACAACAGCTGTTGATGATTCTGCCATTCCCAGTTACACCTCCTCTAGACCCATCTTTTGTTTCTTGACTTGTCCCATTACCATCCCCTTTTACCTTGCACCATCATCCCTTTTGTCTTTAATTCTCTCCTGCCTTCCACTCTATCATAGACCTTCCCTTCTGTTCCTTCCTCCCCTGCTTCCTTTCCCTGCCTCTGTACTTCCTTAAAACCTGTTACATCTCTAACTTTTTCCAGTTCTGATGAAGGGTCATCGACCTGAAACATTGACTCTGTTTCTCTTTTCACAGGTGCTGCCTGACCTGCTGAGTATTTCCAGCATTTTCTGTTCTTATTTCTGATATCTCCTTACGTAGTTTGGTGTCTAACTTGGTTTGCTAACACTCCTGTGAAGAGCCTTGGGATGCTTTACTATTTTAAAGGCGCTATATAAATACAAGCTGTAGTTGTTACTGTTGTTGTAGAGTGCCAGTCAGAAGATGTTACGTTAATGATGTGCCACGCCCTGGTTGGATACATATCTTGTATTTTATCCATATCCTGGTATTGAGACAACAGGGAGACATTCAAGGTTTGGAGATGACGCAGTGGAGAGACTCAAGGCTGGTCCTTATCATTAATTATTGAGCTTTTCAGGAAAGACGAGAGAATCTCAGGCTCTTAGTTTCTTTAGCCTTGAAAGGGGGCAACTGAGAAGGAATCTCAGAGAGCTGTATCGGGCATAGAAAAGGTAAATCTGGGCAGTATCTCAAGGTAAGCCTTGACAATAGGACACAGTTAAAGCTGATGAAAAGTTCTTCACACAAAGAGTGACCAACACATGGAGTGGAGTAGCAGGTAGAGCAATGGCGGCAAATACCTAAAATCATAGAATCATAGAATGGTTACAGCACAGAAGGAGGCCATTCAGTCTGTCAAGCCCGTGCCAGCTCTCTGCAAGAGCACTTCAGCTAGTCCCACTCCCCCGCCCTTTCCCCGTAGTCCTGCAATTTTTTTCCCTTCAGGTACTTACCCTTTTGAAAGCCACGATTGAATCTGCCTCCATCTCCCTTTCAGGCAGTGCATTCCAGGTCCTAACCACTCGCTGCATAAAAAAGATTTTCCCTCATGCCGCCTTTGGTTCTTTTGCCAATCACACTTAATCTGTGTCCTCTGGTTCTCGACCCTTCTGCCAATGGGAACAGTTTCTCTCTATCTACCCTGTCCAGACCCCTCATGATTTTGAACATCTCGATCAAATCTCCTCTCAATCTTCTCTGCTCTAAGGCGAACATCCAGCCTCTCCAGTCTGTCCACGTAACTGAAGTCACTTATTCCTGGAATCATTCTTGTAAATCTTTTCTGCACCCTCTCTAAGGCCTTCACATCCTTCCTAAAGTGTGGTGCCCAGAATTGGACACAATACCCCCTGTTGAGGCGCCGAACCAGTGTTTTGTAAAGGTTCATCATAACTTCCTTGCTTTTGTACTCTATGGGCTCGAATTTCCAAGTCCCGTGGAGGCGGGTTTGGAGGCTGGGAGTGGTGGGAAAATGGCAGAATCGGGGGGCACGAACCCATCCCGCCCCCAACCCGCCTCCGTGCCAATGTCCCAGGAGGCGGGTATCCGACCTGTGCTGGGAGCCGCCTCCTCGAGGCGGGGAAGGGGATTAGTGCCAATTAACTGCCTGTTAACAGGTAGTTAACAGGCAGTTTTTTGCCTAATCCCTATTTTTAGCCCTGAAGTGTGGGCTTCCCGACGGCTCTGAACCACGCCAAGTTAGCGAGGCGGACCGTCGGTCTGAAGGGCTTGGAGGGGTCGAGATGTCCGTTGTGCAGGTGAGTGATGGGTGCATGTGTGCAGAGGTAAGTGTGTGAGGTAAGTGTTAAGTGTTTTAATAAGTTTTACTTACCTTTACTTTCTCCTGCAGGCTTCCTTCCTTCAGTTCTCGGGAGTCCCTTGGTTCACCGGCACAGAAAGCAGAATGGCCGCTGAACTGTCAAAAGCTGCAGCCTCTGCTTTCTGGTCTGGAGAGCTCTCTAACTGAGTCTGGGTAGAAGGACTCAAGTTAGAAGACAGATTGTCAGTGTTTGACAGCTTCACAGAGCTGTCAAACGCTGATTTTTCATCTGTCAAAAGTGGGGAGTCCCGCTTCCATCACGTCCCCATTGACAAAATCCAGCCCTATGCCTCTATTCATGAAGCCCAGGATCCCGTAAGCTTTTTAAACCGCTTTCTCAACCTGCCCTGCCACCCTCAACGATTTGTGCACATATACCCCCAGGTCTCTCTGTTCATGCATCCCCTTTAGGATATTATCCTTTAGTTTATATTGCCTCTCCTCGTTCTTCCAACCAAAATGTATCGCTTCGCACTTTTCTGCATTGAATTTCATCTGCCATGTGTCCCGCCCATTCCACCAACCTGTCTATGTCTTCCTGAAGTCGATTACTATCCTTCTCACTGTTCATTATACTTCCAAGTTTTGTGTCATCTGCAAATTTTGAAATTGTGCCCTGTACTTCCAAGTCCAAGTCATTAATATATATCAAGGACTTACACTTAAAAACTGTTGTTTTTTATGCATGTATGCTGGGATGGGAGGACAGTAGGTTTTCATGAATGATAGGGGGATGGAGGAGCTGTAGATTTTCATTGTTGAATGAGTTAAGATATTTGGCCTTTGTAAATTGTACCTATCTTGTGATCTCCTAACGTGTTTTTTATTGAGGGAACCTAGGTGCAGCTGCAAGGAGCACAGTGCAATAAACCCATGGTTGAAAAGACTATATAAATACTTGCATTTTATAGCATCATTTGCTGAAGAGTCTCACACAATCCATTACTTCTTACAGTCCAGTTACTGTTGTACAGGCAAATACCCCACTCACACTCTGCGAGCAGCAATGAAATGAAAGACCAGTTGATGCAATGTTTGGTCCATAAATCAGGAGGTAGTAATTAGTTGAGAGCATTTGGCTTTTAAAGGCCAGAAGCCGATAGTTAAGTGCACTGTGAGTGCATTTGGTGCCGAATGGTGTCTTCAATAAACAATGGGGAGAATTTTAACCCCAAATATGGGTGGGTTTGGGTCGGATGGGTGGAAAAATTTAAAATTCGTAAACCCGAACGCAATCAACCTCGAACCCGCTCACTTCTGGTTTTAACGGAGGCGGGATTGGGGGCGGCATACCAACCCACTCACAGGAGGCGGGTCGCTCATTTAAATATTTTTAATACAGCTAAAGGGGAGGCGAGGACTGCTGCATGGAAGAGGTTAGTGCTTTTCCAGCACTGCTTGTGGGCCAGGAGGAGCAGGAGTGCTTCCCCTGGCCCCCCAGCAAACCTGTTAACCTCCTCAGTGATTGGACCACCCAGCACCCCGTGATCCGATGTCCTCACGATTTCCTCCATGGCCCGCAATCACCTCCCTAACACCCCCCCATATCCTCCACGGGCCTTCCATGATCTTTCTCCCCTCCCTCCCCCGATCTCTCCACCCCCCCGTGATCTTCTCCCCTCCTCCCCCGATCTCTCTCAGCCCCCTCCGCGATCTTCTCCCTCCACCCTCCGATTTCTCCACCCCCCCGCGATCTTCTCCCTCACCCTCCGATCTCTCCACCCCACTCTCATCCCCCTCCACCCCATCTCTCCACCACCCGTGATCTTCTCCTCACCTCCACCCTATCCTCCACCCCCCGCGATCTTCTCCCCCTCCCCCGATCTCTCCACCCCACCGCGGATCTTCACCCCTCCTCCCCCGATCTCTCCATCACCCCGTGATCTTCTCCCCTCCTCCCCCGATCTCTCCACCCCCCCGCGATCTTCTCCCCTCCTCCCCCGATCTCTCCACCCCCCGCGATCTTCTCCCCTCCTCCCCCGATCTCTCCACCCCCCGCGATCTTCTCCCCTCCTCCCCGATCTCTCCATCCCCCGCGATCTTCTCCCCTCCTCCCCCGATCTCTCCAGCCCCCGCCGCGATCTTCTCCCCTCCTCCCCCGATCTCTCCAGCCCCCCGCGATCTTCTCCCCTCCTCCCTCCGATTTCTCCACCCCCCCGCGATCTTCTCCCCTCCTCCCCCGATCTCTCCAGCCCCCCGCGATCATCTCCCCTCCTCCCCCGATCTCTCCAGCCCCGCCGTGATCTTCTCCCCTCCTCCCCCGATCTCTCCACCCCCCCGCGATCTTCTCCCCTCCTCCCCCGATCTCTCCAGCCCCCCCGCGATCTTCTCCCCTCCTCCCCCGATCTCTCCACCCCCCCGTGATCTTCTCCCCTCCTCCCCCGATCTCTCCACCCCCCCGTGATCTTCTCCCCTCCTCCCCCGATCTCTCCAGCCCCCCCGCGATCTTCTCCCCCTCCTCCCCCGATCTCTCCACCCCCCCCGCGATCTTCTCCCCTCCTCCCCCCGATCTCTCCAGCCCCGCCGCGATCTTCTCCCCTCCTCCCCCGATCTCTCCAGCCCCCCGCGATCTTCTCCCCTCCTCCCTCCGATCTCTCCACCCCCCCCGCGATCTTCTCCCCTCCTCCCCCGATCTCTCCATCACCCCGTGATCTTCTCCCCTCCTCCTCCGATCTCTCCACCCCCCCGCGATCTTCTCCCCTCCTCACCCCGATCTCTCCACCCCCCCGTGATCTTCTCCCCTCCTCCCTCCGATCTCTCCACCCCCCCGCGATCTTCTCCCTCCCCCCGATCTCTCCATCACCCCGTGATCTTCTCCCCTCCTCCCCCGATCTCTCCACCCCCCCGCGATCTTCTCCCCTCCTCCCCCTCCTCCCCCGATCTCTCCATCACCCCGTGATCTTCTCCCCTCCTCCCCCGATCTCTCCACCCCCCCTGATCTTCTCCCCTCCTCCCCCGATCTCTCCACCACCCCGCGATCTTCTCCCCTCCTCCCCCGATCTCTCCACCCCTGCGATCTTCTCCCCTCCTCCCCGATCTCTCCACCCCCCGCGATCTTCTCCCCTCCTCCCCCGATCTCTCCACCCCCCCGCGATCTTCTCCCCTCCTCCCCCGATCTCTCCACCCCCCCGCGATCTCCTCCCCTCCTCCCCCGATCTCTCCATCCCCCGCGATCTTCTCTCCCCTCCTCCCCCGATCTCTCCATCACCCCGTGATCTTCTCCCCTCCTCCCCCGATCTCTCCACCCCCCCGCGATCTTCTCCCCTCCTCCCCCGATCTCTCCATCTCCCGCGATCTTCTCCCCTCCTCCCCCGATCTCTCCACCCCCCGCGATCTTCTCCCTCCTCCCCCGATCTCTCCACCCCCCGTGATCTTCTCCCCTCCTCCCCCGATCTCTCCAGCCCGCCGTGATCTTTCTCCCCTCCTCCCCCGATCTCTCCACCCCCCCGCGATCTTCTCCCCTCCTCCCCCGATCTCTCCATCTCCCGCGATCTTCTCCCCTCCTCCCCCGATCTCTCCACCCCCCCGCGATCTTCTCCCCTCCTCCCCCGATCTCTCCACCCCCCCCGTGATCTTCTCCCCTCCTCCCCCGATCTCTCCACCCCCCCCCGCGATCTTCTCCCCTCCTCCCCCGATCTCTCCACCCCCCCCGCGATCTTCTCCCCTCCTCCCCCGATCTCTCCATCACCCCGCGATCTTCTCCCCTCCTCCCGATCTCTCCACCCCCCCCGCGATCTCCTCCCCTCCTCCCCCGATCTCTCCACCCCCCCGTGATCTTCTCCCCTCCTCCCCCGATCTCTCCAGCCCCCCGCGATCTTCTCCCCTCCTCTCCGATCTCTCCACCCCCCCGCGATCCCATCTCCCCGATCTCCCCTCCTCCCCGATCTCTCCACCCCCCCCCGCGATCTTCTCCCATCCTCCCCCGATCTCTCCACCCCCCCGCGATCTTCTCCCCTCCTCCCCGATCTCTCCACCCCCCCGCGATCTTCTCCCCTCCTCCCCCGATCTCTCCAGCCCCCCCCGCGATCTTCTCCCATCCTCCCCCGATCTCTCTCCACCCCCCGCGATCTTCTCCCCTCCTCCCCCGATCTCTCCAGCCCCCCGCGATCTTCTCCCCTCCTCCTCCGATCTCTCCACCCCCGCGATCTTCTCCCCCTCCTCCCCCGATCTCTCCACCCCCCCCCGCGATCTCCTCCCCTCCTCCCCCGATCTCTCCACCCCCCCGCGATCTCCTCCCTCCTCCCCCGATCTCTCCATCCCCCCCGTGATCTTCTCCCTCCTCACCCCCCGCGATCTCCTCCCCTCCTCCCCCGATCTCTCCATCCCCCCCGCGATCTTCTCCCCTCCTCCCCCGATCTCTCCACCCCCCCGCGATCTTCTCCCCTCCTCCCCCGATCTCTCCACCCCCCCGCGATCTTCTCCCCTCCTCCCCCGATCTCTCCATCCCCCCGCGATCTTCTCCCCTCCTCCCCCGATCTCTCCACCCCCCCGCGATCTTCTCCCCTCCTCCCCCGATCTCTCCACCCCCCCGCGATCTTCTCCCCTCCTCCCCCGATCTCTCCACCCCCCCGCGATCTTCTCCCCTCCTCCCCCGATCTCTCCACCCCCCGCGATCTTCTCCCCTCCCCCCCCGATCTCTCCACCCCCCCGCGATCTTCTCCCCTCCTCCCCCGATCTCTCCACCCCCCCCGCGATCTTCTCCCCTCCTCCCCGATCTCTCCATCCCCCGCGATCTTCTCCCCTCCTCCCCCGATCTCTCCAGCCCCCCGCGATCTTCTCCCCTCCTCCCCCGATCTCTCCACCCCCCCGCGATCTTCTCCCCTCCTCCCCCGATCTCTCCACCCCCCGCGATCTTCTCCCCTCCTCCCCCGATCTCTCCACCCCCCCGCGATCTTCTCCCCTCCTCCTCCGATCTCTCCACCCCCCGTGATCTCCTCCCCTCCTCCTCCGATCTCTCCACCCCCCGCGATCTTCTCCCCTCCTCCCCCGATCTCTCCACCCCCCCGCGATCTTCTCCCCTCCTCCCCCGATCTCTCCACCCCCCCGCGATCTTCTCCCCTCCTCCCCCGATCTCTCCACCCCCCCGCGATCTTCTCCCCTCCTCCTCCGATCTCTCCACCCCCCCGCGATCTTCTCCCCTCCTCCCCCGATCTCTCCACCCCCCCGCGATCTTCTCCCCTCCTCCCCGATCTCTCCACCCCCCCGCGATCTTCTCCCCTCCTCCCCCGATCTCTCCACCCCCCCGCGATCTTCTCCCCTCCTCCTCCGATCTCTCCACCCCCCCGCGATCTTCTCCCCTCCTCCCCCGATCTCTCCACCCCCCCGCGATCTTCTCCCCTCCTCCCCCGATCTCTCCACCCCCCGCGATCTTCTCCCCTCCTCCCCGATCTCTCCACCCCCCCGCGATCTTCTCCCTCCTCCTCCCGATCTCTCCACCCCCCCGCGATCTTCTCCCCTCCTCCCCCGATCTCTCCACCCCCCGCGATCTTCTCCCCTCCTCCCCCGATCTCTCCACCCCCCGCGATCTTCTCCCCTCCTCCCCCGATCTCTCCACCCCCCCGCGATCTTCTCCCCTCCTCCCCCGATCTCTCCACCCCCCCGCGATCTCCTCCCCTCCTCCCCCGATCTCTCCAGCCCCCCGCGATCTTCTCCCCTCCTCCCTCGATCTCTCCACCCCCCCGCGATCTTCTCCCCTCCTCCCCCGATCTCTCCACCCCCCCGCGATCTTCTCCCCTCCTCCCCCGATCTCTCCACCCCCCCGCGATCTTCTCCCCTCCTCCTCCGATCTCTCCACCCCCCGCGATCTTCTCTCCACCCCCCCGCGATCTTCTCCCCTCCTCCCTCGATCTCTCCATCCCCCCGCGATCTTCTCCCCTCCTCCCTCGATCTCTCCACCCCCCCGCGATCTTCTCCCCTCCTCCCTCGATCTCTCCACCCCCCCGCGATCTTCTCCCCTCCTCCCCCGATCTCTCCACCCCCCCGCGATCTTCTCCCCTCCTCCCCCGATCTCTCCACCCCCCGCGATCTCCTCCCCCCCTCCCCCGATCTCTCCACCCCCCCGCGATCTTCTCCCCTCCTCCCCCGATCTCTCCACCCCCCCGCGATCTTCTCCCCTCCTCCCCCGATCTCTCCATCACCCGCGATCTTCTCCCCTCCTCCCCCGATCTCTCCACCCCCCCCCGCGATCTTCTCCCCTCCTCCCCCGATCTCTCCACCCCCCCGCGATCTTCTCCCCTCCTCCCCCGATCTCTCCACCCCCCCGTGATCTTCTCCCCTCCTCCCCCGATCTCTCCACCCCCCCCGCGATCTTCTCCCCCCTCCCCCGATCTCTCCACCCCCCCGCGATCTCCTCCCCTCCTCCTCCGATCTCTCCACCCCCCGCGATCTTCTCCCCTCCTCCTCCGATCTCTCCACCCCCCGCGATCTTCTCCCCTCCTCCCCCGATCTCTCCACCCCCCCCGTGATCTTCTCCCCTCCTCCCCCGATCTCTCCATCCCCCCGCGATCTTCTCCCCTCCTCCCCCGATCTCTCCACCCCCCCGCGATCTTCTCCCCTCCTCCCCGATCTCTCCACCCCCCCGCGATCTTCTCCCCTCCTCCCCCGATCTCTCCACCCCCCCGCGATCTTCTCCCCTCCTCCCCCGATCTCTCCACCCCCCCGCGATCTTCTCCCCTCCTCCCCCGATCTCTCCACCCCCCCGCGATCTTCTCCCCTCCTCCCCCGATCTCTCCATCCCCCCCGCGATCTTCTCCCCTCCTCCCTCCGATCTCTCCACCCCCCGCGATCTCCTCCCCTCCTCCCCCGATCTCTCCACCCCCCCGTGATCTTCTCCCCTCCTCCCCCGATCTCTCCAGCCCCCCGCGATCTCCTCCCCTCCTCCCCCGATCTCTCCACCCCCCCGCGATCTCCTCCCCTCCTCCCCCGATCTCTCCAGCCCCCCGCGATCTCCTCCCCTCCTCCCCCGATCTCTCCACCCCCCCACGATCTTCTCCCCTCCTCCCCCGATCTCTCCAGCCCCCCGCGATCTTCTCCCCTCCTCCCCCGATCTCTCCACCCCCCCGCGATCTTCTCCCCTCCTCCCCCGATCTCTCCACCCCCCCCACGATCTTCTCCCCTCCTCCCCCGATCTCTCCACCCCCCCGCGATCTTCTCCCCTCCTCCCCCGATCTCTCCACCCCCCCGCGATCTTCTCCCCTCCTCCCTCCGATCTCTCCACCCCCCCGCGATCTTCTCCCCTCCTCCCCCGATCTCTCCACCCCCCCGCGATCTTCTCCCCTCCTCCCCCGATCTCTCCATCCCCCCGCGATCTTCTCCCCTCCTCCCCGATCTCTCCACCCCCCCGCGATCTTCTCCCCTCCTCCCTCCGATCTCTCCATCCCCCGCGATCTTCTCCCTCCTCCCCGATCTCTCCACCCCCCCGCGATCTTCTCCCCTCCTCCCCGATCTCTTCACCCCCCCGCGATCTTCTCCCCTCCTCCCCCGATCTCTCCACCCCCCCGTGATCTTCTCCCCTCCTCCCCCGATCTCTCCACCCCCCCGCGATCTTCTCCCCTCCTCCCCCGATCTCTTCACCCCCCCGCGATCTTCTCCCCTCCTCCCCCGATCTCTCCACCCCCCGTGATCTTCTCCCCTCCTCCCCCCGATCTCTCCATCCCCCCGCGATCTTCTCCCCTCCTCCCCCGATCTCTCCACCCCCCCGCGATCTTCTCCCCTCCTCCCCCGATCTCTCCACCCCCCCGTGATCTTCTCCCCTCCTCCCCCGATCTCTCCACCCCCCCCGCGATCTTCTCCCCTCCTCCTCCGATCTCTCCACCCCCCCGCGATCTTCTCCCCTCCTCCCTCCGATTTCTCCACCCCCCCGCGATCTTCTCCCCTCCTCCCCCGATCTCTCCACCCCCCCGCGATCTTCTCCCCTCCTCCCCCGATCTCTCCAGCCCCCCGCGATCTTCTCCCCTCCTCCCCCGATCTCTCCACCCCCCCGCGATCTTCTCCCCTCCTCCTCCGATCTCTCCAGCCCCCCGCGATCTTCTCCCCTCCTCCCCCGATCTCTCCACCCCCCCGCGATCTTCTCCCCTCCTCCCTCCGATCTCTCCACCCCCCGCGATCTTCTCCCCTCCTCCCCCGATCTCTCCACCCCCCGCGATCTTCTCCCCTCCTCCTCCGATTTCTCCAGCCCCCCCGCGATCTTCTCCCCTCCTCCTCCGATTTCTCCACCCCCCCGCGATCTTCTCCCCTCCTCCCCCGATCTCTCCACCCCCCCGCGATCTTCTCCCCTCCTCCCCCGATCTCTCCACCCCCCGCGATCTTCTCCCCTCCTCCTCCGATCTCTCCACCCCCCCGCGATCTTCTCCCCTCCTCCTCCGATCTCTCCACCCCCCGCGATCTTCTCCCCTCCTCCCCCGATCTCTCCACCCCCCCGCGATCTTCTCCCCTCCTCCCCCGATCTCTCCATCACCCCGCGATCTTCTCCCCCCCTCCCCCGATCTCTCCATCACCCCGCGATCTTCTCCCCTCCTCCCCCGATCTCTCCACCCCCCCGCGATCTTCTCCCCTCCTCCCCCGATCTCTCCACCCCCCGCGATCTTCTCCCCTCCTCCCCCGATCTCTCCACCCCCCCGCGATCTTCTCCCCTCCTCCTCCGATCTCTCCACCCCCCCGCGATCTTCTCCCCTCCTCCTCCGATCTCTCCACCCCCCCGCGATCTTCTCCCCTCCTCCTCCGATCTCTCCACCCCCCCCGCGATCTTCTCCCCTCCTCCCCCGCTCTCTCCACCCCCCCGCGATCTTCTCCCCTCCTCCCCCGATCTCTCCACCCCCCGCGATCTCCTCCCCCCCTCCCCCGATCTCTCCATCACCCCGTGATCTTCTCCCCTCCTCCCCCGATCTCTCCATCCCCCGCGATCTCCTCCCCCCCTCCCCCGATCTCTCCACCCCCCCGCGATCTCCTCCCCCCCTCCCCCGATCTCTCCATCACCCCGTGATCTTCTCCCCTCCTCCCCCGATCTCTCCATCCCCCGCGATCTCCTCCCCCCCTCCCCCGATCTCTCCATCACCCCGCGATCTTCTCCCCTCCTCCTCCGATCTCTCCAACCCCCCGCGATCTTCTCCCCTCCTCCCCCGATCTCTCCACCCCCCCGCGATCTTCTCCCCTCCTCCCTCCGATTTCTCCACCCCCCGCGATCTTCTCCCCTCCTCCCCCGATCTCTCCAGCCCCCGTGATCTTCTCCCCTCCTCCCCCGATCTCTCCAGCCCCCGTGATCTTCTCCCCTCCTCCTCCGATCTCTCCACCCCCCGCGATCTCCTCCCCCCTCCCCCGATCTCTCCACCCCCCCCGCGATCTTCTCCCCTCCTCCCCCGATCTCTCCAGCCCCCGTGATCTTCTCCCCTCCTCCCCCGATCTCTCCACCCCCCCGCGATCTTCTCCCCTCCTCCTCCGATCTCTCCACCCCCCCGCGATCTTCTCCCCTCCTCCTCCGATCTCTCCACCCCCCCGCGATCTTCTCCCCTCCTCCTCCGATCTCTCCACCCCCCTGTGATCTTCTCCCCTCCTCCTCCGATCTCTCCACCCCCCCGCGATCTTCTCCCCTCCTCCCCCGATCTCTCCACCCCCCCGCGATCTTCTCCCCTCCTCCCCCGATCTCTCCACCCCCCCGCGATCTTCTCCCCTCCTCCCTCCGATCTCTCCATCCCCCGCGATCTTCTCCCCTCCTCCCCCGATCTCTCCACCCCCCCGTGATCTTCTCCCCTCCTCCTCCGATCTCTCCACCCCCCCGCGATCTTCTCCCCTCCTCCCCCGATCTCTCCACCCCCCCGCGATCTTCTCCCCTCCTCCCCCGATCTCTCCACCCCCCCGCGATCTTCTCCCCTCCTCCCTCCGATCTCTCCATCCCCCGCGATCTTCTCCCCTCCTCCCCCGATCTCTCCACCCCCCCGCGATCTTCTCCCCTCCTCCCTCCGATCTCTCCACCCCCCCGCGATCTTCTCCCCTCCTCCCCCCGATCTCTCCACCCCCCCGCGATCTTCTCCCCTCCTCCTCCGATCTCTCCACCCCCCGCGATCTTCTCCCCTCCTCCCCCGATCTCTCCACCCCCCCGCGATCTTCTCCTCTCCTCCTCCGATCTCTCCACCCCCCCGCGATCTTCTCCCCTCCTCCCCCGATCTCTCCACCCCCCCGTGATCTTCTCCCCTCCTCCCCCGATCTCTCCACCCCCCCGCGATCTTCTCCCCTCCTCCCCCGATCTCTCCACCCCCCGCGATCTCCTCCCCTCCTCCCCCGATCTCTCCACCCCCCCGCGATCTTCTCCCCTCCTCCCCCGATCTCTCCACCCCCCCGCGATCTTCTCCCCTCCTCCCCCGATCTCTCCACCCCCCCGCGATCTTCTCCCCTCCTCCCCCGATCTCTCCACCCCCCCGCGATCTTCTCCCCTCCTCCCCCGATCTCTCCACCCCCCGCGATCTTCTCCCCTCCTCCCCCGATCTCTCCATCCCCCCGCGATCTTCTCCCCTCCTCCCCCGATCTCTCCATCCCCCGCGATCTCCTCCCCTCCTCCCCCGATCTCTCCATCACCCCGCGATCTTCTCCCCTCCTCCCCCGATCTCTCCACCCCCCCGCGATCTTCTCCCCTCCTCCCCCGATCTCTCCACCCCCCTGTGATCTCCTTCCCACCTGCCCCGATCTCTCCATCCCCCCCGCGATCTTCTCCCCTCCTCCCCCGATCTCTCCACCCCCCCGCGATCTTCTCCCCTCCTCCCTCCGATCTCTCCACCCCCCTGTGATCTCCTTCCCACCTGCCCCGATCTCTCCATCCCCCTGCCAACTTCTCCCATCCTCCATCGATCTCTCCATTGTCTCTGAGATTTTCTCCCCATCTCACCCGAACTCTCCGCTCCCCCGTGATCTCCCCTCCTCCCTCTGAACTCTCCATCCCCCCATGATCTCCCCTCCTCCCTCTGAACTCTCCATCCCCCCATGATCTCCCTCCTCCCTCCGAACACTCCGTCTCCCCGTGATCTCCCTCCTCCCTCTGAACTCTCCATCCCCCCATGATCTCCCCTCCTCCCTTCGAACTCTCCATCTCCCCATGATCTCCCTCCTCCCTCTGAACTCTCCGTCTCCCCGTGATCTCCCTCCTCCCTCTGAACTCTCCGTCTCCCCGTGATCTCCCTCCTCCCTCTGAACTCTCCGTCTCCCCGTGATCTCCCTCCTCCCTCTGAACTCTCCGTCTCCCCGTGATCTCCCTCCTCCCTTCGAACTCTCCATCTCCCCGTGATCTCCCTCCTCCCTCTGAACTCTCCGTCTCCCCGTGATCTCCCTCCTCCCTCTGAACTCTCCGTCTCCCCGTGATCTCCCTCCTCCCTCCGAACTCTCCGTCTCCCCGTGATCTCCCTCCTCCCTCTGAACTCTCCGTCTCCCCGTGATCTCCCCTCCTCCCTCCGAACTCTCCGTCCCCCCGTGATCTCCCCTCCTCCCTCCGAACTCTCCGTCTCCCCGTGATCTCCCCTCCTCTCTCTGAACTCTCCGTCACCCCGTGATCTCCCTCCTCCCTCTGAACTCTCCGTCCCCCCGTGATCTCCCTCCTCCCTCTGAACTCTCCGTCTCCCCGTGATCTCCCCTCCTCCCTCTGAACTCTCCGTCTCCCCGTGATCTCCCCTCCTCCCTCCGAACTCTCCGTCCCCCCGTGATCTCCCCTCCTCCCTCCGAACTCTCCGCCCCCCCGTGGTCTCCCCTCCTCCCTCTGAACTCTCCATCCCCCCGTGATCTCCCCTCCTCCCTCCGAACTCTCCGCCCCCCGTGATCTCCTCTCCTCCCTCCGAACTCTCCGTCTCCCCGTGATCTCCCCTCCTCCCTCCGAACCCTTCGCCCCCCGTGATCTCCCCTCCTCCCTCCGAACTCTCCGCCCCCCGTGATCTCCTCTCCTCCCTCCGAACTCTCCGTCTCCCCGTGATCTCCCCTCCTCCCTCCGAACCCTCCGCCCCCCGTGATCTCCCCTCCTCCCTCCGAACTCTCCGCCCCCCGTGATCTCCTCTCCTCCCTCTGAACTCTCCATCCCCCCGTGATCTCCCCTCCTCCCTCCGAACCCTCCGCCCCCCGTGATCTCCCCTCCTCCCTCCGAACTCTCCGCCCCCCGTGATCTCCTCTCCTCCCTCCGAACTCTCCATCTCCCCGTGATCTCCCTCCTCCCTCTGAACTCTCCGTCTCCCCGTGATCTCCCTCCTCCCTCTGAACTCTCCGTCTCCCCGTGATCTCCCCTCCTCCCTCCGAACTCTCCGTCTCCCCGTGATCTCCCCTCCTCTCTCTGAACTCTCCGTCTCCCCGTGATCTCCCTCCTCCCTCTGAACTCTCCGTCCCCCCGTGATCTCCCTCCTCCCTCTGAACTCTCCGTCTCCCCGTGATCTCCCCTCCTCCCTCTGAACTCTCCGTCTCCCCGTGATCTCCCCTCCTCCCTCCGAACTCTCCGTCCCCCCGTGATCTCCCCTCCTCCCTCCGAACTCTCCGCCCCCCCGTGGCCTCCCCTCCTCCCTCTGAACTCTCCATCCCCCCGTGATCTCCCCTCCTCCCTCCGAACCCTCCGCCCCCCGTGATCTCCCCTCCTCCCTCCGAACTCTCCGCCCCCCGTGATCTCCCCTCCTCCCTCCGAACTCTCCGTCCCCCCATGATCTCCCCTCCTCCCTCCGAACTCTCCGTCCCCCCGTGATCTCCCTCCTCCCTCTGAACTCTCCGCCCCCCCGTGATCTCCCCTCCTCCCTCCGAACTCTCCGTCCCCCCATGATCTTCCTCCTCTCTCTGAACACTCTGTCCCCCCGTGATCTCCCCTCCTCCCTCCGAACTCTCCGCCCCCCGTGATCTCCCCTCCTCCCTCCGAACTCTCCGTCCCCCCGTGATCTTCTCCCTTCCTCCTCCTATCTCTTTGGACTCCCGTGATCGCCCCTCCTCTCCTGATCTCTCCGGTCTCCCCGCGATCTTCACCCCTCCGTCGACCGGGGCTGCAGCAGGCCAGCAATCTGTGCTCCAACAGATTGGTAGGGATGCTGAGGTGCTGCCCCGGGGGAGAGGCAGTGGGTCAGTGGAGCAGGAACCTGATGTCCTTGCTCAGGATGACAGCATTCCTGCTCCCGCCACTGCCACACCGCCATTGCCCTTGTCACTGCCTGTCATCCAGCCAGCCCAGACTGCTGCTGCCCATGCTAAGATGGTGCAGTCTACAGCCAGGTCTTCCAGGCCCAGAGCTGGTCGAGGGTGTCCTGCAAGACCATCTGACGTCTCCCACATGGACATTCAGCAGCCTTCCACCAGCCCTGCTGCAGCCACTGGGCCAACACTTCATAGGAGCACTAGAGTAGGCAAAAGCACATTAACATGAGGCACTACGGGATTGCACAAGGGTGAATAGTTGATATTGTTGTAAATATGTGTTCACTGATTATTGATAAATTTATTAATTCAGTTTGGATTCTTTTGTGGTGTCTCTCATTGCAGCTTTGTGCTGTGATATGGCCTGTGACAGGGATGGAATGATGGGGATGTGGTGAGCAACGGGGATCTGAGGTTTAATTTATTGGAACCGCAGTCTGATGAGGTGGTCACGGACTGCTGCCTCCTCCCTCGCTGCTGTTCATCTTCGTCCTCCTCCTCGTCTTCTTGCTCTCCCTCTTCCTCCTCCTGAGGTGGTCTCGCAGTCCCTGGTGGCAAGGACTGGGCCCTCATGATGGCCAAGTTGTGGAACATGCAGCAGACCACCACGAAATGGTGGATGTTCCCAATGATGGGTGAAACTAGAACTAGGGGGCATAATCTTAAAATAAGGGGCTGCTCATTCAAAACTGAGATGAGGAGAAACTTCTTCACTCAGAGGGTGGTAGGTTTGTGGAATTTGCTGCCCCAGAAAGCTGTGGAAGCTACATCATTAAATAAATTTAAAACAGAAATAGATAGTTTCCTAGAAGTAGCACGGTGGCATAGTGGTTAGCACTGTTGTCTCACAGCGCCAGGGACCCGGGTTCGAATCCGGCCTCGGGCGACTGTCTGTGTGGAGTTTGCACATTCTCCCCGTGTTTGCGTGGGTTTTCTCCGGGTGCTCCGGTTTCCTCCCACAGTCCAAAGATGTGCAGGTTAGGTTGATTGGCTATGATAAATTGACCCTTAGTGTTAGGGGGATTAAATACGTGGGGTTACGGGGATCGGGTGGGATATGTGTCGGTGCCGGCTCGATGGGCCGAAATGGCCTCTATCTGCACTGTGGGGTTTCTGTGAGTTCTGTGAGAAGTAAAGGGAATTAAGGGTTACGGGGAGCGGGCAGGAAATTGGACATGAGTCTGGGTTCGGAATGGTCATGGCCCTGTGGGTAGTGGAGTGGGCCCAGGGGCCATGTAGCCTTGTTCTGCTCCTACTGTGTTCTAATTCTGTTAGATTTCAGGAGATGGTTTTATTCCTGTTCCTGGCTGGGGTGGAGATCGCCTTTACAGAAGGTAAGTACTGTAGAAAATATAGGGACAGAGTGATCTCCTGGAAGAATTTCGATCGCCTAGATGGGTCGGAGAGGAATTTCCCAGATTTTTTTCTCCCAAATTGGCCATTGGGTCTTTATCTGGTTTTTCGCCTCTCCCGGGAGATCACATGGGTTCGGGTGGATGCAGAGTGATAGAAGATTTGAGGTTAGGATCAGATCAGCCATGATCTTATTGAATGGTGGAGCAGGCTCGAGGGGCCGATTGGCCTACTCCTGCTCCTATTTCTTATGTTCTTATGTTCTTATGTAAATGGGACACCTGCTCAGCCAAGTACAGGAGGGCTCCTCCCAAGCGGTTAAGGCAGCGGAACCGTTGCTTCAGTAGTCTGATGGTCTGCTCGATGATGTTCCTAGTGGCGGCATGGCTCTCATTATATGAGTGCTGAGCAGGAGTGTTGGGGTTGCGGAGGGGAGTCATGAGCCAGGTGAAGAGCGGATAGCCCTTGTCTCTGACCAGCCAGCCGCGAGCTTGACGTTGTGGCTGGAAGAGTGCTGACACACCGGTCTGGTGCAGGATGAAGGCATCGTGGCTGCTGCCAGGATAGCGGGCATTCACATTGAGGATTCGCTGTCTGTGGTTGCACACCAACTGCACATTAAGTGAGTGGTAGCCTTTGCGGTTACGGAAGATCTCAGGATTTTTATGCGGTGCCTGCAAAGCCATGTGGCCACAGTTGATGGTGCCCTGCACCCTGGGGAAGTGCTCTCAGAATACCCTCGGAGGGTAAGGCCTCCTGTTGAGAGCCCTGATGGCCCTCCTCCTCCCTCTGGCCACATGTTCCAGTCTTTCTCGCTGCTTCCACTCCCTCCGCCATAGATTCTGGAGGGCCAGGTCGACTGCCAGTACAGCCCCCATTAATGTAGTCCAAGTGTAGCACTTTGATGTTTTTTAAGAATAAATGTAACTACTTTTTAGTTCCCACAACACTCCTGATACAAAAAAACCTTTAAATTTGTGAATTAAACTGTTGGACTATGTGAAACTGACAAGAAAGCACTGAAACTCCACTAACCTGACAGCTGCGACTATTTACTCATGATCCCTTTCAATAACGTCCCTGGAGCCAGCTTCCGCCTGCTTGATGCCTCCTCTCCCTGTCGCTGTCTGGTCAAGATGCTAAGGTAGGTGATGAAAATGAATTTTGCAGATCGGGCGCCCAGTGAGCATTGCACGCTCACTGACATCACGATCTGCCTGGCGTTGAAGTCCCCGGCAGTAACTCATACTGGCGGCACAACGGGGGTGTCCGGATTTGCCGTACGTCGCTGGATTCGCCTCGCCCCGGCGCTACTGCATCAGCGCCCCATTAGCACTAGCTGCTGGCGCTAACAGGAGGCGCTAACCAACTGAATTATTCCCCCTTCGTTTTTAAATTTCCTTCGACCTCAAAATTATTAATTTATTAACTGAATTTTCAATAGCAATAACTAGCAACCCATTCTCATTAAACAGCTTCTTTGTTTTCTTTTTAAACACCAAGAAAGAAACCACAATCACAAGTGGGTCCGTTCATCCTTGCTCCTGTTCACAAGTGTTGTTTATCTTTGAGGATTTCATAAGAGAAAAGCAAAATAATTAATACGTTGATATAATTGTCATTCACTTGCCTGAAATAAAAGCTTTGAGAATTCATAAAATGATAGTCACAGAATCATAGAATGATACAGCACAGAAGGAGGCCATATGGCCCATCAAACCTGTGCTGTCTCTTTGAAAGAACTATCCAATTAATCCCACTCCCCTGCTCTTTTCCCATAGCCCTGCAAATTTTCCTTTCAAGTATTTATCCAATTCCCTTTTGGAAAGTTACTATTGAATCTGCTTCCACCGCCCTTTCAGGCCGTGTTCCAGATCATCATAAGTCACCGCGTAAAAAAATTCTCAGGATTCTTTTGCCAATTACCTTAAATCTGTGCCCTCTGGTTATTGACCCTTTTGCCATTGGAAACAGTTCCTTCTTACTTACTCTGGTAAAACCCTTCATGACTTTGAACACCTCTATCAAATCTCCCCTTAGCCTTCACTGCTCTACGGAGAACAATTCCAGCTTCTGCAGTCTCTCCACATAACTGAAGTCCCTCATCCCTGGTACAATTCTAGTCAAAATCTCTTCTGTACCCTCTCTAAGGCCTTAAAGTGTGGTGTCCAGAATTGGACACAATACTCCAGTTGTGGCCTAATCAGTAGTTTATAAAGGTTTAGCATAACTTCCTTGCTTTTGTACTCTATGCCCGTGTTTATAAAGCCAAGGATCCCATATGCTTTTTTAATGTCTTTCTCAACTTGTCCTGCCACCTTCAAAGATTTGTGTACATAAACCCCCAGTTCTCTCTGTTCCTACACCCCCTTTAAAATTGTATCATTTCATTTATATTGCTTCTTCTCATTCTTTCTAGTAAAATGCATCACTTCACACTGTCACCCTTTTAAGTACTTCCTCTTTATCTATTTTTATCCGATCCAATTTCTCTGCTACTTGCTCCTTTACTGCGACATTGGCAGCATCTCTTTTGTGAAGACAGATTTAGTAGCTTAGCCATGTCCTCTGCCTCTACAAGAGGATCTCCGTTTTGGTCCCAACCCTTCCTTTGATGACCCTTTTACTATTTAGATGTTTTCAAAGACAAGGGCTAGAAATTGGGCTCCTTTGCGCCTCCCGTTAGCGCCTCTGGGGGGCACTAATGGGGCGCAAATGGGATTGCGACCGGGTGTGGCGATATCAACGCCTCCCGCTAAATTCGACGGCAGTTTTGCCGCAGCGGTAAGATGTTGCGTCCTGATCTCCTGCGCCCGGAAATCGTGACACCCCCGGATGAAAAATTCCCTCTCGCCCCCTGCTTGTGCGCCTGCTGTTATCACCGACAAGTGGAGGAGGCGGCTTTCAGTCGGATGTCCCCGGGAGGAGCGCTAATTAAAGGCGTCCACATCCAATGTAGTTTTCATCGGCTAACAATGCTGCATTGTTAGTTTCACATTGGCAAAGAGGCTTTTTGGCTGATGTGAGCATTTTGCATTTTAACGAGTGTTCTGGCACATAAAGATTACTCAGTTTCATTGAGGGGAGATTTGAAAGTGCATTATTTGAATTCTTTCATGGGGGCTGTACTGGCACTGGACCTCGCCCTCCATCGTCAACGTCAGAGGCAACTGAGGCACAGAGAAAGAGTGTAAAATGTGGCCAGAGGTAGGAGGGCCAACAGGGCTCTACCCACCCAGGGTATTCCGGCAGCAGTTCTCCTACCTGAATTTCACTGAGGACCAGTGTGTTAGAAAGCTCTGCTTCAGCAAGGACGTGGTCACAGAGCTCTGCCATCTCCTGCAGCCAGATCTCGAACTTCAGACCACGGTGAGCACGGCTCTCTCAGTGGCAGTCAAGGTCACCGTCGCCCTCAATTTCTACGCCAGCGGATCATTCCAGTGTGCGACAGGCGACACCTCCAACATCTCCCAGTCCCCCGTCCATTGCTCCATCCGGCAGGTCACAGAGGCTCTCTACAGAAAGAGAAGGGATTACATTTCCTTCCCCATGACCAGCAAGAAGCAGCACGAGCGTGCATGTGGCTTTGCCAGGATAACGGGCTTCCCCATGGCGCAGGGCGCCATTGACTGCACCTACGTTGCTTTGCGGGTACCTCATAGCAATCCTGAGGTATTCCGTAACCGCAAAAGCTACCACTCATTTAATGTGCAGTTGGTGTGCGGCCACATATGGCGAATCCTGACCGTCAATGCCTGCTATCCTGGCAGCAGCCACGATGCCTTCATCCTGCACCAGACTGGTGTGCCCGACCTATTCCAGCCATCAAGCCTGCGGCTGGCTGCTGGGAGACAAGGGCTATCCGCTCTGCACCTGGCTCATGACTCCCTTCCACAACCCCAAAACTCCTGGCCAGCACTCGTATAATGACAGCCATGCTGCCACCAGGAACATCATTGAGCAGAACATCGAAGTGCTGAAGCAACAGTTCCGCTGCCTTGACCACTCGGGAGGAGCCCTCCGGTACTCGGCTGAGCGGGTGTCACTGTTCGTCATCGCCTGCTGCATGCTGCCCAACTTGCCCATTATGACGGTGCAGCCATTGCCACCAGCCATAGCCGCACCACCTCAGGAGGAGGAGGATGAGGAGGAGGAGGAAGAGGAGGAAGACGAGGAGCAGGAGGAACAGGAGGATGAACAGCAGTGACGGAGGAAACAGCCACTGAATCGGCGTTCTGCAAGGTCGGTCCGTGACCACCTCAGCAGACTTCCTTTCCAGTGACTTTGAGTCCTTGTTCTTGTTGCTGAGCTCGTTGCCATCATTCCATCACTTTGTGATTCTATACCATACCCCAGAACTGAAATGAGACACAGCACCAAATCTGCAACATTCCTGTAATAAAATGATCAAAAACCATTAAACACATATATACAACAATAGTGACTAATCACCCTTGTGCAAACCCTTGTCTCCCCTCTTTACAGTCTCCTTTCTTAATCTAGTGCTCCTACGTAGTCTGTGCCCAGTGGCTGCAGCAGGGCTGGTGGAAGGCTGCTGAGTGTCGGTGCCAGAGACTACAGATGGCCTTGCAGGACGCCCTCGACCAGCTCTGAGCCTGGAAGGCCCGGCTGTACACTGCACCACCTCAGGCTGGGCGGCGGCAGTCTGGGCTGGCTGGATGACAGGCAGCGACAAGGGCAGTGGTGGCGTGGCAGCGGTGGGAGACGGAATGCTGTCATCTGAGAGTGGACAGCAGGTTCCTGCTCCTCTAACCCACTGCCACTCCCCCGGGGCAGCACCTCAACATCCCTACCAATCTGCTGGAGCACAGATTGCTGGTTTGCTGCAACACTGTGAGATCCCCGGTGGACTGTGGTCGACCCAGCGACAATGGCAGCAGTCAGATCTTTCGTGGTATCAAGCTGAGGCTGCATGAGAGCAGTCTGAGATTCAATGGCAGCCACCATTGACTGCATTACAGCACTAAGACGTTGCGTTGCTTCCACCAGTGCTTCAATGGAAGCTACCACATCTCCCATGACACTTGTCATGAGGTCTGGATCCACACAGTCTCTCTGGGAGTCCACTATCCTCTGCACAGTGGAAATGATGGGCTCCATGGTGTGCGCAGAGCTTTGTGCAATGTTGGAGGCGGACTCCTCCATGCTCCTTACCATTGCCGAGAGGCTCTCGGGCACCCTTGCCATTGCACCTATGATATCCATGTGCATGCCCATCACCCTTCTTGTGAATGCCTCCCCATCGATGTCCTCATCTGAGTCCTATGCAGCAGAACTCGCGTGCGAACTCGCCCTTTGGGGAGCTGGCTCCCGAGCTACCCTTTCCCCCAGGCCCCGCTCATCCCCGGTGCATCACCCAATGCAGACCCTTCTACTAAACTTGCCTCTAAAGATCGCGTAGTGCCAGTATCTGAGGTGGTGCCTGCGGGTGAGAGATGCAGTGACGCGGTGCTTTTCTCCTCCTCCTCTTCTCCTTCCTCACTCTCAGTGGGGGGGCTCAGGGATAGGCCGGTCGCTGATTATCTGAAAGCATAAAGGCACAACACTCGCATTAAGGTGAGGGCAGGGGGGCAGGAATGGAGCAAGGAATGCAGACATTCTCAGGAGGTGGAAAGTGAGAAAGGTTTGTGGTGTGAGGGGGAAGTGGGATGAGAGGAGAGGGGATGAACATACCGTTTTTGCCCCCAATGGGGTCGATGTCGCTGATGGCCATGGTTCCCACCACCTGCTGTGTGGAGGGCATGGGAGCGTTATAAGAACCAAAACATTCTTCTCTCTTTGAATCTCCAGAATCTCTTTTCTCTCTCTCTCTCGATTATTTTGTGTCGTCAGCTAATAGAACGTCCGATCCTCACAGTGTGATCTGCTCCTTTGTCTTGGGGGCTCCTGACCTGGTCATCTTAAGGGACACTGATGCTCAGGGAATGAAGCCACTTTGTGTCACCAGTACCAGCATCAAACACTATCCGGTCAGCTGTAGCACAGGTTAGACACAGCACGAAACCCCCTTGACTTTAGCCGGCAGTGAGAGGGGGAAGAATACCATTTGGCTTTTATGTGTGGTGACATTGTAAATGTGTTTGGTGTTTCTAAAGGAGCATAAGAATAGGAGTAGGCCATTCAGCTCGAGCCTGTTCTGCCAGGATGTTTATATGATTTCACTAAAAATCACAAACAAAGGAATTATTGCCCCACTGTTTCTTAACCACAATCTCAGAGGAGCACAAGCAACTCCATCAGTTCGACTTTCCAAAACTAAAACCCTCATCTAACTCTATATCATACATTATTCACCCTTAACAAGTTGCTTTCCTTTCAAAAGTGCCAGCATTTCAGGGAACGATTACATTTCACAAGCCGTTCAATTGTCTCTATTAACAGCTACCCTCAAATAATCGTAACCCATTCGCAACCAGATCCTCGTCCATCCCCTGGTCAACGGTGTTAAATGAGGCGGTGGTTAAGTGGCTTTCTGTGGGACGTATAGCCACTTGCTCTTGGTAGCACTGTCTCCTGAATCAGGCAATTGTGGGTTCAAGCCTCGCTCTGGGACCTGAACACATGATCGAGGCTGACACTCCCGTGCTGTAGGGAGGGAGTGCCACATTTCCATGGGCGCTGTTTGCAGATGAGCGACTTTATACCGAGGCCCTGCCTGTCATCGCTTCATAGGAACATTAGAGACAGGAGTAGACCATTCAGCCCCTCGAGCCTGTTCCGCTATTCAGTTAGATCATGGCTGAACTGCATCTTAACTACATCTACACGCCTTGGTTCCAGAACCCTTAATACCCTTGCCTAACAAAAACCTGTTAATCTCAGTTTTGAAAATTTCAATTGACCCCCTGCTTTTTGGAGGAGATTTCCAGATTTCCACTACCCTTTGTGTGAAGAAGTGCTTTCTGACATCACCCCTGAATGGCCTGGCTCTAATTTTAAGGTTATCCTTTTGTCCTGGACTCTCCCACTAGAAAAAAGTAGAGCTAAAAATTCATTATAGCCCAAGGCCTAGAAATGCACTAGCCTTAGCGCCGCTTTTGAGGCGCTAGAGGGACTAGCGCCAGAGTTATGGCCAGTTGAAAAATTCCCTGGGGCCCTAAAGCGGCGTTGCACTGGTAGCGCTGCGCCGGCACCGATGACGTCATCGGTGTGCGCAGCGTCCCGGTTGCCATGCCGACGGGCCCCAGCGCCGAAATTCAGTTGCGGCCGCCTCGCCCGTGGCAGCCGCAACTAAGACTCTGGCAACAGAGTCCAACATGTGTTTGCGCCGGCGCATTAAAGGCCCCGCGGCGGCCGGCCGCTTTCCCGCCGGCCGCCTGCCCGCAGCTCCCTCCCCGGACTTCTCCCCACCCCCCCTCGGAACAGATGCAAGCCCGGCACTTGTCCGAGGTGCCGGGCTCATTTTTAAACAGATTTGCGCGGGCCGCGGCCGGGTGCAGGCAGCTCCTCCTTAACGGAAGGAGGGGGCCTGCACTTCCCCAGCCTGCCGCACCGCATCGGGTGCCGCAGCGCCGGAATTGCGGCGCTAAACGGCAGTTAGTGCCCTTTTCCAGGCGCTAAGACCCTTCAGTAGCGCCGGCAGCCGTTTGGGCGCGGCGCTACTGAATTTTTGGCGCGCGCAGGGGGACTTAGCGCCGGCACTAACTTCCGGCGCTAAAGCCCTGGCTAAGCCAAAACCCAATTTCTAGGCCCAGGAATGGACATTGGCCTAGAAATTGGGTTTTGGCTTAGCCAGGGCTTTAGCGCCGGAAATTAGTGCCGGCGCTAAGTCCCCTGCGCGCGCCAAAAATTCAGTGGCGCCGCGCCCAAACGGCTGCCGGCGCTACTGAAGGGTCTTAGCGCCTGGAAAAGGGCGCTAACTGCCGTTTCGCGCTGCAATTCCGGCGCTGCGGCACCCGATGCGGTGCGGCAGGCTGGGGAAGTGCAGGCCTCCTCCTTCCGTTAAGGAGGAGCTGCCTGCACCCGGCCGCGGCCCGCGCAAATCTGCTTAAAAATGAGCCCGGCACCTCGGACAAGTGCCGGGCTTGCATCTGTTCCGGTGGGGGGGGGGAGAGAAGTCCGGGGAGGGAGCTGCGGGCAGGCGGCCGGCGGGAAAGCGGCCGGCCGCCGCGGGGCCTTTAATGCGCCGGCGCTAACTGCAGTAAGGCACCTCTGACAAAACGCTGGTTGCGGCTGCCACGGGCGAGGCGGCCGCAACTCAATTTCGGAGTTCGGGCGGGTTACCACGGCAACCGGGACGCTGCGCACACCGATGACGTCATCGGTGCCGGCGCAGCGCTACCGGAGCAACGCTGATTTAGGGCCCCAGGGAATTTCACTACTGGCCATAACTCCGGTGCAAGGCCCTCTAGCGCCTCAAATGAGGCGCTAAGGCTACTGAATTTTCAGCCGATTATCTTTTGAAAAGTTTGAGAATTAGCGCCAGGCGCTAATGCTTTAGACTGCATGCAAAATTCATTCTCACTGCTCAAAGAAATGATTAGGGCGCTAAATCAAGCCTTAAAGCCTAGCTCAGCGCCGGCGGCAGTTTAAAACCGGCGGCTGATTCAGTGAGGCGAGGCCCGACCAGAGCATCGGACCTGTGAGGGAGCAGTGACCGGCGGCAGTTTAAAGCCGGCAGCTGATTCAGTGAGGCGAGGCCCGACCAGAGCATCGGACCTGTGAGGGAGCAGTGACCGGCGGCAGTTTAAAAGCGGCGGCTGATTCAGCAAGGCGAGGCCCAACCAGAGCATCGGACCTGTGAGGGAGCAGTGACCGGCGGCAGCTTAAAACCGGCGGCTGATTCAGCGAGGCGAGGCGTACCAATTCAACAGCAGGGGAGAGAGGTAAAAAGTAATCCAAGTGTGACGTCACCAGGAAGCAGGTAAGTGATTGGTTGGTGAGTATTTCTTTCTCTTCATTACAAGCTTAAATTCTGCGGTTTATATTTTCTTGGGTCTCTGTGACAGTTGGTAAATAAGCGCCCTAGAGTATATCTTCAACTGGTGGTATTGAATTAATTTAAATTAATTAAAGGGGTAAGTCATGCCAGGAGAGCCCAGCCCCATGTTATGCTCCTCTTGCTCTATGTGGGAATTCAGGGACGCTGCCAGTGTCCCTGACGACCACGTGTGCCAGAAATGCATCCAGCTGCAGCTACTAACGGGCCATATTGAGGCGCTGGAGCTGCGGATGGATGGGTTGTGGAGCATTCACGATGCTGAGAGGGTCGTGGATTACACGTTTGATGAGTTGGTCACGCCGCAGGGTAGGGCTGCACAGGCAGAAGGGAAATGGGTGACCACCAGGCGGAGCAATAGAAGCAGGCAGGTAGTGCAGGGGACCCCTGTGGCCACCCCCCTTTCAAACAGGTATACCAATTTGGATACTGTTGAGGGGGATGACTCACCAGGGGAAGGCAGCAGCAGCCAACTTCCTGGCACCAGGGGTGCTTCTGCTGCTCAGGAAGGGAGGAAAAAGAGTGGGGGAGCAATAATGGTAGGGGATTCTATCGTAAGGGGAACAGATAGGCATTTCTGTGGCCGTAGACGTGACTCCAGGATGGTTTGTTGCCTCCCTGGTGCCAGGGTCAAGGATGTCACTGAACGGCTGCAGGGCATTCTGAAGGGGGAGGGTGAACAGGCAGAGGTCGTGGTTCACATTGGGACCAACGACATAGGTAGGAAGAGGGATGAGGTCCTGCAGCAAGAATTTAGGGAGCTAGGTAGCAGATTAAAGAGTAGGACCTCAAAGGTTGTAATCTCTGGATTACTCCCGGTGCCACGTGCTAGTGAATATAGGAATAGGAGGATAGAGCAGATGAATGCGTGGCTAAAGAGTTGGTGCAGGAGGGAGGACTTTAGTTTCCTGGATCACTGGGCCTGCTTTTGGGGAAGGTGGGACTTGTACAAGTCGGACGGGTTGCACCTGAACCAGAGCGGGACAAATATCCTTGCGGGGCGGTTTGCTAGCACTGTTCGGGGGGGTTTAAACTAAAATGGCAGGGGGTTGGGAACCTGAGCAGGGAGACAGAGGAAAGGAAAACAGGGATAAAAACAAAAGATAGGAAGGAGAAAAACAAAAGTGGCAGTCAGAGAAATCAACGGTTTAAATCAAACGTGGCCACAGTAAATAATAATTCTAATAGGTCTAAGAGCGTTAAAAAACAAGCCTGAAGGCTTTGTGTCTTAATGCGAGGAGCATTTGTAATAAGGTGGATGAATTGGCTGCGCAAATAGAGATAAACGAATATGATTTGGCTGAGATTACGGAAACGTGGCTCAAGGATGGCCAAGACTGGGAACTCAACATCCAGGGGTATTCGATATTCAGGAAAGATAGGCAAAAAGGAAAGGGAGGTGGGGTAGCATTACTGGTTAAAGAAGGGATTAATACAATTGTAATGAAGGATATTAGCTCTGATGAGGTGGAATCTGTATGGGTGGAATTGAGAAATACTAAGGGGAAAAAAACATTATTGGGAGTGGTATATAGACCTCCAAACAGTAAGGCGGAGGTTGGGGATGGCATTAAAAGGGAAATTAAAGAAGCGTGCAATAAGGGCACAGCAGTCATCATGGGTGACTTTAATCTACATGTAGATTGGACCAACCAAATTAGTAACAATACCGTGGAGGAGGAATTCCTGGAGTGTTTACGGGATGGTTTCCTGGACCAATATGTCGAGGAACCAACCATAGATCAGGCCAACTTAGACTGGGTATTATGTAACGAGAAAGGATTAATTAGCAAACTTGTTGTACGAGGCCCCTTGGGTCGGAGCGATCATAATATGATCGAATTCTTCATTAAGATGGAGAATGAAGTAGTTGACTCAGAGACAAGGGTCCTCAATTTAAATAAAGGAAACTACGATGGTCTGAGGAGCGAGTTGGGTAGGATTGATTGGGGAATGGCACTCAAAGGGTTGACGGTGGATAGGCAATGGCAAACATTCAAAGACCGAATGGATGAGCTACAGAATTTGTTCATCCCAGTTTGGCATAAAAATAAAACAAAAAAGGTGACTCAACCGTGGCTAACAAGGGAAATTAGGGATAGCATAAGATCCAAGGAGAGGACATATAAATTGGCAAGAAAAAGCAATAATCCTGAGGATTGGGAGAAGTTTAGGAGTCAGCAAAGGAGGACAAAGGGATTAATTAAGAAAGGGAAAATAGAATATGAGAGTAAGCTATCAGGGAACATAAAAACTGACTGTAAAAGCTTTTATAGATATGTGAAGAGAAAAAGATTGGTGAAGTCAAGCGTAGGTCCCTTACAGTCAGAATCAGGGGAATTTATAATGGGAAACAAGGAAATGGCAGACCAACTAAATACATACTTTGGTTCTGTCTTCACAAAGGAGGACACAAATAACCTCCCAGAGATGCCGGGGAACATTGGGTCTGATGAAAGGGAGGAACTGAAAGAAGTCAGTATTTGTAGGGAAATGGTGTTAGGAAAATTGATGGGACTGAAGGCCGATAAATCCCCAGGGCCTGATGGTCTACATCCCAGGGTACTTAAGGAAGTGGCCCTAGAGATAGTAGATGCATTGCTCATCATCTTCCAGAACTCGATAGACTCTGGAACGGTACCCATGGATTGGAGGGTAGCTAATGTTACCCCACTATTCAAAAAAGGTGGTAGAGAAAAAGCGGGGAATTATAGACCGGTAAGCCTGACATCGGTAGTGGGGAAAATGCTAGAGTCTATTATAAAAGATGTAATAGCAGAGCACTTGGAAAGCAGTGACAGGATCGGAGAAAGTCAACATGGATTTACAAAAGGTAAATCATGCTTGACTAATCTACTGGAATTTTTTGAGGATGTAACTGGTAAAATAGATAAGGGAGAACAAGTGGATGTGGTGTATTTGGACTTTCAGAAGGCTTTCGATAAGGTCCCACATAAGAGATTAGCGTGCAAAATTAAGGCACATGGGATTGGGGGCAAGGTATTTAGTTGGATAAAGAACTGGTTGGCGGACAGAAAGCAAAGAGTTGGAATGAACGGGTCGTTTTCCGAGTGGCAGGCAGTGACTAGTGGGGTACCGCAAGGATCGGTTCTAGGACCCCAGCTGTTCACAATATATATTAATGATCTGGTCGAGGGAATTGGATGTAATATCTCCAAATTTGCAGACAACACAAAGCTGGGTGGGAGGGTAAGCTGTGAGGAGGATGTCGTGAAACTCCATTACGATTTGGACAGGTTGGGTGATTGGGCAGAAACATGGCAAATGCACTATAATGTGGATAAATGTGAGGTTATCCACTTTGGTGGCAAAAACAGGAAGGCAGATTATTATTTGAATGGCAATAGATTGGGGGAAGGGGAAGTGCAAAGAGACCTGGGTGTTATTGTGCACCAATCGCTGAAGGTAAGCATGCAGGTGCAGCAGGCGGTTAAGAAGGCAAATGGTATGTTGGCCTTCGTAGCAAGAGGGTTCGAGTACAGGAACAAGGATGTCTTGCTACAGTTGTACAGGGCCTTGGTGAGACCGCACCTTGATTATTATGTGCAGTTTTGGTCACCTTACCTGAGGAAGGATGTTCTTGCCATGGAGGGAGTGCAGCGAAGATTCACCAGGCTGATACCTGGGATGGCAGGAATGACGTATGAGGAGAGATTGTGTCGATTGGGTTTATACTCACTGGAGTTTAGAAGATTGAGAGGGTATCTCATCAAAACCTATAAAATTCTGTCAGGCCTGGACAGACTAGATGCAGGAAGGATGTTTCGGATGGCCGGGGAGTCCAGGAGCAGGGGTCATAGTCTAAGGATAAGGGGTAAGCCATTTAGGACTGAAATGAGGAGGTATTTCTTCACCCAGAGAGTGGTGAACCTATGGATTTCTCTGCCACAGAGGGCGGTGGAGGCCAGTTCATTAAATATATTCAAGAAAGAGTTGGATATATTTCTTGAGGCTAAAGGGATCAAGGGATATGGGGAGAAGGCAGGGACCGGGTACTGAATTTGGATGATCAGCCATGATTTCATTGAATGGCGGCGCAGGCTCGAAGGGCCGAATGGCCTACTCCTGCTCCTATCTTCTATGTTTCTATGTTTCTATGTTACACTCAAAGGGTGGACCAATATCGGGTGCAGTCTAATCTCAACTCATCATTGCCACAGGCTTTTCCCAGTACTTAAAGGGGAGGTTCATTGATACTGCAGCAGCTCATTCTCAGCATTGCTGGCTGTGCAGCTGCCTCAGCAAGGAGAAGGAGCCGGAGGACTGAAGCAGGTGTGTTCATGGCAGAGCCACCTCAGTCGGGTGGTCAGGGTGATTGAATGCTTCAACCAATGCTGCATACCACCATCTGTACCACAAGCTTCACACACTGCCCAAAGCACCACATTCCCAGTGCTCACCCACCAACAATCTGTACCTACCAACACATCACACCCACATCTCACACCTTGCACACAATGACAGCTATTCAACTATGGCAGGCACAAGGATCAATAGTTATTAGAATGAATGTGATATGTGTGATATGAAAAGAAAGAAAGACTTGCATTTATATAGCGTCTTTCACGACCACCGGACATCTCAAAGCACTTTTGAAGTGTAATGTGGGAAATATGTTTATGCATAAATTTATTAATTGCATTTGCAATATTTTGTGGTCTCTCTCATTTCACCTTTGCACCCAGGAGGACGCTGTGATATGGCATTACACTTGGATGGTGTGATGGGCATGTGATGAGTAAAAGGGATCTGGGGTTTAAATCATCCTGCTGTGAGGCTGGAGGTCTGTTTGGAGGAGGTGGCAGAGTTCTGTGACCACCACCTTGGTGATGCGGAGCCGTGTAATACACTGCTCCTCGCTTAATTGAAGGTAGGAGAAGTGCTGTCGGAATGGCCTCGGAGGGTAAGGCCTCCTGGTGAGAGCCCTGATGTCCCTCCTCATCTTTCTGCACACATGTTCCCGTATTCCTGGCTGCCTATGCTCCCTCAGCCATAGATCCTGGAGGGTGAGGTGGCATGGCAGTACAGCCCCCATTAATGTTGCCAAGTGTAGCAGTTTGAATCTTTGAACAATAAATGTAACCACTTTGCATTTGCCAAAAGCCTGCTGATAAAATAGAAGCCTAAAATTACTCATACAAACTGATCCACAGGCTGAAACTGACAAGAAGCCACTGAAACTAACCTGTCCTGACAGCTGCGAGTGATTAATGCTGATGCCTTTAAATAACGTCGCTGGAGCCGGCTTCCTTCAGCTGTGCGCCTGCTCTCCCTGTCGCTGTCTGGTTGAGGTGCAAAGGTAAGCGGCCAGAATGAATTTTCCAGATCGAGCACCATTGAGCATTACGCCCACTGACGTCACGATCTGCCTGCCATTGAAGTCTCCAGCGGTACCTTGTACCGGCGGCGCAATGGGGGGAACGAATTTGCCGTATGGCGTTGGATTCGCCTCGCCCCGGCGCTACTGCATCAGCACCCCGTTACCGCCCTCTGCAGGCACTAATGCGAGGCGCTAACCCACTAAAATTTCCCCCATAGTTTCTCTCCATCTACCCCATCAAATCCTTTAATCATCTTAAACACATCACTTAGATTACCCCTTAATCTTCTGTACTCAAGGCAATACAAGCCTAGCCTATGCAACCTGTCCTCATAATTTAACCTTTTTAGCCCCGGTATCATTTTTTCAGATAAATATTGAAGTTTCCACGGCATTATTTGAAGAAAAGACTGAGATTCTCCTCATTCCTCCCTCAATCAACATCAGCAAAAACAGACAAAAAATGGTCGTTCATCTCATTGCTCTTAGTGGGATCTTTCCATGCGTAAAATGGCTACTGTGTTTGCCTACATAACTACAGTCAGTGCATATTAACGTAATTCATTGTATCTGAGGCGCTTTGAGATGTCTCTGAGGTATGTGATGAGGTGCTACATAAATGCGAATCCTTGTTTCCGTGGGAGAAAACTCTCTTGTGGCCTTGCTTGAAGCTTAAATTGAGTCGACTATTCCAATGCTCTCCGAGCCGGCCTCCCACCTTGCACCCTCCATAAATTTGAACTCATCCAACACTCTGAAGCCCGTGTTGTAACTCGCACCAAGTCCCGTTCACCCATCACCCGCTGTGCTCGCTGACCTACATTGGCTCCCAGTCCGTCAATGCCTCGATTTTAAAATTGTCATCCTTGTTTTCAAATCACTCCATGGCCTCGCCCCTCCCTGTCTCTGTAACCTCCTCCAGCCCGACAACCCTCCGGGATCTCTGCGCTCCTCCAATTCTGGACTTTCACGCAGCCCCACTTTTATTCGCTCCACCGTTGGTGGCCGTGCCTTCAGCTGCCTCGGCCCTAAGCTCTGGAATTCCCTCCCTGAACCTCTCTCTCCTCCTTTAAGACACCCCATAAAACCTACCTCTTTGACTAAGCTTTTCACCTGCTGTAATATCTCCTTTTGTGGCTTGGTGTCAGGTTTTGTTTGATAACACTCCTGCGAAGCGCCTTGGGGTGTTTTACCACGTGGAAGGCGCTATATAAATGCAAATGATTGTTGTTGTTAACCTCCAGTTCTGTGCTCACCCTCCAGGTTTAATGCTCCAGTGGCCTCTGCATGACCACTTCTTCTCAGCATTTCCCAAAGGATTCCTGTATATAAGAACTTAAGAAAGTTACAGTGACACGGGAGGGGAAACCCTTTAAATGACTGGTCTCAGCTTCATCTACGTGTCAACTGCTCATGTATATTAAACCTATAAACCAGCGCCTGTTTTGTTATTGCAAGGTCAACATAGCACCTCTGCAAACAGAACCTGAGTGATCTAATCAAATGTCCGTACAGTACTGGGCCAAGGTTACAGTGACTGGCTCGGGGACAAGTGCAGTAAACCATTATTCATTACACTTTTTCAAAGAAAGTTTCCTCTCCTTTGGCGAAGATTTTCACCTGGTTGCCATGGTTATGATGTTGCTAACACACAGTGATCAGAGGAGATCTTTCCCATGGTATTCCCAGGGATATGGCCAAGGGGGTGGGTTTTTAATCATTTGTTCTCAGGACGTGGGTGACGGTGGCAAGGATGGCCTTTGTTGGCCATCCCTAGTTGCCCTGAGAAGGTGGTGGTGGGCCTTTTCCTCGAACCACTGCAGTCCTTGTGGTGATGGCACTCCCACAGTGGTGCTCCCACAATTCCAAGTAGGGAATTCCAGGATGCCTGATTTCTTGTCCAAGGATAGATGCTGGAATGTTAATATACGTCCAAGTCAGGATAGTGTGAAGCCTGGAGGTGATGGTGTTCCCATGATGTTGCTGCTCTTGTCCTAGATGATGGTAGAGATTTCAGGAGGGGAGGGGTCGCCGGATGGGGGTGGGGGAATAGCCTGGTTTTTGACTTGGGTCAATGCACCTTTAAATTTGGCAATGCGATTGAAAGTACTACCTCAATGGGGTTGGGGGCAAATTGACTTCTGATGTTCCCTGCCTCCTTGTATGGGGAAACTTCTGGTGCTTGATTCTTCACAGGGTGGCATTTGAGATCTGGAGCAGGGAATTGGGAATGGAACCGCCATTTGGCCACGTGCTACTGTTTCAGTTGAGCTGTGAGTCGTGGCTCAGTGGGCAGCACTCTCGCCTCTGAGTTAGAAGGCCGTGGGTTCATAATCCCACTCCAGAAACTTGAGCACAAAATCCAGGCTGACACTCCAGTGCAATACTGAGGGTGTGCTGCACTGTCGGAGCTACTGTCTTTAGAATGAGACGTTAAACCGAGGTCCCGTCTGCCCTCTCAGGTGGATGTAAAAGATCCCATGGGACTATTCGAAGATGAGCAGGGCAGTTTTCCCTGGTGTCCTGACAAATATTTATCCCTCAACCAACACCTAAAAACAGATGATCTGGTCATTATCACATTGCTGTTTGTGGGAGCTTGCTGTGCACAAATTGGCTGCCGTGTTTCCCACATTACAACAGCGACTACACTTCAAAAGTACTTCATTGGCTGTAAAGCGCTTTGGGACATCCTGGGGTTGTGAAGGACGCGATAAAAATGCAAGTTCTTCCTTTTCTTCTTTTCATAATGGCACCGGGTTGGTTGTCCTGCACAAACCAATCCCACCCTCCCACATTGCACCACAAGCAAGTTCAGCCACACACTTCGTGGACACAAGTTCTGGCAGCGAGTCTCACTTGACCCACTGTCGCTGTCCCGGTGAGGCACCAAGCAGAGGTCAGGCCCTTTCACACAAGGAGTGGGGGTGAGAAGGAAGGAGATTTGGAAAGAGAATCACCCCTCAGGCCTAGGGACCAGTCAAAGAGTGCCGCAGAAGGCTGCCCTATTCTCCTGTCCAAGGATGATTAGGCCTCTGGGAGACCAGAGGAACAAAAGAACAATTAATATCTGAATGAATTAACAGTACTGGCAGTTGATAGCTTGCCCATTGTACAGCCAGTGCTGTTTAAGCTGATGGGATGGGTGGTTCCTAGGAACACTTTGGAGGCTTGGGGCTTGGGTTACTATGACCTGTCTCCAGTCCTAGCATGTACCAAAGCTTAGGCCTCGGGCATACAATGGGACGATATACTACAGCGAACATCTTGCATACGACTAATATTGCAACTCAGTATGACACATTCTTTCACATCTAACGTTGGGTTTCACTTTATTTTTAACTTAAAGGGATCCAGCTTCACAAAAATATATTCCAACATGATTGATGCCCATGTAGTGAGTGTCAGCAAACCATTGATAAAAGGTTCGGCAAAGTCATTTTTCATGACGATTGTGTCTTTTTTTTTAATTACAAGGTTTAATATTTAGGCACTCAATTGTAGGCAGGCTGTACAATCTGTCGACACCCCGCCATTGCTATGTTGTAAATTAAATTCTTGGTGTACACTAGCTGATCTCCTGTGGTAGTCTGGGGTCCAGAGCACAGCTGCCATGTTTATCTTGCCAACTCTGGGCCTGTCACTTTAAAGTTAGCGCTCGGGCAGTCCCTGTGGAGAAGTGATCTGGATAGGCACACGCTGAGGTCAATTAGTGGCTAATTATTGTTCCAGTTGGAAGGTTCTCTTGATTGGCAGCCACTTGGCTCCACTTCTTGAGGAGAGGCAAGGCTCAGAAAAATAACACCATCAGGAACTAACTGGGTGTTTCATCTCTCTTTGTAAGATTAAAAAAAAAATGAATTTTCAGTTGTGATTTATATTATATGTGACATCTGGACTGTGATGGACGCATCTCAATTTCATTTTTAAAAAATCTGCTGCTTGTTAACTATCCTTTTGTGATTGAAAATGAGGAAAAAACTACTTGAAAAGACACAACGTTCCAAAAACTGCCTTTGTTCTCAGAATATAGGCAAAACAGTATTCATGACCCACCCCTAGTTGGCCCAAGGCCATTGAGAGCCAGCCACGTAGTGTGAGACTGGAGTCACATGTAGGCCCAGACCAGGTAGAGGTGGCAGATTTCCTTCCCTAAAGGACATTAGTGAATCAGTTGAGTTTTTCCCCCCAACAACTTTCCCAATCTTTTTTCTTGTTGCCAGACCATGTATTATTTTTTAATTCAATTTCATAACTTAGCAAGGTGGGATTTTAAATCTGCTGTGGCTCAGTTGGGTGCACTCTCGCCCCTGAGTCAGAAGGTCGTATACACATAACCTGGGCTGACACTCCCAGTGCAGTGCTGAGGGAGTGCTGCATTATCGGCGGTGCCTTCTTTCGGATGAGACGTTAAACAGGTGGACATAACAGATCCCACGGCACTATTTCTAAGAAGAGCAAAGAAGTTCTCCCAAGTGTTCTGGCCAATATTTATCCCTCAACCAACATCACTAAAAGTGATTATCTGGTCACTACCTCTGCTGTTTGTGGGAGCTTGCTGTTTGCAAATTAGCTGCCGTGTTTCCCACATTACAACAGTGACTACACTTCTGAAAGTACTTCATTGGCTGTAAATCGCTTTGGGATGTCCTGAGGTGGTGAAAGGCGCTATATAAATGCCAGTCTTTCTTTCTATTCTCATGACCTGTTGCTTATTTAGTCTAGTAGCATAACCGTTAGGCTACCACATCCTTGGCGAGGTACATAAGATAGCAAATGGTATTTGAAGGGTAAATCTGGAACATTACTTCAAACTAAACCATGAGAGTAGGTCAAGAAGGCACAGGTTCCAACAGGAGAAAGTCATATTCAGAACAGATAGATAGAAGTTCTTCACACAAAGCGAGGTCAGCGCAGGGAATGGACCTCCAGGTAGGTAATGAAGGCAAAAACCGTTTCATAGAAAACAAAGAAAAATAGGAGCGGGAGTAGGTCATTCGGCCCTTCGAGCCTGCTCCGCCATTCAATATGATCATGGCTGATCCTCTATCTAAACAATACAGCTTACCATTTTTATACACAGAGGAAATTCAATGATGGCATTGGTCATGCTACCCTGTTCATCTAGCAAGACAAACATGGTTTATGTAGTGTCCATGTGTTGATAAAGACACTGAAGACAGGAGTTGGTTCATAGGTATTTACTAAGCAAAGTCTGGGGGGGGTTCTAACGGATATACACAATATACAGGCTTATATAGCCCGAGTGGCAATTACTGGCATTACAGCACACCTGGGGCTTTTAAAGGCACATACACTACAGTTTAGTTTAAAGTAATGCTTTGGATTCCTTTTTGAATAAAAATGGAGGTTAACAATATTAAAGGCACTTTTAAAATGTCTGGCACTGGAATTTCGAACATCCATTGAGATGGGGGGGAGGGGAAAGAAACTCCTTTGACCATACAACATGGCGGCATTGCGATAGAAACTTACGAGCAAGCTGTTCCGGGGACTTCCTAAGATGATGACATTGCCCCTTTAAGAAGAAAAAAAAGAAGCCTCCCCATCACTGGACAGGTCAAGTTAAACCTTAATGGGCAGGTGAGAAGTTTCTGGAATTTCATCCCTGGAACCGTAGAGTATTTTTTCTTTAAAGTAATTGAAGTTTATTTATTTATTATGATGAATTTTTCAAACCCTGGTTAGCGATTTCCTCACTCCTGGTCAAATGCCAGGGTTCGGCAAATGATGCACATTTAAGAACAAGGTCTGCTATTGGAAGTCTATCTATTCATGCTTTTAATTCGCAGCAGTTCTCCGCAGGTTCACAAAGTGTTTTGTTTTATCTGTGGCATCTTGAAAGCTGGCACACCATTGGCACCCTACCCATGGGGCATGGAGCCCAGCAGAACAAGTGCTGGGAAAGACTGGCTGGATAGTTAGGGCTTCCACTCGGTTCCAACACCCGACTTCTCAGGTCACTTTGGTTTTCCAATCAATCGTCAGTGCTTTTTATCTTCAGATTAAAATGAATGAACTCACACCCCGTTTTATACAGCAGAACTATTTCTGCTGACATGGTAGAACCGGTGTTTCGAGTTTAGGCTATAGAGTAGATTTGGGCAGCTGTGCTGAAAAGAAAAGTTTTGAGTTACATGTAGCGCCTTATTGCATCATTCAGAAACATCTCCCAGCGCATCCCGCACAATCAATTACTTTGAAGTGCAGTAACTGCAGGTATTAGGGGACATAGGAAAAGGAGGAGGCCACTCAGCCCCTCGAGCCTGTTCCGCCATTCAATGAGATCATGGCTGATCTGCATCCTAATTCCATTCACCCGCCTTGGCTCTATCCCTTGGCTAGCAAAAATCTATCAACCTCAGGTTTAAAATGATTAATTGAGCTCGCATCTACTGCTTTTTGTGGGAGAGAGTTCCACATTACTGCCACTCTTTGTGGGAAGAAGTGTTTCCCAACTTCTCTCCTGAATGGCCCCTTGTGCGGGACTCCCCCACCAGCAGAAAAAGTTTATCTCTATCTACCCTATCAATTCCTTTGAAAATCCTTAAACCCTCAATCGAATCACCCCCTAACCTTCTATATTCCGGGGAATACAAGCCTAGTTTATGTAACCTCGCCTCATAATCTAACCCTTGGAGCCTTGGTAACATTCTGGTGAATCTGTGCTGCACTCCTTCCAAGGCCAATATATCCTTTATAAAGTACGGTGCCCAGAACTGTACAGAATAGTTGGGGGCCCAGTCCAGATCCTTGTGGGTCACCACTAGTCACTTCCTTCCAATTCAAGTTATCCCTACTCTCTGTCTTCTACCACCTAACCAATCCCCTAACCAGGTCAATAATTTGCCTTCAATTCCATGAGCTTTAATTTTAGCTAACACTCTCTTATCTAGAACCTTATCAAATGTTTTCTGGAAGTCCATATAAACTGCATCCATAGACTTTCCCATCTACTACTTTAGTTCCCTTATCTACCATGTTAATTACCTCCTCAAAAACTCAACGAAGTTCGCAGACGTGACTTACCCTTTTCAATCCATGCTGATTCTCTCTCATCAGTTCATATTTGTCCAACTGCTCAGTCAATCTGCCTTAATTATAGATTCCAATAACTTCCCCACAACAGGTGTTAGACTAACAGGTCTATAATTTCCTGTTTTCTCGCTCTCTCTCACACTTTTCTTAAATAATGTAGTTACATTTGGAATTTTCCTATCTAATTTTCCAATTCCTGAACTGAGAGAGTTTTGGAAGATTATGACTAAAGCATCTGCAGTTTCCTCACCTTTAAAACCCTGGGGTGGAAACCATCAGGTCCTGGGGATTTGTCAGACTTCAGTGCCATTATTTTTTCTAAAACTCTTTTCTTGCTTACGTTAACTTTAGTGAGTTCCAGTCCTTGGTTCATTATTAGTTTCCGTGGAATGTCAGGTATATTACCCTAATGTGAAGACTGACAGAAAATAATTATTCAACAATCTGCCAGTTCCTTATTTTTATTTGCAAAATTACCCTCATCTGTTTTTAAAAGGCCCCCATTACCTTTGGCTACCCTTTTTCTCCTATAGTGTTGTAAAATCTTTTTGTATTAATCTTGATATCCCTCTTTTCGTATTCCCTGTTTGCGGCTCTTACTATCTTTTTTGTTTTCCCTTGCTGTTCTTTATATCTCCCCCAGTAGCCTGGACCTGCACTATTCTTTGCACCTTCCTTTAGTTTTATGTTAACTCTCACCTCTGTTGTTGACCATTTTGCGGCTACTGTGAGCGAATGTGCACAGCAAGATCCCACAAACAGCAATGAGGTGAATGGCTCGTTAATCAGTTTGCTGCAGTTTGGCGAGGAAGGAATATTGGCCCGGATATCAGGGGAGAATTTCCCTGTTCCACTTCAAATAGTGTCACAGGACCTTTAACCACCAGTACAGGCAGTAGGGGTTTAACGTTGCACAATGCAGCACTCCCTCAACACAAGTGGGGCTGTAATATTCACAGGGTGTCAGCCGTGGCTCAGTGGGTAGCACACTCGCCTCTGAGTCAGAACGTCGTGGGTTCATAGTCCCTGCTGCAGAGGCTCGAGCTCATAATCCAAGCTGACATTTCAGTACCGCACTGAGGGAGTGCTGCACTGTCGGAGGTGCCGTCTTTCGGATGGGACGTGAAAGAGCCAAAGCCCTGTCAGCTTTCGCAAGTGGATGTAAAAGATCCCATGACACCAATGTTCCCTCTAAATTTTTGTTTGTGCGCGGTACCTTTAAATTTGCTGCGCGGTATCTTAGCGGGAACAGCTTGTGAGCAGCCTGCGCGGTACATTCCCGAATGCTGTGCAACCGCGCATGCACGCAGCTTAGAGGGAACATTGCATGGCACTATTTCAAAGAAGAGCAGGGGAATTCTCCCTGGTGTCCTGGCCAATATTTATCCCTCAATCAACATCACTAAAACAGATTATCTGGTCATTTATTTAATTACTGTTTGTGGGACCTTGCTGTGCGCAATTTGGTTGCAGCTTTTCCGCTACATTACGCCAGTGACTACACTTCAAAAGTACTTCATTGGCTGTAAAACATTGTGGGAAATCCTGAGGTCATGAAAGGCGCTGCAGAAATTGATGTTTGCTCATTCAGTAATACTAGGCGCCATCATAATGTGTGCTATGGGACTTCAACACGCATCCCTCCCCGGTCAGCCCTTCTTCTTCTTCGGCAGTCCCTCGGAACCGAGGATGACTTGCTTCCACATTAAAAATGAGTTCTCAGGTGACTGATGAGTCCAATGCGGGACCGACAGCCTCTGTCACAGGTGGGGCAGACGGTGGTTGAAGGGGCGGGTGGGCGGGGTGCTTGGGTTGACGTGCGCTCCTTGCGCTGCCTGCGCTTGGCTTCCGCTTGCTCCCGGCGAAGAGACTCAAGGTGTTCGGCACCTTCCCGGATGCTTCTCCTCCACTTTGTGCGGTCTTGGGCCAGGGATTCCCAGGTGTCAGTGGGGATGTTGCACTTTTTCAAGGAGGCTTTGAGGGTGTCCTTGAAACGTTTCCTCTGCCCACCTGGGGCTCTCTTGGCGTGCCGGAGCTCCGAGTGAGCGCTTGTTTTGGGAGTCTCGTATTGGGCATGCGGACGATGTGACCCGTCCATCAGAGCTGATCGAGTGTGGTCAAAGCTTCGATGCTGGGGATGTTGGCCTGAGCAAGAACACTGACGTTGGTGCACCTATCCTGTCAATGGATTTGCAGGATCTTGCGGAGGCAGCGTTGGTGGTACCTCTCCAGTGCTTTGAGGTGCCTGCTGTACATGGTCCATGTCTCTGAGGCATACAGCAGGGCGGGTATCACTGCTGCCCTGTAGACCATGAGCTTAGTGCCGGGTTTGAGGTCCTGGTCTTCAAACACTCTCTTCCTCAGGCGACCGAAGGCTGCACTGGCACACTGAAGGCGGTGTTGGACTTCGTCGTTGACGTCTGCCCTTGTTGACAGTAGGCTCCTGAGGTATGGAAAGTGGTCCACGTTGTCCAAGGCCTTGTCGTGGATTTTGATAATCGGGGGGCAGCACTGTGTGGCGGGGGCAGGTTTGGTAGAGGACCTTTGTCTTACGGGTGTTTAGTGTAAGGCCCATGCTCTCGTACGTTTCGGTGAAAGTGTTGACGATGATTTGGAGTTCGACCTCCGAGTGAGCGCAGACGCAAGCGTCGTCTGCGTACTGTAATTCAACGACAGGGGATGGGACGACCTTGGATCTGGACTGGAGGTGACGGAGGTTGAACAGTTTCCCGTTTGTTTGTTCTGCAGCCCATGACCGCACTGGGCCACCATGCGGAGGGGAAAGCAGAGGTCAGGTGATTCTCACAGGGTGGGGAAATCAAAAGGAAAGCCACCTGCCCACATCCTCAAACATCTCCCCGAACAACTTCACCACTCAACGGGTAGGAGGCCGTCCCAGCTTGAGAAGGTAGGTTACGTGTCAGCTGTGGCTCAGTGGGCAGCACTCTCGCCTCTGAGCCAGAAGTTTGTGGGTCCAAGTCCCACTCCAGAGACTTCAGCACAAAAATCTAGGCTGACACTCCAGTGCAGTACTGAGGGAGTGCTGCACTGTCGGAGGTGCCGTCTTTCGGATGAGACGTTAAACCGAGGCCCCGTCTGCTCTCTCAGGTGGACGTAAAAGATCCCATGGCACTATTTCGAAGAAGAGTAGGGGAGTTCTCCCTGGTGTCCTGGCCAATATTTATCCCTCAACCAACATAACAAAAACAGATTATCTGGTCATTATCACATTGCTGTTTGTGGGAGCTTGCTGTGCGCAAATTGGTTGCCACATTTCTCACATTACAACAGTGACTACACTGCAAAAGTACTTCATTGACTGTAAAGGGCTCTGAGACGTCCAGTGGTCGTGAAAGGCACTATATAAATGTAAGTCTTTCTTTCTTTTTACATAGGGAGCCTAAAATACGTTCCAGGAATCTCGCTCTGCTGGTGGGAGAGGAGTGCAGCCGGTCTCCTGGCCAGCTGTGGCTATGGACACCGATCCTGCCCTGAATTGCAGGAAATGGTTCATTGACACGGCGGGTGTGTGTGTGGCCCGCTTCTGCACGGGGCATCAAAGACACCCGCCTAGAGTCGCCAACTCGGATTGGACATACACCAGGAGGCTTCATCACATGACCCTCGCTACGCTTCAGTTGCCCGACCGTCCTTCCTCGCCGTGCCCCGCCCTTCCCGCGCCCAATCGGAGAGCGAGCAGACTTCTCATTACCTGACTGGGTGATTCTTCACTCTCAGTCAAACAGCCCTTTTTTTTCTCCCCCATCTCCAATATTTTTATAACTAATAAACAAAAATGATCAAAGAAAATGAAAAGGAAAAGTCCCTATGATTTTTTGCCGGGGTTGCTCGCAGCAGTGTCTGACTCCAGGGCAACCCGGGAGGGCTGGCATTGTCTGCCCTGCTGGGAATAAATCCGAGTGGTGTCATGCCGCTCCAAGGATGGATCTGAGACATGAAGAGGCTTGAAGCAGAAGTTTTTTCTTTAGCTCGTAACGGCGAACACAATCGAAGAATTATCAAGTATTTACAGCACAGACACAGGCCATTGGGCCCAACTGGCCTACGCCGGAGTTTATGCTCCAATGAGCCTCCCCCCACCCCTCTTCATCTAACCCTATCACCCTAACCCTCTATTCCTTTCTCCCTCATGTGTTTATCTTGCTTTCCCTTAAAGTCATCTATGCTATTTGCTTCAACTATTCCATTTAGTAGTGAGTTCCACGTTCTCTGGGTAAAGATGTTTCTCCATGAATTCCTTAGTTGATTTATTATTGGCTATCTTATATTTATGGCCAACGCTCCCTCTCTCCCAGGGCGGGCTTTTTCAATGTTAACTTTCGCCGTGAATGGGCCGCACACCGAAAAAAAAAATTAGGAGGAACAGTGTTGATGGCCCCGAGTTTTGGTCCCCCCCACACCTTCTCCACGTCTACTCGATCAAACCCCTTTCATAACATTAAAGACCTCGATCAGGTCACCCCTCAGCTTCCTCTTCTTTAGAGAAAAGATCCCCTGCCTGTTCAGTCTCCTCTGGCATCGATAGACTTTCAGCTTCCGAGGCATTTACTAGGCCCTGAACGGAACTCATGCCAGCTCTCAGCTGGTGAGGGTTCCATTGGCCCCTACGATGGCATGGAGCCCATGAACTCCCCAGACACGTCCCCTTGATGCCGGGTGGCGGGTGGAAGTGTCGCCCGCTCCTCCCGCTCCCCGACCCGAATATACAGCAAGGGACATAAACCCTGCTGATCCGGGTTCCGCCCCAAATTCCGCTCCCCTGCTGGAAGATGCTTTGCCCTCCCCGCCCCCAAGGATTTTACTGTGAGATTGAGGATGGTGAAAAGTGACACCAATTGTAAACCCATTTAAACTTCTGCTGACGTTGAACAGTGACATATTCCAAAATAGCTCACATTTTAAACTATACAGAGCGGTTCCAAATGAGGGACACGAGGCAGGCCTGCTCTGATAATTAACTTTGTGTTTAAGTATTAGTTCCATTATATTTGCGCTCTGTAAACATTGGCGTTGGCACTGATGGTGGAAACAGCTGCAACAGTAACTTTCAAAAGGGAATTAGAGCTCTATTTAAAAAGGGAAACTTGGCAAGGCGAGTGAGGAAAGAGCAGGGCGAGTGGGACTAATTGGACAGCCCTGTCAAAGAGCCGGCACAGGCACAATGGGCCGAGTGTCCAGCTTCTGTGCTGTATCATTCTATGATTTGCAGCTCGGCTGGTGGCTCGGTTTCAGAGTGGCCTCTAATAACGTGGGCCTCACAAGAGGGGTCAGGAAGCAATGGTCCAAATATCTTCCCATTCATCCCCATTGTACAGTACTCCGATAAAAGCACGTTTGAATTAAAAAATCCTGCTTTTATGGTAGACACGAATTAAAAAAATTAATTCTCGAGATGTGGGCGTTACTGGGAAGGTTGGCATTTATTGTCCAGCCCTAGTTGCCCCGTAGAAGGCGAAGGTGGTGGGCCTTCTTCTTTGTAGCAGTTTGATACAACTGAGAGGCTTGCTTCGCCATTACAGAGGGCAGTTAAGAGTCAACCACGTTGGTGTGAGACTGGAGTCACAGGTGGGGTAATGACGACAGGTTCCCTTCCCTAAAGGACATTGGTGAACCAGTTGGGTTTTTATGACAATCTGACAGCGTCACTTTCACTGATCCAAAACTCTGCTGCCCGTATCCTAACTCGCACCGAGTCCCGTTCACCCATCACCCCCGTGCCCGCTGACCTACGTTGGCTCCCAGTCCGGAAACACTTGGGGGGAGAAATTGGGTGAGTAGCGCCACCTGTTAGCGCCTAAAGAGGCAGTCAGTGGCTGTAGCGCCACTGGCTGCGCCTCCCGCGATATTCAGCAGGGGCGCTAATGGTGGCATTAGCCTTTTGCGCTGCGCTGCCACCGATGAAGTCATCGGTGTGCGCAGCTCCCCATTTGCGCCCCGATCGCGATATTTGGTAGCAAACGCCGCTGTAGCACCATTCGCTACCCGCGCCCGGTTCACGGGGCCTCGCTGCGCCGGCAGAGGCGCAGGTTAAGGTGGAGGTGCGGGGCGGCCGCTTTTTCGGCGGCTGCCTGCCAGCACCTCCGTCCCCAGCCTCCTGGTCCCCCCCCGCGGCATTGCCGGCTGTTTCCCGAGAGCCCGGCACTTCTCCTTGGTGCCGGGCTCTTTTGCCGGCACTCGCGATCGAGGCTCATGCTGCTGCAGGCCCCTCCCCCTTAACAGTGGGAGGAAGGCCTGCAGTACCGCAGCGTGCCGTGCCGCAGTGTGTGTTGCTGCGGCACGTAGCGCTGCGAAATTCACTTTCAGCGCCCTAAGAGGGACGCAGAGCGCCTCGAGCCACGCCCCGTCTCCCCGTCTCCCTCTAGGGGCACTTCAACTGAATTTGCGGCGATTGCTAATGCGGCGATTGCGGCGCAAATTCCAGCGCCCAGGCGAACTTTGCGTCGCTTGGGCGCCTCAGGCCAATTTCTAGGCCTTGGAGTTTAAAATTCTCATCCTTGTTTTCAAATCCCTCCATGGCCTCGCCCCTTCCCTATCATTGTAACCTCCTCCGGCCCTACAACCCTCCGAGATCTCTGTGCTACTCCAATTCTGGACTTTCACGCAGCCCTGATTTTAATCGCTCCACCATTGGCGGCCGTGCCTTCAGCTGCCTTGGCCCTAAGCTCTGGAATTCCCTCCCTAAATCTCTCCGCCTCTCTCCCTCTCTCTCCTCTTTTAAGTTGCTCCTCAAAACCTACCCCTTTGACCGAGCTTTTGGTCACCTGCCCTAATTTCTATTGGGTGACCGCTTTGCGGAACACCTCCGTTCAGTCCGTAAGGGTGACCCCGAGCTTCCGGTCGCCTGCCATTTTAATTCACCGCCCCATTCCCACTCAGACCTCACTGTACTCAGCCTCTTGCATTGTTCCACGGAACCTCAGCATAAACTCGAGGAACAGCACCTCATCTTCCGATTAGGCACTTTACAGCCTTCCGGACTCAATATCGAGTTCAACAATTTCAGATCATAACCTCGGCCCCTATTATATTTTTACTTATATTTTTTATCCACACCTTAGTTTTGGTTTTTCCCCCCCCCTTTCTTCCTTTTTTTTTCTCTCTCCCACACGGCAGCTGTCTCCCATTCTGCCAGCACATTTCACACCTAATCTAGAGCCGTCTTTTGTCTCCACTAGTCCTATCACCATCTCGTCTGGTTTTGACTACCTCTTAATGTCTCTTCACTTCTTTTGTTCTCTCCCAGCCTGGCCTTTCAATCTATTTCATTTCCTGTGCCTTTCCAGTCTTGACAAAGGGTTTGACTCGAAACGTTGACTCCGTTTCTCTCTCCATGGATGTTGCCTGGCCTGCTGAGTTTTTCCAGCATTTTCTGTTGTTATTTTGCCCTAATTTCTACGTGTGTAACTCGGGATCAAACGATAACGCTCCTGTTTTGACTACGTGAACGGTGCTGTACAAATACAAATTGCTGTTGATAGCAGCTTTACATTTTGTGATTTTATTTTTAAAGTGAATTCAGATTCTCATGTTCTGTGGATGACTAGTCCAATAACTTACTGGAGCCCCTGATCTTGTTACAGAGCACATTGGGTGGATGGTCAGTGGGCAGAGCAAGAGTGGCTCTCCAGGAGAGGAGGCGAGATAATTGGATGGAAAAAATAAGCATTGAAAAAAGACTGGACTGAAGAGATGTGTCGGTCTTATTTATTTTCTGCTTGTCCTGTCTCATATTAACTCCCGCTACACCGCCACCCTTGTCCTTGTTTGCCTACACTAGCTCCCTGTCTCCCGCTGCGTTAAGTTTGAAATTCCTTGCCCTTGTCTTCAAATCCCCCCATGTCCTCGGCCCACCCTACCTCCTCCAGACTTGCTCCCTCTTCCACACCCTTTTGCATCCAGCCTGAGCAACCTGCACTCCATTAATCCAGGCAGGGCTTTGAGCCGCCTAGGCCCTGCTCTCTGAGCCTTCTTCCAGACACCCCTCTGTAATGATCAATAACATGTCATTCTAGAGTGGTACACTAGATGGAGCCATAGAGCTGTATAGAGCTGTATATTTAGTTGTATGTGTTTAAGACTACACTACCCACGATGCACTAGGCTACCCACAAGGCAGTAGTCAAGATGGCTGCCTGCACACAGAAGTACACATGCTGAATCTCTACAGATGCTGTACCTAGAGAACGTGTACTGAATAAATGACTAGCTGGAAGCTAGCTGTTCATAATAAGAATGTCTAGTTATTAATGAACATAACACCCTCCACCTCTCCACCTCGCTCTCCTTTAAAAATTCTCACAAAGCCTCACCTTTTCAGCCAAACCCTGCTCAGATATCTCTCGCTGGCTCGCTGTTCTGTTCCTTTTACTAGTACGCTGTGAAGTGCCTTGGGACGCTCGGTACATTTAAAGGCTCGACGTAAATTTAAGCTGTTCTTGTGTATTGCATATGGGATGAATGCAGTCACTAGGATATGTTCTTCACCGTTCTTACTAACATCATCATGTTGAAACTTGTTGATGGGATTCTTCCTGGGATTAAAGAAAAATAACCAACATACATTCAGTACTTTTAGGCATTTCATTGAGAAAGACAGACAGGTTTTTGGCGATCTTCCAGTTCGTCACCTCAAGTGAGGCTAAACTCAACTTTCTTTGAAAGCCGTTCTTCCTACTTCCGTCTTCTCTGCTCCGCTCCCGATGGTGCTGACCCTTGCTGAGGTACAGCTCCTCAGGCACCCGCTGACCTTCAGTACTTTGGCCAGGTGACCTTTCTTCAAGGTCAATGTCCTTCTCTTCATGAATCTGTGCGGAAAAAAGTGCGCGTCAGCATAGTGGTTATGGTACTGAATTAGTAATCTAGAGGCTGTGAATTCGAAACATGGTAAGTTACAAAGAGCGCCTTTCACGACCTCAGGACACAGTAGAGGAGGCCACTCAGTCCCTCAAGCCTGTTTCGTCATTCAATTAGATCATGGCTGATCTGTATTTTAACTCCATTTACCTGCCTTAGAATCATTCGGCCCACCGTGTCTGTGCCGGCTCTTTGGTACAGCTATCCAATTAAACCCACTCCCCTGCGCTTTCCCCGTAGCCCTGCAAATTTTATCCCTTCAAGTATTTATCTAATTCCCTTTTGAAAGTTACTATTGAATCTGCTTCCACCACCATTTCAGGTGATGCATTCCAGATTGTAGCAACTCGCTGCATTTAAAATAAAGGTTCCTCATCCCGATTCTGGTTCTTTGCCAATTATCTTGATGTCTTTGGTTACTGGCCCTCCTGCCACTGGAAATGGTTTCTCTCTATCTACTCTATCCTAAACTTCATATGTGGGTGAATCTTAATGACCCTGGAGCAATAAGAACGGCCTTATCAGTGTTGCCCACATCCTTAGAACAAATAATAATAAATTGTCTGTAGGATACAGCACTCTACAACTGTAGAATGTGGTGTTTGCCATTCTCTAGAGTACAGCAGTGCACTCTCTTAATTGCCTCTCCACTTTTCCTTTTCTAAGCGCTGATTTGACTTTGATCTGGATAAGTTACCTGGCTCTAATGCAATCAGTATATACATTTTTTTCCCCATGTGAATAGTTCTGCCGCACTTCCCTGTGCCAAAACCTCCAGACATTCGGTAATAAACCACAGCTACAAAACCAGCTCGGGCCAAGGGTGCGTACAAACAGGCCGCGGCAATGCTTTGATGATCTCTGCCTGCAGTTCAAGCATCAATGGGTAAAGCGGCCTTTATTAAAGGGGCAGCACGCTCAATCGAATCGCCCCATGATCCTCAAAAGTTACAGCTGGCAATAACGCTGTCCATTGCAAACCCTCGCGGTACGACTGTCTGCCACTTTAACCAAAACAAGAGGCCATCGATGTAAGACAGTCACCAATAAATCCAATAGGGATTGTAGGAGAAGCTCCTTTACCCAGAGAGCGGTGAGAACGTGCAACTCGCTGCCACACAGAGTGGTTGAGGTGAATAGCATGGATGCATTTAAGGGGAAGCTAGATAAACACATGAGGGAGAAAGGAATAGAAGGTTATACTGATAGGATGAGATGAAGTCAGGTGGGAGGAGGCTCATGTGGTGCAGAATCACCGGCACCGACCAGTTGGACCAAATGGCCTGTTTCTGTGCTGTAGTCTCGATGTAATTCTATTTAATATGTTAATCCTTTTATGTTAAACTAGCCAAAGGAGCTGGGTGGCACAGCGGGTTAAATGCTAGATTATAATGTAATTATTATTTGTGGAATTGGCTGTATCAAGCATAGTTATTATTGTTTATTTATTATATTTGTGATGCGCTAGGGCACTTGCCTTAATATTTTCTGTTTCTGTTTGGTTACACTGGGGCAATTCAGTGTCACCCCCTACAGGTTGACCATGATATGAGTTTGACCGTCTCAATCCACTTCTGAGTGGGCATAGAGGATGTCATTAGCTAAGGTTTCGAGGCGGTAGCTAGAGAGAAGCTATTTCCTCTGACGGGGTTAATCCAGAATAAAAGGGCACAAACTTAAAATTAGAGCTAGGCCATTCATGGGTGATGCCAGGAAACACTTCTTCACACAAAAGGTAGTGCAAATCTGGAACTCTCACTGAGGCTAGATCAATTTCAGAAACTGAGATTGAAAGATTTTTGTTAGGCCAGGCTAATAAGAGTTACGGAACTAAGACGGATAGATGGAGTTCAGATACAGATCAGTCATGATCTAATTGAATGGTGGAACAGACTCGAGGGGCTGATTGGCCCTACTCCTGTTCCTATGTCCCCAGATGGGCTGAGGCAGAGAGATGTTACGGCTGTCTTTGTGACGGAGGGAATGGGGGTACAAAGGGACTGGAGGGTGCAACCTCACTGTAGTGCCGGCAATTGAAACGAGCCAACAGTGTCGATGCAGGCTGGGTTGTCTTTGAAGGTAGCTGCCAGGATCAGAGGCAAAGGGGTTGATTTAGCACTCATCTGATGTCGGAGTCCACAGCCTAGTTTCGGAGTGGGCTGTCCAGAAATGCCTAAAGTGTTAGTCTGAACTCCCAAGATCTGTTTTGTAAAAATCGAAGTCCATTCTTCTCCCCTCATTTACTTCTGTATTCTAGTTACTGAGTTCTGTATTTACTGTATTCTCGTACTTAGCAGGAGTACTATTCCAACAATTCATCAGCAGTAGGGTAAAACTAACTGGTAAGGGTGCAGGTATTGAGATTTTCAATTCCGGATTCAAGTCACGATCCTAACCTCATGTCCTCCAACCCCTTACTTTGATCCTTGGCTCTGAGCTGGCACCTCCAGCAATAGGGTGAGCCTGAAGCTGTGTATACGGGGAAGTGGAACCAGGGTACTGCAGAAAATAGTGAGCATGCAAGAGAGAGAGAGAAGGGCAGGCTGACAGAGAAAGAAGGGCTGAGAGGGACAGGATTTGCTGGAGATTGGCGTTCATCCAGAGACAGAGGAGAACAGAAAGAAAAACGGACAGACAGAGAGAGATAGAGGGATAGAAAGAGATATACACATGGAAACAGGGATAAAGGCAGGCAAGGGGAGAGAGAGGTAGAAACAGACAGTGAAACAGGAAGAGAAAAATAAAAAAAGGACTTGCATTTCTATCGTGCTTTCCATGACCTCAGGACGTCCCAAAGCACGTCACAGCCAATGAAGTACTTTTTGAAGTGTAGTCACTGTTGTAATGTAGGAATCGCAGCAGCCAATTTGCACACAGCAAGCTCCCACAAACAGCCATGTGATAATGACCAGGTAATCTGTTAGAGTGATGTTGGTTCAGGATTAAATCCTGGCCAGGACGCCGGGGAGAACTCCCCTGCTCTTCTTCGAAATAGTGCCATGTGATCTTTTACGCCCACTTGAGAGAGCAGACGGGGCATTGGTTTAATGTTTTATCCGCAAGCTGACACCTCCAACAGTGCAGCAATCCTCAGCACAGCACTGGAGTGTCAGCCTAGATTTTTTTCTTTTCATTCATGGGATGTGGGTGTCGCTGGCGAGGCCAGCATTTATTGCCCATCCCTAATTGCCCTTGAGAAGGTGGTGGTGGGCCACCTTCTTGAAGCGCTGCAGTCCGTGTGGTGAAGGTACTCCCACAGTGCTGTTAGGGAGGGAGTTCCAGGATTTTGACCCAGTGACGGTGAAGGAATGACGATATACGTCCAAGTCAGGATGGTGTGTGACTTGGAGGGGAACTTGGAGGTGGTGGTGTTCCCATACACCTGCTGCCCTTGTCCTTCTAGGTGGTAGAGGTTGTGGGTTTGGGAGGTGCTGCCAAAGAAGCCTTGGTGAGTTGCTGCAGTGCATCTTGTAGATGGTACACACTGCAGTCACGGTACGCCGGTGGTGGAGGGAGTGAATGTTTAAGGTGCTCAAGTCTCTGGAATGGGACTACATAATGAAAAGGGAGAGAGAGGCTGTAGTGTATGTGCCTTTAAGAGCCCCCTGTGTACTGTAATGCCGGTAATGGCCACTCAGGCTATATAAGCCTGTATATTGTGTTGTATCAGTTAGTTCCCCTCCAGACTTTGTTCAGTAATCACCTGTGAGACCAACTCCTGTCTTCAGTGTCTCTATTAACACACGGACACAACAGTGGCGACGAATTGGAAACGGACTTACCTGCAATTCGGCAGCACCTCAAGGACATCGATTCCTCTGACGTCCACAGTCGAAGCAAGAAAAAGAAAAAGCTGTGGTTTCACCAGCTAGCCGAGCTGGTGGCAGGTACTGCAATAATCCTTCCTGGGCGTCGGGCTGGGGCTCCAGCAGCTGGCTCTGCAGCGAGGCCAAGCAGCGAAGGCGGAGGCAAGCAGTAACAGACGGGGAGGGAACACTCGGGAGACGGCCGGCGCTGCAAGCAAGTCGGCGCTCAGACCTAGCAGAGAGAGTCCGGCGGGAATGAGTCTCCACCTGTAAATAAATCAAAATTAAAAAAAACGCGGAAAACAGCGTTGTCATCGGCAGCAGCGGCGGGGAAGCGCGGGAAGCGCCATATCTTTTCTGCAGAAAAGAAAGAAAAGTGCGGGAAGCGCCATTTTTTTTCCAGGATGCCTAAGGCTGGCAATATTGATGCTTTTGATAACGATATAGAGGATTGGACCACATATGTGGAAAGAGTGGATGTATATTGCACCGCAAATGGATTAGAAAATGATAAAAAAAGCATCAGTACTTCTAAATCTAATGGGCGCAAAGACATACGGGCTGTTACGAAACTTAATCACTCCAGCCAAACCAAAGGACAAGAATTTTAAAGAAATTGTTAATACCCTACAAGAGCACTTAAACCCAACACCGCTGCTGATAGCGGAACGATTCAAATTCTTCAAGGGGAATCAACACAAGAATGAAAGTAACGCTGATTACCTCACCGAATTAAGAAAGCTATCAAAGCACAGCCAATTCGGGGCAGGACTAGCAGATTATCTTCGGGACAAATTCGTCTGCGGTCTCCTAAGTGAAGGAACACAGAAAAGGCTGCTTTCTGAGAAAGATTTAACACTGGACAAGGCTTTCAGTATGGCTGTATCATACGAAGCAGCCGCAAGAGGAGCTGCAGAGATACAACAAAAGACACAGGACTTTGGCACCCATGAAATGACACAGGGTTTCGAGAGATGTTATCGCTGCGGCAGATCCACCCATGACCAGAGGGACTGCTGGTTCAAGGACAAAGCATGCAGGCAATGCGGAAAGATTGGACACATTGCACGGGTATGCCGATCTGGACAAAAAAAATCCATGGACAGGAAAAAAAAATCAATAAAGAAAAGTACAGAAAGGTACAAATGATGACAGACAGTAGCTCCGAAGACCAGAAGAGCGATAGCGACTCCGAAAACAAGAGACTAAGCTGTCTCAAATTACATAATTTAATTGCCAAAGAAGATTACCAGACCATTTGGGTTACCCTCACAATAGCAGGGTCCCCAGTTAAAATGGAGCTAGATACAGGATCAGCTCTGACCGTCATAAATCGACGGGATTACGAGCGGCTATTTCCGCATATACCTTTAAAAGACACATCCATTATCTTGAAAACATATACGGGGCAGAAAGTATACCCCAAAGGAAAAATAAGGGTGCCTGTTGTATACAACAGCAAGGAAATACAAAAGTTGTATTTATACATTCTATAAGATGGTGGTCCACTGCTGTAGGGACGTGAATGGATCAGGAAAATACGTTTAGACTGGCACTCCATTCAGGCACTGACGGTGACCAGTAAGGAAAAAAATGATGATGACGTCATACCTGAATGATTAAAAGACATCTTGGCCAACGCCAAAGAAGTGTTTCAAGAGAAACTAGGAACCTTGAAAGGCATCACCGCCTCAATAAAAGTGGAAGATGCGGCAATTCCCAAGTTTTTTAAGGCAAGACCGGTGCCATACGCAATTCGTCCAGCAGTCGAGGCAGAGCTGGAGAATTTGGAAAAGGCAGGCATATTATCCAAAATAGATTGGAGCGAGTGGGCAACACCCATCGTCCCAATCATGAAGAAAACGTTGAATAATGATAAATCTGAAGAACAGAGAAAAATTTGCATCTGTGGAGACTTCAAGGTGACTGTAAACCCGGTCCTTCACATGGTACAGTATCCTCTTCCGAGGATAGAAGATATTTTCGCCTCACTATCCGGAGGGAAACGTTTCACCAAAATTGACTTGGCACAGGCATATCTACAGATGGAGGTTGAAGAGGCCTCTAAAAAGTATCTCACGATAAATACACACAAAGGCCTGTACCAGTACAATCGACTGGTTTTCGGAGTAGCATCCGCTCCAGCTATCTGGCAAAGAGCTATGGAGCAAGTCCTCCAAGGGATTCCGGGGACTCAATGCTACCTAGGCGACATCCTTGTAACAGGAGAAAATGACAACGAGCACCTTGCCAATTTGGAGCAGGTGCTCACTAGGCTGAGAGAACGGGGCCTACGAGCAAATCGCCCCAAGTGCGAATTTTTCCAGAATCAAATATCATATTGTGGCCACATTATTAATAAGGAAGGGTTGCATAAGTCACCTGAAAAAATTGAAGCGGTCATAAAAGCCCCAGCACCTGAAAATGTTTCACAATTAAGGTCGTTCCTGGGATTAATAAATTACTATCATAAATTTTTACCGAACTTATCAACTCTTCTGCACCCTCTTAATGAACTGCTACAAACAGGAGTAATTTGGAAATGGAGCGAAGACTGTAAACGTGCCTTCCATAAATCCAAAGATTTAATCACGTCCAAAGAAGTTTTGGCTCATTACAACCCATCACTGCCAATCAGACTGGCGTGCGATGCATCCCCTTATGGCGTAGGAGCGGTATTATCGCATAAATTCCCTGATGGCTCGGAACGGCCGATAGCTTTTGCGTCACGCTCATTGAACTCAGCTGAGTGTAACTATGCCCAAATCGACAGGGAAGCTCTCAGCCTGGTATGGGGAGTGAAGAAATTCAACCATTACCTACACGGACAAAAATTTACCTTGTTGACTGACCATCAACCCCTCATCTCCATATTCAACCCTAAAAAGGGTGTTCCCATTATGACAGCGCAAAGGCTACAGAGGTGGTCCCTTTTCCTAGGGGCACACCAATATAACAGAGAATACAAAGGATCAAAACAGCATGGGAATGCTGACGGTTTATCGTGCCTACCATTGCCAGTGGTAGAAGAGGCACCTACCGTAGACCCAGTGGAGATTTTCCACTCTACCATAGTCGAATGTCTACCAGTAACAAATTCTGCGATTGAAAGGGAAACTAGAAATGACCCGACTCTCTCACGAGTCTACGATTTAACAGTGAAGGGATGGCCAGCACATGGCGAACCACTGTTGCCAGCATTCTCGCAAAGAAGAGAACAGCTGTCAGTGTGCCGAGGAACCTTGATGTGTGGATCCAGAGTGGTGATTCCACCCAAACTCCAGGATAAAGTTCTAAAGGAGCTTCACGAGGGGCATCTGGGTGGAGTGAAAATGAAGAACCTAGCCAGGGCGCTTGTATGGTGGCCAGGTATCGATGGAGACATCGAAGGAATGACCAAGAGCTGCCTAGGATGCCAGAAGGTCCAAAACGCTCCACCACAAGCCCCTCTACATCCATGGGAGTGGCCCTCATCTCCATGGCAAAGGGTACACATCGACTTTGCTGGTCCATTTATAGACTCAATGTTCTTAATCGCGGTTGATGCACACTCCAAGTGGCCGGAGGTAATAAAGATGTCCTCCACCACCATGGAAAAAACCATCACAGTATTAAAGACCATATTTGCCAGGGATGGGCTGCCTGAACAGATCTGTTCTGATAATGGACCGCAATTTGTGTCCGAAGAATTCAGGAAGTTCTTAAAAAACAATGGGGTTAAGCACTACACGTCCGCCCCATACCATCCCGCCACCAATGGATTGGCTGAAAGGTTTGTCCAGACCTTCAAGAAGGCCATAAAGGCCATGGGTAATGAAGACATAAAGCTTCAGCATAAGGTGGATAACTTCTTGTTTGCATACAGGAATGCAACACATATGGTTACAAACCAAACTCCCGCCATGATGTTCTTCAATAGAAGCCTAAGATGCCGGCTGGATTTGATTAAGCCAAACATCTGAAGGGACGTGGAGAACCGGCAATTTCAAGGCATGAATGAAAGGCCAACTAGAATCTTCCAGAAAGGTCAACAAGTTTTGGCCCGGGACTACCGTACCGAGAAATGGCAGCCTGGAACTATCTGCACACGACTAGGACCGCTGATGTATACCGTGGACATTGGAGAAAGCAGAATAAGGCGCCATGCTGACCAAATCATAGAGTCATCCGAAAAGGGACAACCTACACCACAACTCTATACGCCTAATGATGAAGTAGAGATACCCATAGTATCTACCTCCGATCCGGTGATACTGGAACCCGATGAACCCGACACTGGCATTCAAGCTGAATCAGCCTTGCCAAAAGAACCTACTACACCACCAGAAACTACTACACCACCGAGGCGTTATCCGGACCGAGTCAGGAAGCCTCCAGAGAGACTGACTTATAATTGATTAACTGCAGCAATGTGTAGATTATTTTTCTTGTAACATGTAATTAATGATTACTTAAAATATTATGTACTGGTTGGCTAAAAGGGGAGGAATTGTAGTGTATGTGCCTTTAAGGGCCCCCTGTGTACTGTAATGCCGGTAATGGCCACTCGGGCTATATAAGCCTGTATATTGTGTTGTATCAGTTAGTTCCCCTCCAGACTTTGTTCAGTAAACACCTGTGAAACCAACTCCTGTCTTCAGTGTCTCTATTAACACACGGACACAACAGAGGCGGGCAGTATGATATGATTGACAGATCCAGAGATAGAAAGACAGAGAGAAGGGAGGCCAGGAAAGAGAAGCAGAGAAAAGCAGGCGCAAAGAGAAAGACATAGATAGATAACGATATAGATAGACGTAGATGGATTGATTGGTAGATTGATTGGTAGATTGATAGGTAGATAAAAAGATATATAGATAAATAATTAGATGAGCAGATAAATAGAATCATAGAATAGAATCATAGAATCTTACAGTACAGACAGAGGCCATTCAGCCCATCTCGCCTGTGCCGGCTCTTTGACAGAGCTATCCAGTTAGTCCCACTCCCCTGTCCTGTCCCCATATCCCTGCAATTTTGCCCCCTTCAAGTATTTATCCATTACCTTTTTGAAAGTTACTGTTGAATCTGCTTCCACCACCCTTTCAGGCAGTGCCTTCCAGATTGTAACAACTCTCTGCATAAAATAAATTCTCCTCATCTCACCCCTGGTTCTTTTGCCAATTACCATAAATCTGTGTCCTCTGGTTACCGACCCTTCTGCCACTGGAAACAGTTTCTCCTTATTTACTCTATCAAACCCCTTCATGATTATAATAGAGAGAACGACAGGCATGGATAGAGAGATGTTGCTGGTATGGGTCTGACTCCAGCTTGGTATTTAACAATTTATAAAATTTACCACAAACAGACAGTTGAACAATCACACCAGGAAGTGTCAAAACCTTCTCATAACAAACCCTGGCAATATATTTTCACCCTGAGGTGACAGAGAAACGCCTGGCATGTGAGCTGATGGAGGGATCATCAAAGCTCCCCCAGAGAAAGAGCGACTTGCAAATTCTTTTCAGTGGAACAGGGTAACAGGCCGAATTTGAAAGAGGGAGGAAACTGTAGGGATAAGGATCAGGGATGTTAAAGGGGCATTGCCTTCGGGATAACATGGTGGGAAAACGTTCTGCTGGGAAGATGAAAAAGCTTCACCATTATTGCCCTGAGGTTGTCATGTGCTCACTATTTGTCTCAACTCGACTGACTTGGCTTACGTGTTTGCCAAGAGCTATCGCTTCCACATCTCTCTCTGCCTCCCTGTCACCTTATCTCTATTCAAATCAAATCAAAATCAAATCAACTTTTATTGTCATTGTTAGTGCACAATTGCAGTACAACGAAATGTAGGCTTGCGGCTCCCGAGAGTGTACATTTAGATTAAGACATTTAAACATTCAACATACATTTGGCTTGTAATACATTAACATAAGCATAACCATAATAAAGTGCATTGGCAGATGTGCAGGCTTTAGAGTTTATTTGTGGAGTTCAGTAGGATGACAGCCCTGGGAAAGAAGCTGTTCCTAAATCTGGTCGTACGGGTGCGAATGCATCTGTAGCATCTCCCAGATGGCAGGAGGGTGAACTGACTGTGGCTGGGGTGGGTAGGGTCTTTGATGATGGACCGTGACCTCCGTAAACAGCGTTTCTGGTATATGTGCTCTATGGTCGGTAGCCGGGTGCCGGTAATGCGTTGGGCAGTTTTGACTACCCGCTGCAGGACTTTCCGGTCATAGTAGCTACAGCTGCCATACCATACTGTGATACAGTTTGTCAGGATGCTCTCTATTGTGCAGTGGTAAAAGTTAGAGAGGATCAGGGGTGACAGGTTACATCCCTTCAGCCTCCTTAGGAAATATAGGTGCTGCTGGGCCTTCTTCACCAGAGAGGAGGTATTGAGGGACCTCCCTGTCAGTCTTTTTTCTCTCTCTGTCAGTCTTTCTTTCTTTCTTTCTCTCTTTCTTTCTTTCTTTCTTTCTTTCTCTCTTTCTTTCTTTCTTTCTTTCCTTGTCTATTTCTCTCCATTTATTTGCCATTCTTCCTCACTGTTTTGGCTTCTGGCTTTTTGCTTTTTGCCTGCCTCCCTTTCTGCCTCCCTTTCTGTCTCTCTTTTTCTTTCCATTTGCCCGTATTGCACTATTTCTCTAGGCTTGCTTGTCTCCCTTCTTTCTCTCCACCTGCCTGTCTCTTTCTCCTCTCGCTGTCTAACTGGTGCGCTCTTTTTATCTCTCTGTCCATCTCTTTTTCAATGTTTGACAAAAATGTTCCTTCAAGCAGTTGCCCTTCAATATGCCTGAAATATTCTTTTTATCTCCAAGAAAGCCTATCTAACAATAATTTACAACTTAATGGAATGACATGCATAATTGGATCTGGCTAATGTCCACCAGAACCAATCGACTGGCCAACAGAGCCTTGGTTTAATGTCTCATCTGAGGGACATCCTTGAATTCCTGAGCTTTGCATTAGAGCATCAGCCAGGTTCAGGAGTGAAGAACCCTCTGACTCAGAGGTAAGAGTGCTACTAACTGAGCCAAGCTGTCACACGAGTAGAAGGGGGAGACACTCAAAGGTGCTGTACAAATGCGAGCCTTTCTTTTTTCTTTCCCTCCATAGGGAAGACAAGCAAGGTGTCAGCTGTGGCTCAGCGGCTGGCACTGGTGCCTCTGAATCAGAAGGTCGAGGGTTCAAGTCCCACTCCAGAAAGTTGAGCACATAATCTAGGCTGACACTGCCAGTGAGTGCTGCCCTGTCGGAGGTGCCGTCTTTCTGATGAGACGTTAAACCGATGCCCCGTCTGTTATCTCAGGTCAGCGTGAAAGATCCCGTGGCGCTATTTCAAAGAAAAGCAGGGGTGTCCTGGCCAATATTTATCCCTCAACCTATACCTAAAAAAAAGTTTATCTGGTCATTATCACATGGCTGTTAGTGGGAGCCTGCTGTGCACAAACTGGCTGCCGCATTTCCTACATTAAACAGTGACTGCACTTCACATGGACTTCATCGACTGTAAAGCACTTTGGGACATCCTGAGGTTGTGAAAGGTGCTATAGAAAAGCAAATTCGTTCTTTCGAAAGGCCGTGTGCGACAACACACTGGGGGGATAAAAAACACAATGGCTACACGCGCCAGAAGGGGTCGGCCTGAAATTGGCCTTCGGTCCTTGTCTTAATATTTTGGGCATTTGTCGCACCTTCACAGGCTGTTCGCCCATTTCACACTGCTGATTATTGGACCATTTGCCTCGTAGGCAACAACTTTGTGTAACTCCCAGGTGGGGGACGGGGGGGGGGGTAGCGGCAGCGGGGCGGGGGGCGATTGCGAGTACTGTGGAGTCAGGGAGCACTTTCCTGCTCTGTTTGGCTCGACAGGAACATAAAAAAATTTTTTTTTTACACAAACACTTGCCTTTTGATGGCTGTCGCTGCCGAGGCTGCAGAATCCCGAGCAGAGCAGGCCCAGCACCTGATTCCGCTCATTGCAATCCAGTTTGGATGAGGGGCCTAAAACCAGCAATAGGCCTCTCATTTACATAGGTAAGGGGCCTAACGCCTGTTTTAGGTGGCCACCCAGGATGCCTGGCAAGGTGGTCCGACCCAATATCAGGTCAGACCTCTTTCAGGCATGCTTGAGATGTAGGCGGTTGGCCCCCTTCCTCAAAAAAGGGTGCAACAATGTTCAATGTTCCCTCCCGCTTACTGTGTCAAAGAGGCTCCCATTTCCCCCCCCACCCTGGGTTAAGTTTACAATTGGCTCTGACAAGAGTTGACGAGAAAAATTATTTTCTGTAGGTGGAATGTTGGTCAGGTATGAAGAGTTTGATGAATACAAATCAATTAACAAAGACAGCTTTTAAGAAAAGGAAATGTTGACTCATGCTTCAGTGCACGAAGAAACTCAACAAACTGTTGAAAGGCGTCGGTACGGATGACAGAAGCCACATCAGGATCAAACTCACGCAGACGTCGATATGATCGACATCAAAGTGTTGATTTTCAGGGTGTGCCCTCCCAGTGCGGAGCCTCATTTGCCGGGAGCTCCTATTGGGAAATTGTGGGTTTGAGTCTAGGATTTTCCAATGGGCACTCCTGGTGAGTGATGCTCTGTGCTAAGAGTGTGCGTTCGGAAAATGAGTTCTCAAAGGCCAAGTACGTCGGAGAATCGGCGTTACAGGGTTGCAGTCATACTTTTGACGGGGGCGCCATTCAAAGGTGCCCACTGCTGGGAGCGTGGGATCAGTGAGTCACTGATTGTCAACACGGCGAGCTCATTTAGCTGGCTGGCCGCAGTTAATATGGCGACGAGCGCCGTAGGCCTTTCCATGATTGGTTATCACTTTTGACATTCCCGCGTGACTTGCATACAAAATTAAGAAGCAAAATTAGAGACTGGATGGAATATTGTGCCCTACCCCCCCACCAGTCCCAGCAGACATCGTTAATTCTGTGTTGATTAAATTCTGCTAAAAGGAGCTGAATAAGTAGCTGGCTAGGAATGGAATTGAGGGTTTTAAGAAAGAGGGCTGAGCTAGATTACCAGATTATAAAGAGCTGCTGACACAATGGAAATGTCATGCCAAAATACTTGCCTACGTAATAATAGTCACTGCTCTTCAAAAAGCAATTAATGGTGTGAAGCATGTTGAGATAAGGAGTTATATAAACACTAGTGTTTCTTTGTATCTTCTCAAGCTAGGCAAAGGGCCAAAGGATAATCAGGTGTTAGCCGTGTCTCAGTTGGTAGCACTCTCGCTGCTGAATCAGAAGGTTGTGGGTTCAAGTCCCACTCTATAGACTTGAGCACATAATCTAGGCTGACAGTGCAGCACTGAGGGAGTGCTGCACCGTTGAAGGTGACATCTTTCGGACGAGAGGTTAAACCGAGGCCCCCGTCTGTCCTCTTAGGTGGATGGAAAAGCTCCCCTGGCACTATTTTGAAGAAGAGCAGGGGAGTTCTCCCTGGTGTCCTGGCCAATATTTATCCCTCAACCAGCATCATTAAAAAAGGATTATTTGTTCATTACCTCATTGCTATTTGTGAGAGCTTGCTGTGCATAAATTTGCTGCCATGTTTCCTACATTACAACAGTGATTACACTTCAAAAAGTACTTTATTGACTGTAAAGCACTTTGGGACATCCTGAGGTTGTGAAAGGCGCTGTAGGATCATAGAATAGTACAGCACAAAAGGAGGCCATTCAGCCCATCGAGCCTGCTCCGGCTCTATCAAAGAGCAAGTTCTTTATTTCATTGAACGTGGGTGTGCCTTGGAGACCACTGATCCGAGACTCAGAGGCACGGAATAAGATTTGACCGCTGCTGACTGTTTATACCTGAGAAGAAACACACGAGCATTACGTCGACATGTTACCAAATCTACTCAGCTGTTTGGTATTAAATGTTCTCTCTTTCAAGTAAATGATTCTGTTTTTTGTGCACACTTTGCTGATCCATGATTCGATCCAACTCTTCAGTATCTGGCATCAGGACTGAAAAAATTAGAATAGAACAGTTTGAAGTAGTTGTGCTTTGTAAGATACTGCACAGTGTACCAGTTCACAGAATCGTAGAATGGTTACAACACAGAAGGAGGCCATTCGGCCCGTCGAGCCCGTGCCGGCTCTCTGCAAGAGCACCTCAGCTAGTCCCACTCCCCTGCCCTTTCCGCATAGCCCTGCAAATCTTTTTCTTTCAGGTACTTATCCAACTCCTTTTTGAAAGCCATGATTGAATCTGCCTCCATCACCCTTTCAGCAAGTGCATTCCAGATCCTAACCACCACTCGCTGTGTAAAAAAGTGTTTTCTTATGTCGCCTTTGGTTCTTTTGCCAATTACCTTAAATCTGTGCCCTCTGGTTCTCGACCCTCCCGCCAATGGGAACAGTTTCTCTCTATCTACTCTGTCCAGACCCCTAATGATTTTGAACACCTCTATCAAATCTCCTCTCAATCTTCTCTGCTCTAAGAAGAGCCTCAGCTTCTCCAAACTATCAACGTAACTGAAGTCCTTCATCCCTGGAGTCATTCTTGTAAATCTTTTCTGCACCCTCTCTAAGGCCTTCACATTCTTCCTAAAATGCGGTGCCAGAATTGAGCACAATACTCCAGTTGAGGCTGAACCAGTGTTTTATAAAGGTTCATCATAACTTCCTTGCTTTTGTACTCTATGGGCAGGAATTTAACTCAGGAGTCGGGACTATAACTTTCGGGGTTGTAGTCCCGCCTCCATCGAGATGCGGCCAATCCATGCGATTTTAACTTGATTGACCTTGTTGAGCCTGCTGGGCAGGCTCAGCAGGCCAATTAAGGGCCACCCGGCAACAGGTGACGTCACAGACTGAAATTTCATCTGTCAAGAGATTTTGATAGATGAAATATGAGTGTTTCACAGCTGTTTGAAGCTGTCAAACACTGACAGTCTTATTTCTAACCTGAGTCCTTCTCCACAGACTCAGTTAGAAATCTCACCGGCACAGAAAGCTGAAGGCTGTCACTTTTGACAGTCCGCAGCCATTCTGCTTTCTGTGCCGGTGAGATGAGGGACTTGCGGAACCTAAAGGAAGGAAGGCTGAAAAGGTAAGAAAAGGTCATTTACACTTCTTTAATCACTTTAGACACACCAAACACACTTACCTTTGCACTCATGCACACATCACTCACCTGAACACTGACATCTCGACCCCTCCAAGTCCTTCAACCCGACGGCCCGCCTCCTCTAACTTGGCGTGGTTTGGAGCCGTTGGGAATCCCACACTTCAACATCAAAAATAGGGATTAGGCTAAAAACTGCCTGTTAACTACCTGTTAACAGGCAGTTAATTGGCACTAATCCCTTCCCGCCTCAGGTAGGCGGGTCCCAGTGCGGGGTGGGTACCCGCCTCCTTTGAAACTGGCATGTAGGTGGGTTTGGGTGCGGGATGGGGTCGGGACCCCTGATTTCGGGATTTTAACCCCCCCGCACGCCTCCAATCCCGACTCCACAGCACAATGAAAATCCTGCCCCATGCCTCTATTTATGAAGCCCAGGATCCTGTATGCTTTTTTAACCGCTTTCTCAACCTGCCCCTTCCACCTTCAATGATTTGTGCAACTATACCCCCAGGTCTCTCTGTTCATGTACTCACTTTAGGATTATACCCTTTACTTTATATTTCCTTTCCTCATTCTTCCTACCAACATGTATCACTTCGCATTTTTCTGCATTAAATTTCATCTGCCACATGTCCGCCCATTCCACCAGCCTGTCTATGTCCTCTTGAAGTCTATCACTCTCCTCCTCACTGTTCACTATACTTCCAAGGTTTGTGTCATCTGCAAATTTTGAAATTGTGCCCTGTACACCAACATCCAAGTCATTAATATATATCAAGAGAAGCAGTGGCCCTAGAACCGACCCCTGGGGAACACCACTGTGTACCTTCCTCCAGTCCGAAAAACAACCATTCACCACTACTCTGTTTCCTGTCACTTAGCCAATTTCGTATCCATGCAGCCATTGTCCCTTTTATTCCATGGGCTTCAACTTTGCTGGCAAGCCTATTATGTGGCACTTTGTCGAACACCTTTTGGAAATCTATGTACACTACATCAACCGCATTGCCCTCTTCAACCCTCTCTGTTACCTCATCAAAGAACTCGATCAAGTTGGTTAAACACAATTTGCCTTTAACAAATCTGTGCTGGCTTTCCTTAATTAATCCACACTTGTCCAAGTGACTGTTAATTTTGCCCCTGATTATCGTTTCTAAAAGCTTTCACACCACCGAAGTTAAACTGACTGGCCTATAGTTGCTGGGTTTATCTTTACACCCTTTTTTCAACAAGGGTTTAACATTTGCAATTCTCTAGTCCTCTGGCACTACCTCCGTATCCAAGGAGGATTGGAAGATTATGGCCAGTACCTCCATGATTTCTTCCTTCACTTCCCTCAGTGTCCTAGGATGCATCCCATCCTGGTGACTTATCTACTTTAAGTATAGCCAGCCTTTCTAGTACCTCATCTTTATCAATTTTTATCCCATCCAGTATCTCCTCTACCTCCTCCTTCACTATATCTATGGCAGCATCTTCTTCCTTGGTGAAGACAGATGCAAAGTACTCATTTAGTACCTCAGCATAACTCTCTATTTCCTCCTCCATCATATGTTTATCTGGCCTCCCCTTAAATGCATCTATACAATTCACTTCAACCGCTCTCTGTGGTTGCGTGTTCTACATTCTCACCACTCTCTGGGTAAAGAAGTTTCTTCTGAATTCCCTATTTGATTCTTGGTGACTATCTTATATTGATGGCCTCTAGTTATGCTCTTCCCAAAAGTGGAAGCACTCTCTCTGTATCTACTCTATCAAAACCTTTCATAATTTTAAAGACCTCTATTAGGTCACCCCTCAGCCTTCTCATTTCAAGAGAAAAGAGACCCAGCCTGTTCATCCTTTCCTGATATGTATACCCTCGCATTTTCTGGTATCATCCTTGTAAATCTTCTCTGCACCCTCTCCAGTGCCTCTATATCCTTTTTATAATATGGCGACCAGAACTGTACGCAGTACTCCAAGTGTGGTCCAACCAAGGTTCGATACAGGTTTAGCATAACTATTGCTTACTTCTGTTCCCATGCTCCTAAATCTTGCATAGAAGGATGGAATGAATGTTTTCCCTATCTGCTGGCTGGAACGTGAAATGAGTTGGTATAGCTCAACCCAGTTTCTGGTGGGCTTGGGCCTACTGCATAACTTGCCCTAGTTGGGCACTGATTGGCACCAAATTGAAATCGCACTCAGAGATGCCATGGGATGCCTGTTGTCGGAAATTGAAACTGTCACACTGAATTATTCTGAGGTTGGGACTGAGGAATATTGTTGGGAACAGTACAGGAAGCTTTACTGTGTTTTATAGTCGGTACTTCAATAGAATGGAAGGTACTTCATTCCCAAGCACTAACATTCCTTACCATTACTAGAAGAAAATGTCAAATGTTGTCAGGTAAAGGCGGAAGCCTGTTGTTTTTTAAAGGAGTATGGTGGGGGGGAGGGGGTCAGGTCATTTTCCGACTGCTTGCTCTCACCCATGGGACTCAGAAATTCCAGCATGGCAAGTCTGATGGCCAGGACGCTCTCTGAAATTTCCAAAATGCTCTCTCTGGAGGCAAGGCCCATTCCCGGGAGTGCCCCTTTGCAAAAGAACATGAGGCAAATAGGGAAACGGTGGCTCGGTCACACCGAGCTGGGGTTGAAAAGCCTGTAGACAGTAGGTGGAAGGAAGGACTGAGGATGCCATGGCCAAGTGGTTATGGTACTGGACTAGTAACCTAGAAATGGGGAGTTCATATCCCACTGTGGCAAATTGGTAATATGTGGGTTGGCACCTGAAAAATGATCCGTGTTGTTAAAAACCTAAGGTCATGTCCTTCATAGAAGGAAGCCTGCCCCTCCCCCACCTAGATTCTAGCCCCACACAACATGAAATGGGCCTTGGGATGTTTTACTATGTTGTACAAAAGCAAATTGTTACTGTTGTTGTTGATGGGCCGTAACTGCTGGTATTACTCACAACAAACAAAGGTCCTTCAAACAGCAATGAGATAAATGACCAGATTATCTGTTTTAGTGATGTTGGCCAAAGGATAAATCTTGGCCAGGACACCGGGGAGAACTCCCCTGCTCTTCTTCGAAATTGTGCTGTGGGATCTTTTGCATCCACCTGAGAGGCCAGACGGGACCTCGGTTTAACGTCTCAGCTGAAAGATGGCCTCTCCGCCCGTGCAGCCGTACTGGCACTGGGTGCGTAGGCCTAGATTATGTGCTCATGACTTGCTGTCTCAGAGGCGATGTGAATGCAGCCCTCAGAGGGTTAAGACGTGGATAGCAGGCAGGTATGTAAATGTTAAGGGATGCATTCTGCCAGGACTTGCAGGGGCAGAGAAAGAAACCGAGAGTCTCAACCCACTGGTGGAATGACTGAATAAAAAATGAAATGCTTTGTTTGTTATGCTTGGAGCCATTCAATCTTGTTCTTTTTTTAAACTCACACTTGCCAGAGTTTGAATCCTTTCCAAAGTAAATGCTATCTGTCTCGCCAGGCAATGGGTTACGGACCGAGAAAGGATATCTGGAAATGAGAGCGAGCAATTAAATGTCATTATTTCTTCCTGTGCCAGCAGTTCCGGCCTGTTTTACATTACTTGGACGATGAAATGAAGGTTACCATGCCCGCTGGCAGTGAAGTTGGTACAGGTATGCACATCTTGCTGGCAAGAACCAATTGGAAAGATGTTGCCCATCTCGCAAGGCTTCTATATGGTGAAGCGTAGGCACAGGTGCAATGCCTGTGGCACCCGTGCTCCATTAGCCCCTGTTGCTCACACTTGCAGTGGCGGGCAGGCTGGCACAGGGAATTAGCCATGCTGGTCAGTCTGATGCTGATGTGGGCATCAAGTTTCCACCAAAGGCCAGAACAATTGCAATGGAGTGCGTCATAGGAACATAGGAGTAGGCTATTGTTTTTTTTTATTCGTTTGTGGGATCAGGGCGTCGCTGGCAAGGCCAGCATTTATTGCCCATCCCTAATTGCCCTTGAGAAGGTGGTGGTGACCCGCCTTCTTGAACCGCTGCAGTGCGTGTGGTGAAGGTACTCCCACAGTGCTGTTAGGGAGGGAGTTTCAGGATTTTGACCCAGCAACAATGAAGGATCGGTGATATATTTCCAAGTCAGGATGGTGTGTAACTTGGAGGGGATTTTACAGGTGGTGGTGTCCCCATGCGCCTGCTGCCCTTGTCCTTCTAGGTGGTAGAGGTCGCGGGTTTGGGAGGTGCTTCGAGCCTGTTCCGCCATTCGATGAGATCTTGACTGTGTCTAAGTTTGTGTGTTTGTGTGCAACTGTGTATGTGTGTGTGTGTGTGTGTGTAACTGTGTATGTGTGTGTGTGTGTGTGTGTGTGTGTGTAACTGTGTATGTGTGTGTGTGTGTTTAATTTGTGGGCTGGCCCTCGATAAAATAACCATGAAAGCTGCCAAATTGTCGGAAAAACCCAACTGGTTCACTAATGTCCTTCAGAGAAGGGAAGCTGCCACCCCTACCCGGCCTGGCCTAAACATGATTCCAGTCCCACACTACGTGGTTACCGCCCTCAGGACAACTAGCGACGGGCAATAAATGCGGCCTTTCCAATTTCGCCCACATCCCGAAAATGAATTAAAAAAATAGTTGCTAATATTGCAAAAAGAATCACCCATCAGAAGCTACCTTTCATGGGGTGCCGTTACTTCTGTCGATACAAATAAAGCTTTGCTTATTGAAAAGTAAAATCTCCATGGCAAGCTGCTTGTGACAATAACTGGGTGTGACGTCCATTGCTGGTCTTGTTACACACATTGATCTGGGTAGTACATTTTGGACAAAGCATTAACCTTGAGCCAAAAGCAATATATTACTCAGGCCCAGCTGGCAAAGGGACTGATCCTGGTGCAGTTTTGGGCCAATATACAAAGGTCAGCCGATAATTCAGTTGCTGTTTTACATCCTATCAGAAAGTCATTGAGTGCAGCTGCCATGCAGATGGAAGGAAAGGCGACAGATAGCCATGGACCTCGCTGCCAATGGAAACCAATCCAGATTGTGCACCATTTCCAGTCCTGTTTGGCATGGAAATCCTTTTTGGCTTGTTTTTGGTGATCAATTTTCCCCCCCTCGATTTACTTATCTTCCCTTCCTTCCCACCCCACGCCCCACTCCTGCTCCTCACCTGTAATGATATCAGCAAATAGAGATGGTATTTGCCTGTTCGATTATGATGCCTTAACAGCATGTTTGCATGTATTGATTGCTTGTGCCTGACCAGCAGAGGGCATGTGACCGAGACAAGCAAGGCAGTTAGTTTAGTTTCAGTTTCGTTCTAGATGCATCACAAGCATCGTGTCTCCTGTAAATGCTGTATAAAGATTTGAACAGTGATTGAAAGAGATGAAGAGGAAAAATCTGAAGTTAAATCAGCTATCCACAGATTAGCAAGCCAAAAGAGAACATCGTTACTTACCATTAGAGAATAGCTAACGAAGTGAAAAATGGAAGGTTTACTCCCACCGGCGACGCTTTAGTTGACAGGTAATGTGGCTGAAAATTGGAGAAGGTTCAAACAACGTGTGGGGTTGTATTTATCAGCAATCGGAGCTGACGAGAAAAGTAATAAAAGGAAATCGTTACTTCTTACATGTCATGGGTGATGAAGCGCTGGAGGTGTATAATAACTTCACATTCGCTGCTAATGGAGACAAAATGAAGCTAGATAAAATAATGGAACAGTTTGAGGCCTACTGCATACCTAAACGTTACGTGACGTTTGAGAGGCACAGATTTTTCACATGTGTACAGAAAACGGGTGAGACTATTGATCAGTATGTGACTGAACTGAGAAACAGAAGCAAATCGTGTGAATTTGGGGGACTGACAGACTCGCTGATAAAAGACAGACTGGTGTGTGGTATTCCGAATAATGGTCTAAGGGAAAGACTGCTAAGAGAGCAAGATCTAGACCTGGGAAAAGCCATAGCACTGTGTAGGGCTACAGAGACTGTGAAGTTGCAGGCAAAGGAGCTGTTCAGTGACAATAGCTGCAACGTGGATGCAGTGAGAATGAACGGACATAAACCGTTTAACAAAAAGAGCGCCAATGTGAAAAAAGAGGCGTGGCCAGCGAACGAAAATGAAAGGGACAATCGAAAGACATGTAGTCGATGCGGTACACAGCATCCACCAAAAAAGTGTCCAGCATATGGTAAAACATGCAATAGTTGCAACAAAAACAACCATTATGCCCGTTGCTGTAAGAACCAAGCGCAAAAAAGCAAGGTCCATACAGTAGATGAAAGCGAGATAGAGGAGTTCTATGTAGATGTAGTGTCTGAAAACAAAGAAGAAAAAAGAGACTGGATGTTGACACTAAAAGTGAATGACATACACATTCCATTTAAATTGGATACTGGAGCACAAGTTAATGTGATATCAGAGACTGATTTTAAGAAAATTAGACCCAGACCAAAGATACATGGAATCAAAGTGAAAGTGACAGGATACTCAGGTACTGATATACCAGTGAAAGGAAGATGCATTGTCAAAGTGACACACAAGGACAGAGAGCACACGCTAGCATTAATCGTGGTGCCAAAGGATGTGCAAGCCATACTAGGTTTAAAAGCCTGTGAGAGACTGAACCTGGTAAAGAGAGTCCTCGTTGTGGAAAGCGAAGGAGAGACAGTCTATGATGAACTCATGAAAGAGTACAAAGACCTATTTAAGGGTCTAGGCTGCATTCCAGGAGAACACACGATCAGAGTAGATAAAAGTATGACACCGGTCATACATCCATGCAGAAAAGTTCCGTTTGCTCTTCAAAAGCAACTGAAGGCAGAGTTGGACAGGATGGAAAGCCTGAACGTGATTCGGAAGATAGATGAGCCAACTGAGTGGGTGAGTTCCCTCGTCATTGTGGACAAAAAGAATGGAAAGCTCAGAATTTGCCTGGATCCAAGAGATCTAAACAGAGCAATAAAGAGAGAGCACTTCAAGCTTCCTACACGTGAGGAAATCATGGCACAGTTTGCAAATGCAAAGTATTTCAGCAAGTTAGATGCATCATCAGGATTTTGGCAGATGAAATTGGACGAAGCAAGTTCAAGACTGTGCACATTCAACAGTCCATTTGGCAGATACAGATTCCTAAGGTTACCATTCCATTTAAATTGGATACTGGAGCACAAGTTAATGTGATATCAGAGACTGAAGTGTATCACAAGACTATCCATATGATCTATGAGCACCTGGAGGGAGTTGATACATCAATGGATGACATCATAGTATGGGGAACCACGAGAACTGAGCATGACGAGAGACTGAAAAAAGTGCTGGAAGCAACAAGGAAAACAAACCTGAAGCTGAATAGAGAGAAATGCTAGCTCGGGGTGACAGAACTGACATTCGTGGGAGATATCCTTAGCAGTGAGGGCATCAGACCAGATCCCAGAAAGGTGTCCGCCATTGAGAATATGCCAAAGCCACAATGCAAAAAGGACGTGCAGAGGTTTAATGGAATGATCAACTACATGGGGAAATTCATATCCAACCTCTCAGAAAAGATGGCGCCACTGAGAAGACTAACTGAAAAGAACATAGAATGGGAATGGAATCATGAGCATGAGAAGTCATGGAGCGATCTAAAGAAACTGCTCACAGAGGAACTAGTTCTGAGGTTTTATGACCCAGCGAGACCCATCAAGATATCATCAGATGCATCACAGAGTGGGCTCGGTGCCGTTCTTCTGCAAAAATATGACTACTGGCAACCTATTGCATATGCATCGCGCTCAATGACAGACGCGGAGACGCGATATGCTCAAATAGAAAAGGAGCTGCTCAGCATCACATACGCCTGTGAAAGATTTCACCAGTTTGTGGCAGGACAAGCAATCAGTGTAGAGACTGACCATAAGCCCTTGATTGCGTTGTTCCAAAAGCCACTAAATAGCTGTCCGCTTAGAATACAAAGAATGATGATCAGGCTGCAACGCTATACACTGAATGTTGCGTACACACCGGGTAAGCTGATGTATACAGCAGACACATTGTCCAGAGCTGTTGACCCAAGTGAGCCCACAAACACCACAATGGATGAAAAAGTGAACGCCTACGTGGGCATGATCACAAGTGCACTGCCCATAGCAGATGCAAAAATGGAGCTCATAAAGACTGAGACAAACAAAGATGAAACAATGAGACGACTGAGGAAAAGCATCTTGGATGGATGGCCCAACATGAAACAAGACTGCTCACCTGACATGGCAGAGTACTGGAACTGCAAGGCGGAACTATCAGTGGTCGAAGACATCATCTACAAAGGAAGTAAAATAGTTATCCCAAAGAGTCTGAGAAAAGAGATGTTAAAAAAGATCCATGGAGGACATCTGGGAATCGAAAAGTGTAAGAAAAGAGCACGAGAGGTGATGTACTGGCCACGAATCAACCAAGATGTGACAAATGAGGTGTCAAACTGCACAATATGCCTGAAATATCGAGCAAGCAATCTGGTAGAACCACTAAAGCCACACCCAGCACCAGACAGACCTTACCAGAAGGTAGGCGCTGACCTATTCGTATGTCAAGGGAAGGACTATCTTGTAGTCACAGACTATTACTCCCTGTATCCAGAGGTTTGTAGACTGTACACCACCACTGCAGATGCTGTGATAACATGTATGAAAGCCATATTCTCCAGACATGGCGTGGCAAGCGAGGTCTTCACAGACAACGGACCCCAGTTTTACAATGCAAGTTTCCGACACTTTGCCAAAGAGTGGGACTTTGTCCACACAACGTCAAGTCCTCACTATCCACAGTCCAATGGACTAGTGGAAAAATCGGTCCAGACAGTGAAAAGACTGATGTACAAGGCAAAAGACAATGGAACTGACTTCTACCAGAGCATGCTTGTATACCGCACAACGCCGCTCGAGTGTGGTATGTCACCAGCCCAACTCCTGATGGGACGTCGGCTAAGGTCAAACCGACCCATCCCGGAGAACCTCCTGAAAACAAAAGAGGGGGAGAAAGTGAGGAAGTTCAAAGAACAACAGAAAGAAAAGCAAAAGTACTACTATGACAGAGGAACACAAAACCTACCTGAATTCCACACTGGTGACCAAGTAAGGTTAAAAGACAAAACAAACACATGGACTCAGAAGGGAACTGTCCTGAGTGAAGTTCAACCAAGATCATACACCATTCAGACAGATGAGGGTGCTGTTCTGAGAAGAAATCGTCGAGATCTTCTCATGGGACCAGCCACAGCAGGTCAAGAGACTGATACTGTTGAACAACCTGATCACACAGCTGAGAACACATCATCTGAGGCAACAACTCAGATTCAAGGACAATCAATCAGAAAATCCTCAAGACACATGAAGCCTCCTGAGAGACTCATTGAGCAAATTTAAGGACTATTGTTATAGAAGGAAGTAATGTTATCTTATTCTTTCTTCAAGTTCTAGTGTATTGACATATTTCATGTGAACACACAAAGCAAGGTTAAAAAACCTTGATCATGATAATGATAATGTAAGTTCATTAAGTGTTACAGTTAAAATGCAGATTAATACAAAGAAAACATGTTGTTAGTTAAAAGTAAATTACTTTTGTTTTAAGAAAAGGAGATGTAGTGATATCAGCAAATAGAGATGGTATTTGCCTGTTCGATTATGATGCCTTAACAGCATGTTTGCATGCATTGATTGCTTGTGCCTGACCAGCAGAGGGCATGTGACCGAGACAAGCAAGGCTGTTAGTTTAGTTTCAGTTTCGTTCTAGATGCATCACAAGCATCGTGTCTCCTGTAAATGCTGTATAAAGAGTTGAACAGACTTTAGATTAAAACTCATTCTCTTTCATGAATGTGTCGTCATTGAACCCACAAAGAAATCAATACACTCACCCACACCCACTCCTCCTCACCACCCACACCCCACTCCTCCTCACCCCCCACACCCCACTACTCCTCCACCCCCCACACCCCACTCCTCCTCACACCCCACACCCCACTCCTCACCCCCACACCCCACTCCTCCTCCCCACCCCACTCCCCAATCCTCCTCACCCCCACACACCACTCCTCCTCCCCACCCACACCCACTCCTCCTCACCCCCCAAACCAATTCCTCCTCACCCCGACACCCCACTCCTCCTCAGCCCCCACCCCCCACCCCCCACTCCTCCTCACCCCCCCACACCCCACTCCTCCTCAACCCCCACACCTCACTCCTCCTCACCCACCACACCAAACTCCTCCTCCCCCCCACACCCCCACTCCTCCTCACCCCCCACACCCCACTTATCCTCACACCACACACCACACTTCTCCTCCCCCGCACACCCCACTCCTCCACACCCCCACACCCCACTCCTCCTCATCCCCCACATCACACTCCTCCTCACCCCCCACACCCCACTCCTCCTCCCCATCCCACTCCCCTCTCCTCCTCACACCCACACCCCACTCCTCCTCTCCACCCACACCCACTCCTCTTCACCCCCCACACCCCACTCCTCCTCACCCCCACACCCCACTCCTCCTCAACCCCCACACCCCATTCCTCCTCACCCCCAAACCCCACTCATCCTCACCCCCACATCCCACTCCTCCTCACCCCCACACCCAACTACTCCTCACCCCCACACCCCACTCCACCTCACACCCACACCCCACTCCTCCTCACCCCCCACACCCCACTCCTCCTCACCACCCCCACACCACACTCCTCCTCACCCCCCACACCCCACTCCTCCTCCCCACCCACACCCCACTCCTCCTCATCCCTACACCCCATTCCTCCTCACCCCCACAACCCACTCCTCCTCACCCCACACCCCACTCCTCCTCACCACCCACACCCCACTCCTCCTCACCCCCCACACTCCACTCTTCCTCACCCCCGACCACACGACTCCTCCTCACCCCCGCACCCCACTCCTCCTCACTCCCCCACACCCCACTCCTCCTCACCCCCCACAACCCACTCCTCCTCACCCCCACACACCACTCCTCCTCACCCCCCACACCCCACTCCTCCTCACCCCCCACACCCCACTCCTCCTCAACCCCCACACCCCACTCCTCACACCCCCACACACCACTCCTCCTCCCCACCCCACACCCCCACTCCTCCTCACCCCCACACCCCACTCCTCCTCCCCCACCCACACCCACTCCTCCTCACCCCCCAAACCCCACTCCTCCTCACCCCCACACCCCCACTCCTCCTCACCCCCACACCCCACTCCTCACCCCCCACACCCCACCCCTCCACCCCACACCCCACTCCCTCACACCCCCACCTCACTCCTCCTCACCCACCACACCACCTCCTCCCCCCACCCAAACTCCCCCCCCCACACCCCACTCCTCCACACCCCTCCCCACACCCCACTCCACACCCCACTCCCCACACCTCCTCCTCACCCCCCACACCCCACTCCTCCTCACCCCCACACCCCACTCCTCCACACCCCACACCCCACTCCCCCCACACCCCACTCCTCCCCACACCACCACCCCACCTCCCCTCCCCACACACCCACTCCACCCTCCCCACCCCACCCACACCCACCCCTCACCTCACCCCACCCACACCCACTCACCCCCCACCCCATCCTCCTCACCCCCCACACCCCACTCCTCCTCACCCCACACCCCACACCACACCTCCCTCCTCCTCACCCCCCACACCCCACTCCTCACCCCACACCACACCCCCTCACCCTCCACACCCCCTCCCCTCCCACACCTCCTCACTCCCCACACCACTCCTCCTCCACACCCCCCCACACATCACCCCCACTCCTCCACCCCCACACCCCACTCCTCCCACACACTCCCTCCTCTCACCCCACACTCCACTCCTCCTCCCCACCCACACCCACTCCTCATCACCCCCCACACCCCACTCCTCCACACCCCCCACACCCCATTCCTCCTCACCCCCACACCCCACTCCTCCTCACCCCCACACACCACACTCCTCCTCGCCCCCCACACCCCACTCCTCCTCACCCCCCACACCACACTCCTCCTCGACCCCCCACACCCCACTCCTCCTCCCCACCCACACCCTACTCCTCCTCACCCCCACACCCCACTCCTCCTCACCCCCACAACACCACTTCTCCTCAACCACACACCCCACTGCTCCTCACCCCCCACACCCCATTCTTCCTCACCCCCCACACCCGCCTCCTCCTCAACCCCACACCACACTCCTCCTCACCCACACACCCCACTCCTCCTCACCCCCACCACACCCCACTCCTGCTCACCTCCCACACCCCACTCTTCCTCACCCCCCCACACCCGACACCTCCTCACCCCCACACCCCACTTCTCCTCACCCCAACACCCCATCCTCAACCCCACACACCCCACGCCTCCTCACCCCCCACACCCCACTCCTCCTCACCACCACATCCCACTCCTCACAACCACACCCCACTCCTCCTCTCCACCCACACCCCACTCCTCTTCACCCCCCACACCCCACTCCTCCTCACCCCCACACCCCACTCCTCCTCACCCCGCACACCCCATTCCTCCTCACCCCCAAACCCCACTCCTCCTCACCCCCACACCCCACTCCTCCTCACCCCCAACAACCCACTCCTCCTCATCCCGCACACTCCACTCCTCCTCCTCCCCACCCACACCCACTCCTCATCACCCCCCCACACCCCACTCCTCCACACCCCCCACACCCCCATTCCTCCTCACCCCCCACACCCCACTCCTCCTCACACCCCCACACCACACTCCTCCTCGCCCCCCACACCCCACTCCTCCTCCCCACCACCCCACTCCTCACACCCACACCCCACTCCTCCTCACCCCCACACCCCACTCCTCCTCACCCCCACACCCCCACTCCTCCTCACCCCCACCACCCCACTCCTGCTCACCCCCCACACCCGACTCCTCCTCACCCCCACACCCCACTTCTCCTCACCCCCACACCCCATCCTTAACCCCACACCCCACGCCTCCTCACCCCCCACACCCCACTCCTCCTCCCCACCCCACTCCCCACTCCTCCTCACCCCCCCACACCCCACTACTCCACCCCACCCAAACCCACTCCTCATCACCCCCACACCCCACTTCTCCACACCCCCACACCCCACTCCTCATCCCCACCTACACCCGACTCCTCCTCACCCCCCACAACCCACTCCCTCCCTCACCCCCCACACCCCACGCCTCCTCACCCCCCACACCCCACACTTCCTCACACCCCCACACACGACTCTATCCTCACCCCCACACCCCCACTCCTCCTCACCCCCCGACACCCCACTCCTCCTCCACCCACACCCCATTCCTCCTCACCCCCCACACCCCACTCCTCCTCACCCCCCCACACACCACTCCTCCTCACCCCCCACACCCCACTCCTCCTCACCCCCCACACCCCACTCCTCCTCACCCCCCACTCCCCACTCTTCCTCACCCCCCCACATCCGACTCCTCCACCCCCACACCCCACTCCTCCTCACACCCCACACCCCACTACTCCTCCCCACCCACACCCACTCCTCCTCACCCCCACCCCCCACACCCCACTCCTCCTCACCCCCCACACCCCACTCCTCCTCACCCCCACACCCCACTCCTCCTCATCCCCCACACCCGACTCCTACTCACCCCCCACCACCCCCACTCCTCCACCCACCCGCACCCCATTCCTCCTCACCCCCCACACCCCACTCCTCCTCACCCCCCACACTCCACTCTTCCACACCCACCCACACCCGACTCCTCCTCACCCCCAGACCCCACTCCTCCTCACCCCCCACACCCCCACGCCTCCACACCCACACCCACTCCTCCTCACCCCCCACACCCCAATCCTCCTCACCCCCACACCCCACTCCTCCTCACCCCCCACACTCCACTCCTCCTCACCCCCACACCCCACTCCTCCTCACCCCCCACACCCCACTCCTCCTCCCCCACCCACACACCACTCCTCCTCACCCACTCACCCCAAACATCCTCACCCCCACACCCCCAAACATCCTCACCCCCACACCCACCCCTCCTCACCCCTCACACCCCACTCCTCCTCACCCCCACACTCCACTCCTCCTCACCCCCACACCCCACTCCTCCTCTCCCCTCACACACCACTCCTCCTCACCCCCCACACCCCACTCCTCCTCACCCCCACACCCCACTCCTCCTCACCCCCACACCCCACTCCTCCTCACCCAAACACCCCACTCCTCCTCACCCCCCACACCCCACTCCTCCTCACCCCCCACACCCCACTCCTCCTCACCCCCACACCCCAGTCCTCCACACCCCCCACACCCCACTGCTCCTCACTCCCCACACCCCACTCCTCCTCACCCCACACCCCACTCCTCCTCATCCCCCGCACCACACTCCTCCTCACCCCCCACACCCCACTTCTCCTCCCCACCCCACTCCCCACTCCTCCTCACCCCCACACTCCACTCCTCCTCCCCACCCACACGCACTCCTCATCACCCCCCACACCCCACTCCTCCACACCCCCCACACCCCATTCCTCCTCACCCCCCACACCCCACTGCTCCTCACCCCCCACACCACACTCCTCCTCGCCCCCCACACCCCAATCCTCCTCACACCCCACACCACACTCCTCCTCGCCCCCCACACCCCACTCCTCCTCGCCCCCCACACCCCACTCCTCCTCACCCCCACACCCCACTCCTCCTCACCCCCACAACACCACTTCTCCTCACCCCCACACCCCATTGCTCCTCACCCCCCACACCCATTCTTGCTCACCCCCCACACCCCACTCCTCCTCACCCCCACACCCTACTCCTCCTCACCCCCCACACCCCACTCCTCCTCACCCCCACACCCCACTCCTACTCACCCCCATACCCCACTCCTCCTCACCCCCACACCCCACTCCTCCTCACCCCACCACCCCACTCCTCCTCACCCCCAGACCCCACTCCTCCTCACCCCCCACACCCCACTCCTCCTCACCCCCCACACCCCACTCCTCCTCACCCCCACACCCCACTCCTCCTCACCCCTCACACCCCACTCCTCCTCACCCCCCACACCCCACTCCTCCTCACCCCCACACCCCACTCCTCCTCACACCCCAACCCCACTCCTCCTCACCCCCACACCCCACTCCTCCTCACCCACCACACCCCATTCCTCCTCACCCCCCACACCCCACTCCTCCTCACCCCCCACACCACACTCCTCCTCGACCCCCACACCCCACTCCTCCTCCCCACCCACACCCTACTCCTCCTCACCCCCACACCCCACTCCTCCTCACCCCCACAACACCACTTCTCCTCCCCCCCACACCCCACTCCTCCTCACCCCCCACACCCCACTTATCCTCACACCACACACCACACTTCTCCTCCCCCGCACACCCCACTCCTCCTCACCCCCACACCCCACTCCTCCTCATCCCCACATCACACTCCTCCTCACCCCCCACACCCCACTCCTCCTCCCCATCCCACTCCCCTCTCCTCCTCACACCCACACCCCACTCCTCCTCTCCACCCACACCCACTCCTCTTCACCCCCCACACCCCACTCCTCCTCACCCCCACACCCCACTCCTCCTCAACCCCCACACCCCATTCCTCCTCACCCCCAAACCCCACTCATCCTCACCCCCACATCCCACTCCTCCTCACCCCCACACCCAACTACTCCTCACCCCCACACCCACTCCACCTCACACCCACACCCCACTCCTCCTCACCCCCCACACCCCACTCCTCCTCACCCCCCACACCACACTCCTCCTCACCCCCCACACCCCACTCCTCCTCCCCACCCCACACCCCACTCCTCCTCATCCCTACACCCCATTCCTCCTCACCCCCACAACCCACTCCTCCTCACCCCACACCCCACTCCTCCTCACC
>NC_140995.1:228180556-228323816 GCF_052327205.1 Somniosus microcephalus
CACCAACGGGGTCTCGGTCTTCCAAAGGGAGATGGACCGGATGGTTGACCAGAACGGACTGCAGGCCACATTCCCCTACCTAGATAACGTCCCCATCTGCGGCCGCGACCGGCAGGACCATGACGTGAATCTGGAGAAATTCCTCCGTACGGCCCAACGGCTGAACCTCACCTACAATAAGGAGAAATGTGTGTTTAACACCTCGCGCCTTGCCATCCTTGGCTGTGTAGTAGAGAACGGACTCATCGGCCCCGACCCCGAAAGAATGCGCCCCCCTCATGGAGCTACCCCTCCCCCACTGCCCTAAGGCACTTAAGAGAACCCTGGGGCTCTTCGCCTACTATGCCCAATGGGTGCCCAATTATGCGGACAAAGCCAGACCCCTCATGAAGTCCACATCCTTCCCCCTCACGGAGGAAGCGTGCGCGGCCTTCTCCCTCATCAAGGGAGACATAGCCAAGGCCACAATGCACGCAGTGGATGAGTCCATCCCCTTCCAAGTGGAGAGCGATGCATCCGACTTCGCCCTAGCCGCTACCCTTAACCAGGAGGGGAGGCCGGTGGCCTTCTTCTCAAGGGGACCCCTACAGGGCCCCGAGATCCGACACTCGTCGGTCGAGAAGGAAGCCCAGGCAATTGTGGAGGCGGTACGGCGCTGGAGGCATTACCTGGCAGGCAAACGATTTACCCTCCTCACCGACCAACGTTCGGTTGCTTTCATGTTTAATAACAAGCTGAGGGGCAAAATCAAGAATGACAAGATCTTGAGGTGGAGAATCGAGCTATCCACCTACGATTATGATATCTTGTACCGGCCAGGTAAGCTGAACGAAACCCCTGATGCTCTTTCACGAATTACATGCGCCAGCGCGCATATTGATAGACTTCAGACCCTCCACAACGACCTCTGCCACCCCGGGGTCACCAGACTTTACCATTTCATTAAGGCCCGCAACCTGACCTACTCCATCGAGGAGGTCAGGACCATGACCAGGAACTGCCAGACCTGCGCCGAGTGCAAACCGCACTTCTATAGGCCGGACAGAGCAAGCCTGATCAAGGCCACCCGCCCCTTCGAGCGCCTGAGCATCGACTTTAAGGGGCCTCTACCGTCATCTGACCGCAATGTGTACTTCCTCAACATCGTTGATGAGTACTCCCGTTTCCCTTTTGCCTTCCCCTGCCCAGACATGACCAGTACCACGGTCATCAAGTGCCTGAACGACCTCTTCGCCTTGTTCGGGTTCCCGAACTATATACATAGTGACGGGGCTCCTCCTTCATGAGCGAGGAACTCCGTCAGTTCCTACTAGCGAGAGGTATTGCAGCAAGTAGGACCACCAGCTACAACCCCCGAGGGAATGGCCAGGTGGAAAGAGAGAACGCGACGGTATGGAAGGCCGTCCTCTTAGCCTTAAAGTCTAAGGGCCTCCCAACCTCCCGCTGGCAGGAAGTCCTCCCGACAGCGCTGCACTCCATCCGGTCACTACTTTGCACTGCCGTTAACGCCACCCCCCATGAACGAATGTTCGTTTTCCCCAGGAAGTCGACTACGGGAACCACTCTAGCAACCTGGCTGACCTCTCCGGGGCCCGTCTTGCTGCGAAAGCACGTGAGGGCCCATAAAACGGACCCCCTTGTCGAGAGGGTGAACCTCCTGCACGCCAACCCCAGTACGCCTACGTGGCTTACCCAGACGGGCGGGAGGACACTGTCTCCTTACGAGACCTCGCACCCTCGGGCACTCCGGAGACACCACCTTTACCCCCCCCCACCACCCCCCCAATTCCAGCCCAGGTAGACGGCATGCCGGAACCCCACGAGCCTTCGCCGACCACACAGACACCAGCATTAACACCGGACAATGCAGCACCGCCGCTGCGACGATCGGAGAGGCTTACGAGGCCTCCGGACAGACTGACATACCAGAACTGGTAGTACACTTCACCCCGCCGGACTCAAATCTAAACAAGGGGTGAATGTGGTAAACCACTTTTATCGTTCACTATCGTTACACTATAGTTATCACTGTTGTACTGTTCTCACTGTTCTCACTGTTGTATCACTATACGAGGTCGCCTCTTGTCGCGCTGTTATACCTGGGCTGACCACCTCCGACTCCGCCCATGGCTCCACCTACCTGCCCAGGTATAAAGGTAGTCGACTGGCTGGTATTCCTCCTTGTTGGACCCGATCTCCCACGAGGGTGGGCTCTGTTATTTAGTCAATAAAAACCTTTAGTTACGTTCCTAACTCGTCGCTTTTTATTGGACGAATTGATAGGTATATCACACACACCCCACTCCTCCTCACCCCCACAACCCACTCCTCCTCACCCCCACACCCCGCTCCTCCTCACCCCCCACACCCCCACACTTCCTCACACCCCCACACCCGACTCTATCCTCACACCCACACCCCACTCCTCGTCACCCCCCACACCCCACTCCTCCTCCCACCCACACCCCATTCCTCCTCACCCCCCCACACCCCACTCCTCCTCACCCCCCCACACACCACTCCTCCTCACCCCCCAATCCCCACTCTTCCTCACCCCCCTCACCCGACTCCTCTCACCCCCGCACCCCACACCACCTCCCCACCCACACCCACTCCTCCTCACCTCCCACCCCCCACACCCCACTCCTCCGCACCCCCCACACCCCACTCCTCCTCACCCCCACACCCCACTCCTCCTCACCCCCCACACCCCACTCTCCCTCATCCCCCACACCCCACTCCTCCTCACCCCCCACCACCCCACTCTCCCTCATCCCCCACACCCCACTCCTCCTCACCCCCCACACCCCACTCTCCCTCATCCCCCACACCCCACACCTCCTCACCCCCCACACCCACTCTCCCTCATCCCCCACATCCCACTCCTCCTCACCCCCACACCCCACTTCTCCTCACCGCCCACCCACACCCACTCCTCCTCACCCCCCACACCCCAATCCTCCTCACTCCCCACACCCCACTCCTCCTCACCCCCCATTCCCCACTCCACCTCACCCCCCACACTCCACTCCTTCTCACCCCCACACCCCACTCCTCCTCACCCCCCACACACCACTCCTGCTCCCCACCCACACCCACTCCTCCTCACCCCCTCACCCCACACCTCCTCACCCCCACACCCACCCCTCCTCACCCCTCACCCCACTCCTCCTCACCCCCACACCCACTCCTCCTCACCCCCACACCCCACTCCTCCTCACCCCTCACACCCCACTCCTCCTCACCCCCCACACCCCACTCCTCCTCACCCCTCCACCCCACTCCTCCTCACCCCCACACCCCCACTCCCTCCTCACCCCCCACACCCCACTCCTCCTCACCCCCCACACCCCACCCCTCCTCACCCCCACACCCCACTCCTCCTCACCCCCCACACCCCACTACTCCTCACCCCCCACACCACACTCCTCCTCACCCCCCACTCCTCCTCCCACCCCACACCCCACTCCTCCTCACCCCCATCCTCCTCCCCACCCTCACCCACTCCTCATCAACCCCCACACCCCACTCCTCCTCACACCCACACCCCCAATCCTCCTCACCCCCCACATCCCATTCCTCCTCACCCCCACACCCCACTCCTCCTCACCCCGCACCCCACTCCTCCTCACCCCCCACACTCCACTCTTCCTCACCCCCCCCACACCCGACTCCTCCACACCCCCACACCCCACTCCTTGTCACCCCCCACACCCCACTCCTCCTCCCACCCACACCCCATTCCTCCTCACCCCCCACAACCCACTCCTCCTCCCCACCCACACCCATTCCTCCTCACCCCCCACCCCCCACACCTCCTCACCCCCACACCCCACTCCTCCTCACCCGCACACCCCACTCCTCCTCACCCCCCACACCCCACTCTTCCTCACCCCCCCACACCCGACTCCTGCTCACCCCCCACACCCCACTCCTCCTCCCACCCGCACCCCATTCCTCCTCACCCCCACACCCAACTCCTCCTCACCCCCCACACCCCACTCCTCCTCACCCCCACACCCCAACTCCTCCTCACCCCCCACACCCGACTCCTCCGCACCCCCACACCCCACTCCTCCTCCCCACCCACACCCCACACCCCCCACACCCCACCACCTCACCCCCCACACCCCACCACCACACCCCCACACCCCACTCCTCCACCCCACCCACTCCTCCTCACCCCCCACACCCCACACCTCCTCACCCCCCACACCCCACCCTCCTCACCCCCACACCCCACCACCTCACCCCCCCACACCCCACACCTCCTCACCCCCACACCCCACACCTCCTCACCCCCACACCCACCCCTCCTCACCCCCCACACCCACTCCTCCTCACCCCCACACCCCACTCCTCCTCACCCCCCACACCCCACTCCTCCTCACCCCCCACACCCCACTCCTCCTCACCCCCCACACCCCAGTCCTCCCCATCCCCCCACACCCCACTCCTCCTCACCCCCACACCCCACTCCTCCCCTCCCCACACCCCACTCCTCCTCACCCCCCACACCCCACTCCTCCTCACCCACACCCCACTCCTCCTCACCCCCACCCCCACTCCTCCTCACCCCACACCACACTCCTCCTCACCCCCCACACCCCACTCGTCCTCACCCCTCACACCCCACTCCTCCTCCCCCCACGCCCCACTCCTCCTTACCCCCCACACCCCACTCCTCCTCACCCCCACACCCCACTCCTCCTCACCCCCCACACACCACTCCTCCTCACCCCCCACACCCCACTCCTCCTCACCCCCCACACCCCACTCCTCCTCACCCCCCCACACCCACTCCTCCTCACCCCCACACCCCACTCCTCCCCCCACCACACCCACCCCTCCTCACCCCCCCACCCCACTCATCCTCACCCCCCACACCCCACTCCTCCTCCCCACCCACACCCACTCCTCCTCACCCCATACCCCACTCCTCCTCACCCCCACACCCCACTCCTCCTCACCCCCCACACCCCACTCCTCCTCACCCCCCACACCCCTCTCCTTCTCACCCCCACACCCCAGTCGTCCTCACCCCCCCACCACACTCCTCCTCACCCCCTCACCCCACTCCTCCTCACCCCCCTCACCCACTCCTCCTCACCCCACACCCCACCTCTCCTCACCCCCCCACCCCACTCCTCCTCACCCCCCACACCCCACTCCTCCCCCCCCCACACCCCACCTCTCCTCACACCCCAACCCCACTCCTCCTCACCCCCCACACCCCACTCCTCCCCCCCACACCCCACTCCTCACACCTCCTCCCCCCCACACCTCCTCCCCCCCACACCCCACTCCTCCTCACCCCCTCACCCCACTCCTCCTCACCCCAACACCCCACTCCTCCTCACCCCCACATCCCCACTCCTCCTCACTCCCCACACCGCCACACCCCACTCCTCCTCACCCCCCCACACCCCACTCCTCCTCACCCCCACACCCCCACTCCTCCTCACCCCCTACACCCCACTCCTCCTCACCCCCACACCCCACTCCTCCTCACCCCCACACCCCACTCCTCCTCACCCCACACACCCCACTCCTCCTCACCCCCCACACCCCACTCCTCACCCCCCACACCCCTTGGTGGAGGAGGTGGAGCTGTTGGAGGCAAATTCCCAATATGCTCATATTCGATTCCAAGATGGGAAAGAAAGTACTGTTTCAATTAAAGACTTGGCTCCTTGTGGGGGCCAGCCCTCTTCTGAGGATATTAATAATGGTCATGATTCGGATAAGGTGGATGCTGTTACAGATACTACGAATATTTCCAATCCGATTGCAGATAATCAAACTTCTATTAGTCAGCCTTTGGTAGATGTTTATGACCGTCCCAGTTCATCTTCTGATGGGATTTCTAATCCGGAAACCGTTGAGAATCGGGATATGGATAGCCTTCCTGTTGAAGATACTTCTGTGCCTTCTGGCGTGGGAGGGCAAGGAATTTCACCAAGGTTAAGAAGGTCGACACGAACAAGATATCCAGTCGACCGATTGAAAATGGACTTTTAAATTGATAATGTTTTAAAAATTGTTGAAATATTATAGTATATTGTTTTAGTTGAGAGATACTTAATACTTATGCGTAATGTTATTATTTGTTGATGTTCATTTAGTATTGTGTTATGTAAATAGTTTTATTCTCGTGCATAGTTTAGTTGTAAATAATTAATTGTAAATTGTAAAAGTTATTAGGAGTATATTTTAAAAGGAGGGGTGAATGTGGTGATTATTCCTTGATTAGTAAAAGTATTATGATTCGTTGTTTGTTAACTGCCTTGGGATATGTGTTGTAATCTCATTGGTAGTTGATGATCACATGATGTGTTGTGGCTACCTTAAATTCAGTCCTTTTCTAGCCTTAGTTGGGACTGGATGTAGAAAGATATGCTGCTAATTTTAAAGTTACTAAAGCCTAACTTTGGAAGGCAAATCTATTCTTTATTTCACACCCCACTCCTCCTCACCCCCCATCCCACTTGTCCTCACCCCCCACACCCCACTCCTCCTCACCCCCCCACCCCACTCCTCCTCACCCCCCCCACCCCACTCCTCCTCACCCCCCCCACCCCACTCCTCCTCACCCCCCCACCCCACTCCTCCTCACCCCCCCACCCCACTTCTCCTCACCCCCCACACCCCACTCCTCACCCCCCACACCCCACTCCTCCTCACCCCCCACACCCCACTCCTCCTCACCCCCCACACCCCACACCCCACTCCTCCTCACCCCCCTACATCCCACTCCTTCTCACCCCCCACACACCACTCCTCCCCTCCCACACCCAGTCCTCACCCCCACACCCTCCTCCCCCCCCACACCTCCTCCCAACCACACCCCACTCCTCCTCACCCCCCTCACACCACTCCTCCTCACCCCCACACCCACCCCTCCTCACCCCCACACCCCCACTCCTCCTCACCCCCACGCCCCACTCCTCCTCATCCCCCACACACCACTCCTCCTCACCCCTCGCACCCCACTCCTTCTCACCCCCACACCCCACACTCCTCACCCCTCACACCCCACTCCTCCCCTCCCCACACCCCACTCCTCCTCACCCCCCACTCCTCCTCACCCCACCCCCCACCCTCCTCACCCCCCCACACCCCACTCCTCCTCACCCCACACCACACTCCTCCTCACCCCCCACACCCCACTCCTCCTCACCCCCCACACACCACTCCTCCTCACCCCCCACACCCCACTCCTCCTCACCCCCCACCCCCCCACTCCTCCTCACCCCCACCCCCCACTCCTCCTCACCCCACACCCCTCTCCTTCTCACCCCCACACCCCACTCCTCCTAAGCACCACACGCCACTCCTCCTCCCCACCCACACACACTCCTTCTCACCCCCACACCTCACTCCTCCTCACCCCCCACACCCCACTCCTCCTCACCCCCCACCCCCCACTCCTTCTCACCCCCCACACCCCACTCCTCCTCCCCACCCCACTGTTCCTAACCCCCCACACGCCACTCCTCCCCCCCACCACACCCACCCCTCCTCACCCCCACACCCCACTCCTCCTCCCCACCCACACCCACTCCTCCTCACCCCACACCCCACTCCTCCTCACCCCCCACACCCCACTCCTCCTCACCCCCCACACCCCACTCCTCCTCACCCCCACACCCCTCTCCTTCTCACCCCCACACCCCAGTCATCCTCACCCCCCACCACACTCCTCCTCACCCCCCTCTGCTCCTCATCCCCTCACCCCACTCCTCCTCACCCCACACCCCACCTCTCCTCACTCCCCCACCCCACTCCTCCTCACCCCCCACACCCCACTCCTCTGCCCCCACACCCCACTCCTCACACCTCCTCCCCCCCACACCTCCTCCCCCCCACACCCCACTCCTCCTCACCCCCTCACCCCACTCCTCCTCACCCCCACACCCCACTCTTCCTCACCCCCACATCCCACTCCTCCTCACTCCCCACACCCGCCACACCCCACTCCTCCTCACCCCCCCCACACCCCACTCCTCCTCACCCCCACACCCCACTCCTCCTCACCCCCACACCTCCTCACCCCCCACACCCCACTCCTCCACACCCCGGCACCCCACACCTCCTCACCCCACACACCCCACACACCCCACTCCTCCTCACCCCCCACACCCCACTCCTCACCCCCCACACCCCACTCCTCCTCACCCCCACACCGCACTCCTCCTCACACCCCACACCCCACTCCTCCTCACCCCCCACACCCCACTCCTCCTCCCCCCCACACCCCACTCCTCCTCCCCCCCACACCCCACTCCTCCTCCCCCCCACCCCACTCCTCCTCCCCACCCACACCCACTCCTCCTCACCCCATACCCCACTCCTCCTCACCCCCACACCCCACTCCTCCTCCCCCACCCACACCCACTCCTCCTCACCCCCCACACCCCACTCCTCCTCACCCCCCTCACCCACTCCTCCTCACCCCCCACACCCCACTCCTCCTCACCCCCCACACCCCACTCCTCCTCACCCCCCCACCCCACTCCTCCTCACCCCCCACACCCCACTCCTCCCCCCCACACCCCACTCCTCCTCACCCCCCCACCCCACTCCTCCTCACCCCCCCCACCCCACTCTCACCCCCCACACCCCACTCCTCCTCACCCCCCACACCCCACTCCTTCTCACCCCCCACATCCCACTCCTCCCCTCCCACACCCCACTCCTCCTCACCCCACTCCTCCTCACACCCACACCCCCACTCCTCCTCACCCCCCACACCCCCACACCCCACGCCTCCTCACCCCCCACACCCGCCACACCCCACTCCTCCTCACCCCCACACCCCACTCCTCCTCACCCCCCCACACCCCACTCTTCCTCACCCCCACACCCCACTCCTCCTCACCTCACCCCCACACCCCACTCCTCCTCACCCCCACACCCCACTCTTCCTCACCCCCCCACACCCCACTCCTCCGCACCCCCACACCCCACTCCTCCTCACCCCCACACCCCACTCCTTCTCACCCCCCACACCCCACTCCTCCTCACCCCCCACACCCCACTCCTCACCCCCCACACCCTACTCCTCACCCCCACACCCCACTCCTCCTCACCCCCACACCCCCACACCCACTCCTCCTCACCCCCCACACCCCACTCCTCACCCCCCACACCCTACTCCTCACCCCCACACCCCACTCCTCCTCACCCCCACACCCCCACACCCCACTCCTCCTCACCCCACTCCGCATCACCCCCACACCCCACTCCTCCTCACCCCCACACCCACTCCTCCTCACCCCCCACACCCCACTCCTCCTCACCCCCACACCCCACTCCTCCTCACCCCCACACCCCACTCCTCCTCACCCCCACTCCTCCTCACCCCCCACACCCCACTCCTCCTCACCCCACACCCCACTCCTCCTCACCCCACACCCCACTCCTCCTCACCCCCCTCACCCCACTCCTCCTCCCCACCCAACACCCCACTCCTCCTCGTCTGACCCTTGCTGCAGGTTGAATCAGTCTTCTCCTAATCTCCCACAAGTGGCTACGTGCTAGCTTAGACCATGAGCGCCCAGCGAGCCATTCGTCCACGGGTTGGCATCACAGCCCTGCCCGATGCTGATGCCCACACGCAGGTGGGAGTCACCGGGCAGTGATGGAAAGCGGGCGACCCTGGATCATTTACTGCCATTCCCTAGACTGATGCTGGTCCCAGCATTCCCAGCCAGATGAATATCCAATTAAACTGCTTTAGAGATGGTAGTTGAGATATAAATATTGGCCAGGACACCAAGGAGAACCCCCCTACTCTTCAAAATACAGGAAACTTTCGATTAACCGGCAGCTAAATAACCGGAAATGTCGGTTAACCGGCAAAATTCAGGAGTAGGTTCAGGTAACTTTTATTACTTGCCTTCCTCCATGTGTTGCTGTGCAAGGGTGTGGCTGCAGCTGTTGCTAAGCTACAGAGACGTTTGAAACTTGTGGCCATTGTTCTGAACCTGTACAGGGTTTGTTGCTTTATACGGAGCTCTCGGCTCCATATCTTTTACTATAGCTTTCGGTTATCCGGAATTTTTGATGAACTGGCACCACGGCGGTCCCGTCCATGCCGGGTAAAAAAGAGTTTCCTGTAGTGCCGTGGGATCTTTTACGTCCTCTTGAGAGAGCATACAAGGCCTCAGTTTAATATCTCATCAGAAAGACGGCACCTCCGACAGTGCAGCACTCCCTCAGCACTGCACTGGAGCGTCAGCTTAGAATTTTGTGCTCAAGTCCCTGGAGCGGGTCTTGAACCCACAACCTTCTGACTCAAAGTGAACCTTAGAACCGCGACCCCTCCCCCACCTGCCGGTTAACACACAGTCGGTGAAGGCTGGGGTAACTGTATGTTTTAACTGAGTATGAATCCAAGCTTAAACTGGCAGTGAGATCTGTAGCAGGGGATAAGAAGCTTGTCATACGAAGAAACACAATGAATGCGACCAACTGTACAACCACAGTTCATGTAAAGAGATTGTGTGATTTTACTCTGAAAAACCCACTTGGCACCAGATTCCAGCAGTCATTTCTCTGATCAATCAAAGGGCAAGTGCTGGGGAGTTCGAAGTGCAACATGCAGAGGGAATCACAACTCTGCATGTGACTTCGAAATACCCAGCACTTGCCTTTGATTGACAGAGAAAATGACTGTTGGGAATCTGGTAAAGTGGGGTTTTCCAGTGTTAAAACAATACCTCTTTTACCTGAAACCGTGGTTACGATAAGACCTGCCTTCTTTTCATTAACGACTGGCTATGTGCCAAAACTGAGGACACTGACTGGAATCTGCTGCTGATTGACTGGTTGTGTGGGGGCATTCCTGCTTTGTTCATCGCTGCAGCTGCCTCCTGTTGGTGCGGATCCAATATGGCCCAAAACCGGACTTGGCTCTTCAGATAAACTGACTGCAGGAACTGTGCCAAACTTTTCCAAGCTTACCTTTTCTTCTCGCGTTCCCCTCGGTCTGGTCTAGTTTTGTAATGAATGGACCAGGTAGGTTTGTCCACCCTACCTGTCCTGGAGTTTCCAGTAAGTAAAGATTAATCTCCTGGACACTGCTGCAAGCAACAGTCAGGAGAAAAATCACTGGAGCATTAAACAAAATTGTGGGTATTTTTCACTTCACTTGAACACTTCTGTTTTATTAGTTATTGGAGATGGGGAGAAAAGGCTGTTTGACTGGGCGGGGCGATAGGAGGTGAGAGGTCATGTGATGAAACCTCCAGGGATACGTCCAATCAGAGTTGGCGACCCAAGGTCTGGACAATTCGGCCCAGAACTGTGTCAGCTGTGGCTCAGTGGGTGGCACTCTCGCCTCTGAATCTGTAGGTCGTGGGTTCGAGCCCCACTCCAGAGACTTGAGCGCAAAAAATCAAGGCTGACGCTCCCAGTGCAGTGCTGAGGGAGCGCTGCACTGCAGGAGGTGCCGTCTTTCGGATGAGACTTTAAACCCAGGCCCCCGTCCGCTCTCTCAGGTGGACGTAAAAGATCCCGCGGCACTAATTCGAAGAAGAGCAGGGGAGTTCTCCTGGCCAAAAACAGATGATCTGGTCATTATCATATTGCTGTTTGTGGGAGCTTGCTGTGCGCAAATTGGCCGCTGCATTTCCTACATTACAACAGTGACTACACTTCAGAAAATACTTCATTGGCTCTAAAGCGCTTTAGGACATCCGGTGGTTGTGAAAGGCGCGATAGAAATTCTTTCTAGAACCCTGTTTGACTGAGCTGCAGCCTCCTGTCAGGTTTTGAACCCATGAATTCGGCACTAGATTCCCTTCAGTTCGTTATATCCACTGGCGATTCGGGGAAGGACACCGGCTCCAGGAAAATTAAACACTCTGTGAGTGATACCAAATTGTGTAGCAGGCTCAGAACCCAAAGAGGGTAATAGATTGCAAATGAATGGGGATGGATTGGGGAAAGGGAATGTCTTTTCCCAGCACCTTCTCCAGAGCCAGGTGCCGGCCCAGTGTATTTCCGCTTACTACCCCGCAATCTTGCCGCCATTTATTTTAACGGGGTGGAAGATCGCTGGCAGGTGAGCACAGAAGTGAGAAACCCCAAGCACCACATCCTTCCTGACGCCAGGGGACCAAAACCGGACAGCGTGCTCCAAATGAGCCCATTAGCTCTTTGCTTTCTTAAACTCTTACGTAAGAGCTTTATGAGGACAGAGTCACTGCTCGGTTGGGCTACTCTTTATCTGGCTCACACACACATATATATATATCGCTGTGGCTTTTTTGTTTGGTTTAAGATAAGGATGAATGCGTGGCGTTCAAAGTAATTTCTCCCATCTTTGGCCACATAAGCTGTTGCAGAATCAAGTGACGACAATTCAGGATGGGGGGGAAAATGGGAAATGCCCGTAATTAAATTAAAAATAAGTGGCCGGTGTACTGAGAGGGGAGATAAAGAATTTGTTTGGATATTCCAGGCTGCCTGTCCAAATGTACTTTGTTGACACTCCAGCGCAGTACTGAGGAGTGCTGCACTGTCGCAGGTGCCGTACTTTGGACGAGACGTTAAACTCAAGCCCCACCTACTTGGTTAAGTAGATGTAACAGATCCCAGAACACTGTTAGATGGCGGTGCCGTCTTTTGGATGAGACGTTAAAGCGAGGCCCTGTCTGCTCTCTCAGGTGGACGTAAAAGATCCCATGGCACTATTTCGAAGAAGAGCAGGGGAGTTCTCCCCGGCAACCTGGCCAATAGTTATCCCTCAATCAACATCACTAAAACAGATTATCTGGTCATTGTTACATTGCTGTTTGTGGGAGCTTGCTGTGCTCAAATTGACTGCCATGTTTCTTAGATTAATTACAACAGTGACTACACTTCAAAAGCTTTGGGATGTCCTGAGGTTGTGAAAGGCGCTATATAAATGCAAGTCTTTCTTTTTTCTATTTGCCTATGGTCCTAGACCATATTCCTCTCTCAGTTAACCACCCATCCCCACCAAAAAAAACCCAGATTAACTGCTCATTCATCTCACTGCTGTTTCTGAGGCCTCGCTATGTACAAACTGGTCAGCATTTTTCTTTATTTCGTCTCAGGATGCGGGTGACACTGGCAAAGCCACATTTATTGCCCATTCCTCGCTGCTCCGAGAAGGTGGTGATGATGATGGGCTTTCTCCTTCTGCTGGGGGAGCTCACACAATGGTGTTAGGTAGAGAATTCCAGGGTATCGATCCAGTGACAATGAAGGAAAAGTGTCCAAGTCAGGATGGTGTGTGACTTGGGGAGGAAACTTGGAGGTGATGGCGTTCCCATGGCATTGCTGCTCTTGTCCCTCTTGGTGGGGGAGGCCTCGGAGGAGGGTGGTGCTGTTCAAGTAGCCTTGATGAGTTGCTGCCGTGCATCCTCTAGGTGGTATATACTGCAGCTACAGTGCACTGGTTGTGGAGGGGATGACTATTGAGTTCAATGGCTGAGGGTCCGATCAAACGAATTGCTCTGCTGGATGGCGTAAGGCTTCTTGAGTGTTGTTGCAGCAACACCCATCAACTGATTGAAACTGGTAGATCGGCTTCGAGAGGTCAAGAAGTGAGCCAATCGTCACTGAGTAATCAGCCTCCTCCATGCTCTTGTGTTGATACGGCTTCTGGTCATTGGTGGCCCCAAGATGTTGACGGTGGGGAACCTGCCGATTATGATGCTGTTGAAAGTCAAGGGGAGATGGCTAGGCTTTCTCTTCTTTGAGGTGGTTGCTGTTAGCCCAAGCCTGGATCTTATCTCAGTCCAGCTGTAGGCTGACACGGGCTGCTTCACTGTCAGAGGGCTTGTGAATGAAGCTGAACACTGTGGAGTCATCAGAGAACACCCCCACTCCTGAGCTTATGGCAGAGGGAAGGTCATTGAAGCAGCCAAAGATAGTTAGGTCTAGGATGCTGCCTTGAGGAACAGTGGCTGTAATGTGCTGGGGCTCTGATATTTGGTCTCCAATAACCACAACCATCTTCCTGTGTGTCAGGTATGACTTCAGCTACTGGGTGGTTTTCCCTTTGATCCCTCATTGAACACAATTGTGCTAGGGGTCCTTGGTTCCATACTTGGCCGAATGCTTGATGTAAAGGGCAGCTGCTCTCCCTTCTTCTATGACATTCAGCTCTTGTGTCCATGTCTGGATCGAGGCTGTGATGAAGTGAAGAGTTGAGAGGTTCTGGTGGAACCCAAAGAGAGTGTCAGTGAGTAAGTTATTGGGGAGTAGATGTTTCTTGATGGCACTATTGTTGACTCCTTTCATCACCGTACTGATGATTGGGAAGAGATTGATAGGGTGGTAATTGGCCTGGTGGGATTTGTCTTGCTTTTTAGAGCTAGGACATACCTGGGCAATTTTTCAGTGTTGGGTAAATGTTGGTTCTGCCGCACAGGGATGTTTTTAGGGTCCATAGCCTTTGCTGTGTCCAGTGCATTCTTAACATCACGTGGAGTGAATTGAGTTGGCTGGATATCGGCTCCTATAAGAACATAAGAAAATAAGAATTAGGAGCAGGAGTTGGCCATACGGCCCCTCGAGCCTGCTCCGCCATTCAGTACGATCACGGCTGATCTTCGACCTCAAATCCACTTTCCCACCCGATCCCCATATCCCTTGATTCCCTAGTGTCCAAAAATCTATCTATCTCAGCCGTGAATATATTCAACGATCCGGTATCCACAGCCCTCTGGGGCAGAGAATTCCAAAGATTCACAACCCTCTGAGTGAGGAAATTCCTCCTCATCTCGGTCTTAAATAGTCGACACCTTATCCTGAGACTATGGGGGGAAAATTTGGGTCGCGCCCCCTTTGGGCTGCTAACTTCGCCGGGGCGATACTTTTGTGCCCCGAAAAAGTTAGTGCCCTTGTGCCCGAAATTCACCGGTAGCGCCCCAAGAGGGAAGAAGGGCGCTACTGGAAGTGCCCTGCCTCCCTCTTGGGGTGCTGCAAGTGAATATCGCGGTGCTGGCGCTGCGGCATATTGTTCCGCGGTACTGCAGGCCTTCCTCTCCTTATTAAAGGGGAGGAGCCTAGCGCAGCGCAACCTGGGGCCCAGCTGGGCCACCAGGGATCGGAGTGCTGGCAAAAGAGCCCGGCGCTCAAGAGAAGTACCGGGCTCACGGGGCGCAGCTGGCACTCCATGGGGGGGCTGCAGAGGAGGCCGGGGACGGCAAAGCGGGCACGTGCTGGCAGGCGGCCAGCAACAGAAATGGCCGCCCCGCACCTTCTCTTTAATTTGCCCCGGCCGCAGGTCAGCCCCCCTGACCCTGTCGGACATAGCGTCCGGCGGTAAGTCAGAGGGCACTACCGAAGATTGCAGGGGTGCTGCGCACAGTGATGATGTCATCGCAGGTGGAGCAGCGCCGCGGGGCGCTAACGGTTACCGCCACCGCTAACCTCCCGCTGAATTTCACAGGAGGCGTTGGCGGCGCCGCGCCCAGGCGCTAGTTGCTTTGCGCCCTGTTAGTGCCCTCTTAGGGTGCTAACAGAAGGCACAAATCAACCAAATTTCCCCCCCCCATGCCCCTTAGTTCTATACTCTGCAGCCAGGGGAAACAACCTCTCAGCACCTACCCCGTCAATCCCCCTCAGGATCCTCTGATAGTGAAGATCTCTGAAAGGAGTCCCATAGGATCGTTCAGTAGCACTTTTTGTTGAAGTCACTTGCAAACGCCTCAGCCTCAACTTTTTCACTCAGGTCCTGGGCTCCACCATGGTTGATGATGGGTTTGTTAATGGAGTTGTCTCCTCCTGTTAGTTGTCCATCCCTATTCTCCACCAGATGTGGTAGGCCAAATAAGGTAGGCAATCACTGCACTTCAAAAGTAACCCCAAGCACTTTGGGATGTCCTGAGAATGTGACAAGGCACGTTCTTTCTTTAACAATCATTCACTTGCTGAACTAGGGATACTGAAACATGCTCCAAAAATAGAAAATATACTACAGTTTGATGAGCACCTTAGAGAGAGTGAAGGGTTAACATTTAGACATGCCCCATCATCAAGAACTTCCTGTATATGAAGGCCATCTCATTCAGGGGATAGATAAGCAAGCATTTGAAGGACAATGGCAGAGGGGTGATTCAGACAGGGTTCCCATAAGGAAGGGAAAACTGCAGAATGGGAATGATATTGGGAGAATTTTAGATATTTTGTCTAATCTTTTAGAAAGAAAGAAAGAACTTGCATTTATATAGCCTCTTTCAAGACCTCAGGACATCCCAAAGCACTTTACAGCCAATGAAGTACTTTCGAAGTGTAGCCACTGTTGTAATGTGGGAAACGCAGCAGCCAATTTGCGCACAGCAAGCTCCCACAAACAGCAATGTGATAATGACCAGATCATCTGTTTTAGTGATGTTGGTTGAGGGATAAACATTGGCCCAGGACACTGGGGATAACTCCCCTGCTCTTCTTCAAAATAGTGCCGTAGGATCTTCTACATCCACCTGAGAAAAGAACTCTGAAGCCATTCAAAGGGCAGTTAGAGACGGTGATAGGGATAGCTCTGTGGAGAAGGAGAAGCGAGATGAGCCTTAGTGCCCTCCCTCATCTCTACTTATATTTGGGATTCTTTGCAACTGGGCCCAAATTATTAGATAGATTTTACAGCACAGAAACAGGCCATTGGGCCCAACTGGCCCATGCTGGTTTGTGCTCCACATGAGCCTCCTCCCACCCTTCTTCATCTAACTCTGTCAACATATTCTTCTATTCTTTTCTCCCTCATGTGCCTATCTAGCTTTCCCTTGAATGCATACATGCTATTCGCCTCAAGTACTCCATGTGGCAGCGAGTTAGCTCACGAGCCAATTGTCCATATTATGCTCACTTCCAACTGCCTGCTGCTTTATTATACCACGTACGATACAAAAAAAGACATATTGAGAAGCTCTGAAGTACTTTGCAAAGAGATTTACAGCTGTTATGGGACTAATAACATAAAACAGATAACAAGCCTTTTATATCACAGTAGAGAAGGACATCACCCATTTCGTTTCATCCGCACAGTATATCACTGGAGCCGAGGTGGGGGGTCAACGCGGGTTTGCTATGGACAGTGTTAGCAAATGTGCCAAGCATTTGAGGAAAAAAAAGGTCAAAGTTCGAGTGTGCCAATACATTGGCTCTCTGTAAAAAGAGAAAATAAGGAATGGCTTCATTCTTCGGGGAAACAAGCTATGGAAAGGATTTAAAAAAGAAATTGAGAAATTCCATCTTGCAAGGAATGTATATTTTTGTCCCCTTGAACAAGACCTAGGAAGGTTAAGGAGGTGAACTTTGAACAGGGAAGTCAAATACCCCCGTGTTTATACTACAAGGCCCTATAATGGCCACAAGCCTTTGTAACTTGCACAATAAACTAACATTTGCCTTTGCTGGCACTAGAAATCTATTAGCTATTGTAAATAAGGGCCATTCCGTGTTTATTTAGAGGATGTATGTGAATATTTACTCAGAAGAAGTCCATTGTCCAGAGTATGGTGCTACAGGCCGCTCGCTGTCTTTTATATCTTTTTAACTTGAGACCATGGCCAACTGCAATCTGTCTCAGTATAAAATAAACCAGACTTGACAGAAAGACTATCCATTCCTCACTGGTTAACTTGTCTGACAAGTCTCTGAATTGCCTTTTTGTGATATTAGCTGTCGGCTCCAGATAAACGAGTCAGGCTCCTTTTAAAAAAAAAATTCAGCCTCACTACGAGAACCTTTCTTTTCAGGGAAGTCTCCCCATCTGGACCTCTTTAAAGAAGAAATCACCGCATTATGATTCCCACTCGGGGCCTCTTTTTAAAAGGAGTCTCACCATCAGACCCCTTTTAAAAGGAGTCGGATCATCATCGAGATCCTTTATCGAGATGGAGTCTTCCATTTTTTGTATTCATTCTTGGGATGTGGGCTTGGCTGGGGAGGACGACATTTATTGCCCATCTCTAGTTGCCCTGAGAAGGTAGCGATACAACCGAATGGCTCGCTAGGCCACTTCAGAGCACAGTTACATAGAAACATAGAAGATAGGAGCAGGAGTAGGCCATTCGGCCCCTCGAGCCTGCTCCGCCATTCAATGAGATCATGGCTGATCATCCAAATTCAGTACCCTGTCCCTGCTTTCTCCCCATATCCCTTGATCCCTTTAGCCTTAAGAAATATATCCAACTCCTTCTTGAATATATTTAATGAATTGGCCTCAACGGCCTTCTGTGGTAGTTAAGCATCATCCACGCTGGTGTGGGACTGGAGTCACATGCAGTTAAAATTGCATTGGGATCCGAATGGCACCATCTGACGTTTTTGCATTTGAATTAGGTTCTCGCCTGCCTGGGGCAAGGGCCTGAGACGCTGCCCGAGTCGCCCGGGTAAAAATGGTGAGTGACAGACCGTCGCGATTTTAAACCCCACTCGCACGCCGCTTTCTGGTCAGGCGCGGGAGGTTAAAAGGGGCCAACATCCCCATCAGTCTCAACCGCCAACATCCCAACCTGAACCCCACCAATTCCGGTCTCCGTAGAGACGGTTGTACACTTCCTCCTTAGACGATCTATAAGGTCACCTAACCCAGCTAACCAGTTACCGTGGCAATGGGCCCTGCCCGCATGCGGAACGTCTTTAGTTTCAACGCGCTGCCTGTTTCCTTATGTAGAAATATTAAAGTTTAGTCGCCATTAATTAATGTTCCGTTACACTCTCGTTGATTGTTATTAATAAAAAAACTAACGAGTAACAAGATACGCAGCGGAGTGTTTCCAGCATTTCCTGCTCTTGTTTCAGGTTTCCAGCACCTGCGGTATTTTTTTCTGTTTACTCTCAGGTTCTCTGCCGGAGATGGAGACTTCCTCTGGAGCACTTCTCCTCAGAGAGTCTGGTGTTTGAAGTGGACTGGGCCCCGCCCTCATCCCCAGCTGTTCTCGGAGGAGCACTGAGGACCGAGTGCCCTTGAGAAGCGACAGAATTCACACCCAATTTCAACGAAATCGAAGCAATTCCCATTCTGTCCCTGAGGGATGAACTACTTCCCATTAATCCCAAAGAATGAAACGACTTCCCTTCTGCAAAATTCCAGTAAAAACAGAAAAAAAGTTGGAACTGCACAGCAGGTCAGACGGGTACTGAAAAGAGGAAGACAATGTTGATGGGGTCCTTCATCAGAGCAGGGTATCACCGGCCTAAGCCTTTCCCTACGTTACAACAGTGCCGACACAGCAGAAGTACTTCATTGCCCGTGAAATGATTTTGGACGTCCTGGGGTGTTTCTTTCTTTCTTTAAGCTCCTTCCCGTCCTCTCTCAGTGTACAGAACTGCAATGAACAAAACCTCTTCGTGTTCGTTCTTACGGTACTGAATTCCGGTGGATCAGAGCCCTCCTCTCGTTTCCCTACCATTTCTCAGCGTTGAAAATTATCTATTATTTATGTTGCAGCTATTCGTTTAAAAATTAATTCGCAGGGTGTGGGCGTTGCTGGCAGAGCCGGCATTTATTGGGTGGTGCTGGTGGTGGGCCTTCTTCTTGAACCTGCTGGTGGTGGTTTTGATACAGTAATTTGCTAGGCCACATCAGTGAGTCAGTAGGTAAGGGGGACCCGAGTTTCCGGTCGCCTGTCACTTTAATTCTCCGCTCCACTCCCACTCTGACCTCTCCGCCCTCGGCCTCTTACACTGTTCCAATGAAGCTCAACGTAAGCTCGAGGAACAGCACCTCATCTCTCGATTAGGCACTTTACAGCCTTCTGGACTCAACATCGAGTTCGACAATTTCAGACCATAACCTCGGCCCCTATCTTTTTTCCTTTTTTTCCCCATTTATTTTATTTATTATATATATATTTTTTCACTCTCCCACATGGCAGCTGTCTTTCATTCTGCCAGTGCCATTTACACTTCATCTAGAGCCATCTTTTGTTTCTTAACTTGTCCCATTACCATCTCCTTTTGTGTTGCACCATCTCTTAATCTCTCTTAATCACTCCTGCCTTCCATCCTATCACAGACCTTCCCTTTTGTTCTTTCCTCCCCTCCCCCCTTTCCCTGCCCCTGCACTTGCTTAAAAACCTGTTCGATCTCCAGCTTTTTCCAGTTCTGACGAAGGGTCATCGACCTGAAACGTTAACTCTGTTTCTCTCTCCACAGATGCTGCCTGACCTGCTGAGTATTTCCAGCATTTTCTGCTTTTATTTAAGAGTCAACCATGTTGGTGCGGGGCCTGGCTTCGCATATTGGCCGGATCGGGGTAAGGACGGCAGGTGTCCTTCCCTAAAGGCCATTAGTGAACCAGTTGGGTTTTTATGACAGTTCGACAGCTTCACGGTCACGTTTGATGAAACCAGCTTTTTATTTTCAGATTTTTAAAACAATTCAAGTTCTCAAACGGCCCATGGTGGGATTTAAACACATCCTCTAGATTACTCTGAACTACCATACCCTCCTAGTTTACAGATGAGCACTCCCAGCATGGAGCATTTCCCCCCCTCCCCTCTCTCCCCCCCTTCCCCACTCCAGGGACTTGAGCACATAAATCTAGCTGACTCTCCCAGTGCTGTGCTGAGGGAGTGCTGCACTGTTGGAGGTGCCGTCTTTCGGATGAGACGTTAAACCGAGGCCCCGTCTGCTCTCTTAGGTGGATGTAAAAGATCCCACGGCACTATTTTGAAGAAGAGTAGGGGAGTTATCCCCGGTGTCCTGGCCAATACTTAGCCCTCGATCAACATAACAAAAACAGATTATCTGGTCATTATCATATTGCTGTTTGTGGGAGCTTGCTGTGCGCAATTGGCTGCCGTGTTTCATACATTACAACAGTGACTCCACTTCAAAAGTTCTTCATTGGCTGTAAAGCACCTTGAGACGTTCGGTGGTCGTGAAAGGCGCTATATAAATGCAAGTCTTTCTTTCTTTCTTTCTTCGCACCCACCCCACTCCAGGAGCACATATTGAGAAATCGGGACTGCATCCTCTACACAATTTACCATCTAATAGTCGGATAATTGTAAGGGCCGCACGTGTAAGATCTGTGCCTGCCTTTTTTAATACGCAGGGAGTGGCAATGCAAAATGCCACCCACAGTTCCTGTTTGCACACCAGTGTGTGTGGCATAATTCGGCCCTAGGACACAATCCTGTGCCACAAGACATCGAGATTACCGCTCCACCTCCTGTTCTAACTTGTTCTTTGTCAATGTCACATAACTCTGGAATTCCTCACCTCCCTTAGTTTCTCCTTCCTTTTTTAATAAAGACTTTTATAACCCAAGCTTGGTGTCAGGTAACCATTAGGAAGATAGGAACAGCAGGGAGGCAATTCGGCACCTCAAGCCCGTTCCACCATTGAAGCATGATGTGGAGGTGCCGGAGTTGGACTGGGGTGGACAAATGCGAGAAGAACCTGGTGTTGTGTGACTTCTCACATTTGACCATTCAAGCAGATCATGGCTGATCTGTACCTCAAATCTATTTACCCGCTGTGGTAAACCACTGTTATAGTTATCACTGTATATTGTTCTCACTGTTCTCACTGTCACATCACTACACGAGGTCGCCTCTTGTCGCACTGTTATACCTGGGCTGACCACCTCCGACTCCGCCCATTACCTGCCCAGGTATAAAGGTAGCTGACTGGCTAGTATTCCTCCCTGTTGGATCGGATCACCCACGAGGGTGGGCTCTGTTATTTAGCCAATAAAAACCTTCAGTTACGTTCTTAACTCGTCGCCTTTTATTGGACTAATTGATAGGCATATCACCCGCCTTTGATCCATATCCCTTGATACCCTTACCCAACAAAAGTATATTGATCTCAGTCTTGAAATCTCCAATTAACCCCCAGCATTCACAGCCTTTTGGGGGGAATGGGTTCCAGATTTCCACTAGCACTTTGTGTGGAAAAATGCTTCCTGATTTCGCTCCTAAATATCTGAGCTCTAATTTTGAGATTATGGTCCTCTTGTTCTGGAAATCCCCCACCAGAGGAAACAAATTCTCTTTTATCTACCCTGTTGAATCCTTTTATCATTTAACAGACCTTGATGATTTTTTCAATCTTGGCAGTGTCCTGCACCATGGACCTTGGTGCACCATTTTCTTCCCATTGGTCTTTCATTTAGGTTTCTCGATTTAAACCACCCCCCACAAAAAAAACCCAAATACTATAATGCTATACAAATGCATACTCATTTCTATATCAGGTACAAACAAGCCCTCTCCTTCCAACTCGTGAGTAAAGAGCTCACCGACAGGTACCGAGGAAACTAAGCAATCGCAACACTAAAGCAATTGAGTGTATATCCATTTACAGCACAGGTCAGTGCAGCACAGTTGGTAGCACTCTCATGTCTGGGTCAGAAGGCCTGGGCTTGAGTTCAGAATCTAGGCCAACACAGCACTGCAATGCTGAGGGAATGCCTCATTATTAGAAGTCATTGGATGGCAGCTGGCACCCTTGACCCTGGACTCAGCATCCACCCCCTCAACCTCCGGTGCACGTTACCGCCCTATATACGATCTACAGGATGCACAGCAGCATCTCGGCAATGTTACTTTGACAGCACCTCCCGCCGCGCGACCTCTACCATCAAGAGCGACAAGAGCAGCAATGTTGTAGGAGCAACATCAGTTCCAAGTTCCCCTCTGAGTCACACACCATCTTGACTTGGACATACCGCTGACGTAATAAAGACTCACTACGCACTTGGTTGTACATAAAGCAAGGCTTTAATCGACTTGTAACAAAACATGGAGGTCTAGTTAGTAGTCACTAGCTTCCTGTTTCCAGACTGTCTCTGGCCAAGTTGGGCCCACGCCCGAGTATTTATACTCCTCGGGCGGCGCCCTCAGCTGGCCGTTCAGTAGTACTTCCTGAGTTACTTCTTGTAGAAGTTGCGATTTATGACATTCTTCCTCCCTAAAAGGTTTGGAAGCCCAGTCTTCCTTTAACGGACTAGGCGGACCAAAAATAGCCGTAGTCGTTTAGCTTTCTGCTTGTGACCGGAAGGCACGTCTCCCCGGACAGTGTCCTGGTCTCTGGGTCGCTTGGCCCGTACCGGTAAGTCAGTAGAGTCCGCGTCATCTTGATCGTCCTGTGGAGGCCTGGGAATATCATGACTCCGGGTGCGGGTCCCCACAGGTGCAGAGCTGGCCTCATCCTGGGTCGTAGCTGGAGATTGTCCGGCACCTGATTTCGGGTGGCCATCCTACGGGGAGCGTTCGGCTCCCTGAGTTGATCCGGTATCACTGCTGGCAGATCCCTCGATGTCCCAGGTAGGGCATCATCTTCATAGGGGTGCGGAGTGTTGACATCATCGTCGTGGGATCCTACATCATTCGGGCCTGTGTGACCGGTTGGGCAGGGAGCCAGATCTCTGAGCGAGACAGTGGACTCCTGGCCATCGGGGTACCGCACGTGCGCATACGTGGGGTTTACCTCCGTTAACACCACCTCGTCAACGAGAGGGTCATTCTTGGCCAACCGGACGAACCTCTGGAGTAGCACAGGGCCTGGAGCCACCAACCATGACGGTAGAGATGTCCCATGTGTAGAGCGACGCCGGAACTTGAAGAATCACTCATGAGGTGTGACATTAGTGGATGTGGAGAGAAGAGACACGTCGGGGAGCACAGTTTCCCACTGCTGGTCTGGTAGGTTGTGTGACCTCAGTGCCAGACGGACAGCGTTCCAGATGATGGCATTGTATCGTTCAACCTGTCCATTGCCGATTGGGTGTTATGGTGTCGTCTTACTCGAGGCGATTCCCCGTTGGGAGAGATAACTTTTAAGTTCACTCGACATAAAGGAGGGATCCCGATCCGTGTGGATAAAATTGGCCGTCCCGCAAAGGGAAAAGACCTGATCGAGGCATTTAATTACCATAGAGGTAAGCATATTACGGCAGGGGAAGGCAAAGGGAAAGCGTGAATACTCGTCTACCATCGTAAGTAGGTAGGTGTTCCGCGTCGACGAAGGCAATAGCCCTTTAAAGTCTATGCTGAGCCTCTGCATAGGCTGCATTGCATGTATGAGTAAGTCATCTGATGGGCGGAAGAATTGTGGTTTCAATTCTGCACAAATCCTACAGGAGGGGCATGTTTTCTTTACGTCCTCTGTTGAGAATGGTGGATTTTTGGAGCGCACAAAGTGCAACATACGGGTAACGCCAGGATGGCATAAGTCCATATGCAGATCCGCCAGAGTCGACGTTGACATTGAAGAGCAAAATGCCCGTGTGAAGGTATCTGGGGCCACATTCTGTTTGCCAGGTCGGTAACGGATAGTATATCCAAAGGCGGCCAGTTCCATCCTCCAGCGTTGAATTTTATTATTTTTGATTTTCGTGCGCTTCCAGTTATCCAACATGAAGGCCATGGAGCGCTGGTCAGGTATGAGTGTGAAATGACGCCGAGCAAGAAAATGACTCCATTGGCGTACAGCCTCGATGATGGCTGTAGCCTCCTTCTCGACGGGGGTTGGGGGGGGGGTAATGGAGCTCGCTACCCTGTAAGGTTCTGGATAGGAATGCCACGGGCCGACCACCTTGATTCAAGATAGCCGAGATTGCCACCTCCGATGCATCGCATTCGGCCACAAAAGGAAGGTTTTCGTCAATGGAGCAAAGCGTGGCTTTCTCCAGCTGTCGTTTGAGGAGGTTGAAGGCAGAAATAGCCGTTGCTTCTAATGGAAAAGACTTCGCATGAAGCAGGGGCTGTATTTTATCGGAGAAGTGAGGTATCCACTTTGCGTAATAAGCAAACATGCCAAGTGCCCGACGAAGAGAGCCGAGATTTGTAGGGGAAGGGAGCTCCTGAAGTGGACGAAGTCGCTCTGGGTCTGGTTTAATAACACCGTTGCCCACCCTGTAGCCGAGAATGTTCACTGATGGCACCGATTTCACCGATTTGGATTCGTTTAACGCAAAGTGGCGACGACGGAGAACGTCAAAAAATCTCTGAAGATTGGCATCATGCTCCTTTTGATCATGGCCGGCAATAGTGATATTGTCTAAATACGGAAAGGTATCTGTCAAGTTCTCTTGCCGGACTAGGCCATCCATTGCCCGTTGGAAGACGGCCACCCCATTGGTGACCCCAAATGGAAGGCGATGAAACTGATAAAGCCGACCATTGGCCTCAAAGGCCGTATACTTTTTGTCAGAGTCTTTCAGTGGTACCTGATGGTACACACTCTTTAAATCTGTGGTGTATGTAACCTGTTCCGCCTTAAGAGAACTACCTTAAGAGATGTACTACTTTCTCTTGGCTGCTGTATACTGTAATACCGGTGGTGACCACACCGGTGTATAAACGTTGTGTAGGGATTTGCTGGGCAGTTCAGCCCTGACCTCCGAATAGTAAAGACCTGTTAAAGTTATTCTTGTGGTCTGTGTCCAGTGATTTATAATAAGCATAACTGGGACACACAGACTTAACAGTGGCGACGAGTCCGATCTTACCCTGCGGCAGTTTTACATCCAAGGCAGCTTCGTCCTCAGAACGGGCGTCGAGAAGAGGCATCCGCCCTCATCATCCTGCTGAGCACCATCGCACGGGAGGCATCGAGAACCCGGGTTAAAAAGAAAAATTCTGACCACGAAGCCCTCCATTAGCAACAGGCAGTGATCATCCCTTGTACCACGGTGGTGGGTAAGCCGATCAGCGACACGAGCAGAAAGTCGGCCGCGTTGACTGTGGAGTGGGGGAGGGAAAACGGAGGAAAAAGGGCGGAGAACTCGACCACGGCCGGTGAAAAGGGCCGGGCTGCAATCGAGGCCGAGAGGCGCAGCGACTGGGGCAGCTTAAGGCACGAGAGCCGCGGAGAACTCAAACGCAGCCGGTGTAAAGGACCGGGCTGCATGCGGGGCTGAGAGGTGCAACAGCAGGGGAAGCGTGAATGCCCACGGGAACCGCGGGGGAGTAAAAGCAGCGTCGGGGAATTGAGAACTGCTGGGGAGGCGAGAATGGCAGCAGCACGGCAATCGCCATTGCAGCCAGCGGGGGAAGAAGGCAAACACGGGAATCCGCCATTGTAGTCGGCGGGGGAAGAAGACGAGCGCGGGAAAGACCGCCAAGCGCGGGAAGCCGCCATTTTAGTAGGCGGGGGAAGAAGACAAGCGCGGGAAGCCACCATTTTGAGAAAAAGAAAAATTTAAAAACTTGCAAGGATGCCTAAACATAGGAACATTAATACCTTTGATAGCGATATCGAAGATTGGACCACGTATGTAGAACGCATGGAAGTTTATTGTAAAGCAAATAAGATGAGAAAGCACTAACCTTATTAAGCTCAATGGGTGCGAAGACATACGGGCTATTGAAGCACCTTCTATCACCAGATAAACCGGCGGATCAGACTTTCGCGAATATTGTTACTGTCCTGAAAAATCATTTAAACCCCACGCCGCTGATGATAGCGGAACGATTTAAATTTTACAGAAGAACGCAGCTGAAAGACGAAAGCAACGCTGAATTTTTAATTGAACTGCGTAAGCTATCAAAGTACTGTCAGTTTGGAACAGGACTAGCAGATGCGCTGAGAGATAAATTTGTGTGTGGATTGTTAAAAGAAGGAACACAAAAGCGACTGCTTGAGGAGAATGATCTTACGCTTGATAAAGCTGTCACTATTGCAGCATCACACGAAGCCGCAGCGAGAGGCACTGCGGAAATGCAGCTACGGTCACCGGAACTCAGCACCAATCAAATGGTCTTGGGTACAGTAAAATGTTATCGTTGTGGAAAGACAACGCACGATCAGAACCAGTGCTGGTTCAAAAATCAGGAATGCAGAAAATGTGGCAGGCTTGGTCACATAGCTAAAGTATGCCGGTCAGGAAAGAAGACCAGCAACAAAAAGTCACCGCAGGAAAAGTACAGAAAGGTACACAAGGTGACAGAGAACAGTTCGAACGAACAGAAGTCAAATTCAGACTCCAGCAGTAATGAACTGGGTAGTCTAAGAGTACACAATGTTGGTAATGAAGCAGACCTCCAAACAATCTGGGTCACACTTCAGATAGCAGGAGTCCAAGTGAAGATGGAATTGGACACTGGATCGGCATTGACGGTCATGAATAAGCAAGATTACAAAAGGTTATTCTCACATATTCCCCTACGGGATACGGAGATTGTATTGAAAACATACACGGGGCAAAGAGTATACCCCATCGGGAAGATAGAGGTAAAGGTGGTCCACAAGGGCAAAGAAAGCCGAGGAATGGACTTATATGTGCTACCTGAGGGAGGTCCACCACTACTGGGACGGGAGTGGATTAGGAAAATAAATATGGACTGGCATTCCTTAAAAGCACTAACGGTAGATTCCGGTAAAAAAGATGTCAAACCTAAACGATTGTCCAGAATATTGGACGATGCTAAAGAGGTGTTCCAACAGGGACTGGGAACACTGAGAGGAATTACGACAAACATCAAGGTTGAAGAACATGCAAACCCGAAATTTTTCAAAGCCAGACCGGTACCTTATGCGATACGACCTGCTGTGGAAGCTGAGCTGGAAGGGCTAGAATGTTCAGGAGTACTGTCTAAGGTAGACTGGAGTGAGTGGGCCACGCCCATTGTCCCCGTCATGAAGCGTTCATCGAGCAACAAGCCGGGGGAACCGGGGAAGGTTCGCATCTGTGGAGATTTCAAGATCACTGTTAATCCGGTGCTTCACACGGTGCAGTATCCGCTTCCGCGGATTGAGGATATCTTCGCTTCGTTGTCTGGCGGGAAACACTTCACCAAGATAGACCTGGTGCAGGCGTACTTACAGATGGAAGTTGAGGAAGAGTCACGCCAGTATCTCACGATCAACACGCATAGAGGCTTGTACCGGTATAATAGACTGGTTTTTGGAGTGGCATCGGCTCCAGCAATTTGGCAGAGGGCCATGGAGCAGGTATTACAGGGAATTCCAGGCACACAATGTTATCTGGACGATATTCTGATTACAGGAGATGATGACGAGGAACACCTTGCAAATTTGGAACTGGTGCTCACCAGATTGAAAGAATATGGACTTTGAGTTAATCGCCAGAAATGTGAGTTCTTTCAGAAGCGGATCTTGTACTGTGGTCATGCCATTGACCAGGAGGGGCTTCATAAGTCTCCTGACAAGATCGAAGCTGTTGTGAAGGCTCCCGCTCTGGATAATGTATCCCAGTTGAGGTCGTTCCTAGGGTTGATTAACTATTACCATAAGTTTCTGCCAAATTTATCCACGGTGCTGCACCCACTGAACACTCTTCTGCAGAAGGGAGTACCATGGAAGTGGAGCGAGGACTGTAAGAGGGCCTTTCGCAAAAGCAAGGCATTGATCACCTCAGAGGAAGTGTTGGCTCACTTCAACCCAACGCTGCCTATTCGTTTGGCTTGTGATGCTTCTCCATATGGTATTGGGGCAGTACTCTCACACAAGTTGCCAAATGGCCTGGAGAGGCCAGTTGCGTTCGCATCCAGATCATTGACCTCCGCTGAGCGCAACTATGCTCAGATAGATAGGGAGGCTCTCAGCCTTGTGTGGGGAGTAAAGAAGTTTAATCATTACCTGCAGGGCCAAAAGTTTACGCTTCTGACAGACCACCAGCCGTTGGTATCCATTTTTAACCCTAAGAAGGGTGTTTCGGTGATGACAGCACAGAGACTCCAGAGATGGTCCCTTTTCCTAGGGGCACATCAATATCAGATCGAATTCAAAGGTACAAAGCAGCATGGTAATGCTGATGGGCTGTCGCGCCTGCCACTACCTACAGAGGAGGAGGCACCGACGGTTGACCCTGTTGAGCTATTTCACTCGACCATCATCGAATGTTTACCAGTCACCAATGCAAGTATTGAAAGAGAAACCAGGAACGACCCGACACTGTCCCGGGTCTACGAAGTGACAGTGAAGGGATGGCCAGCACATGGTGATCCACTGTTACCGGCATTCTCAGCAAGACGAGAACAGCTGTCCGTCTGTCAAGGAACATTGATGTATGGAACAAGGGTGATTATTCCTCCTAAGTGAAGAGAGAGAGTTCTAAAGGAACTGCATGAAGGTCATCTGGGGGGAGTCAAGATGAAAAGCCTTGCTAGGGCTTATGTGTGGTGGCCGGGTATCGACCAACAGATAGAAGATCTGACGAAAAGCTGCTCAGGGTGCCAAAAAGTGCAAAATGCACCTCCGATTGCACCGCTGCATCCATGGGAATGGCCTTCAACCCCATGGCAACGTGTACATATTGACTTTGCTGGTCCATTCATGGACTCCATGTTTTTAATTGCGGTGGACGCACATTCTAAATGGCCAGAAGTGATTAAGATGACTACCACTACCTTGGAAAAGACGGTCGCGGTGCTAAGAACGATATTTGCAAGAAATGGATTGCCAGAACAAATATGTTCAGACAACGGACCGCAGTTTGTGTCAGAAGAATTCCAGAAATTCATGAAGAAGAATGGGGTGAAACATTATACCTCTGCCCCATATCATCCGGCTACAAACGGGTTGGCCGAGAGATTTGTACAAACGTTCAAAAAAGCAATAAAGGCCATGAGCGAAGATCAGATTCCACTACAACACAAGGTGGTCAAATTCCTACTGGCATATCGAAACGCCACTCATGCAGTGACAAACCAAAGTCCTGCCATGGTGTTCTATAACAGGAGGTTGCGGTCCAGGTTGGACTTGTTAAAACCAAATGTGCGGAGGGAAGTTGAAAACAAACAGTTCCAGCATATAAATAACAAGACCACTCGGAGTTTCGAAATAGGACAACCAGTGTTAGCCCGGGACTATAAAAACGAGAAATGGCAATCTGGAACAATTCGGGCCAGACAAGGACCCCTGATGTACATGGTAGATATTGGTGAAAATGTAATACGGCGTCATGCTGACCAACTGGTAGAATCGAGAACAAGGGTCGAACCCAGGGTTACGGCAGAGACAACCGTGGAAGAAGTTAGTGAACCTGAAGCATCTACCTCAGAAGTGAATGTACCTGAGGATGATGTCCAATCCATAAGAGATCAACTAGATGAGTCACCCCAGCAACGAGAATCAGAGACCCCTGAAAGGCGTTATCCAACTCGAATCAGGAGGCCTCCTCAGAGACTGAATCTTTGAACTGTTTTGCATGAAGTTGTATATATATATATCTATATGTTATTATGTTATGTTAAATGGGGATATAACTGTTAAGCTAAAAAGGGAGGATTGTGGTGTATGTAACCTGTTCCACCTTAAGAGAACTACCTTAAGAGATGTACTACTTTCTCTTGGCTGCTGTATACTGTAATACCGGTGGTGACCACACCGGTATATAAACGTTGTGTAGGGATTTGCTGGGCAGTTCAGCCCTGACCTCCGAATAGTAAAGACCTGTTAAAGTTATTCTTGTGGTCTGTGTCCAGTGATTTATAATAAGCATAACTGGGACACACAGACTTAACAAAATCGAAGGTTGAAAATACCTTGTATTTCGCAAGGTTGTTGACCATGTCATCTATGCGTGGTAGCGGGTAGGCATCCAGATCGGTATATTGATTAATAGTCTGCGAATAATCAATACACAGACGTTTCTTATGTTGTTTTAAAGGGTTTTTCACAATGATGACTTGAGCCCGCCAGGGGGATGAACACGACTCGAATGGAACGATAATACCGTCAGCTAAAAGGCGAGAGATTTCTGCCTCGATAAATGCTCGGTGGTCTTGGCTAAAGCGCCGCGATTTGGTGGCTATGGGTTTACAGTGGGGGGAGAGATTGGCAAACAGGGAGGGCTCACCGAGTAAGGCCGCCGAGAGCGCACCTTAACGGCACCTTAGAAATGGTAAGCTCCGGCTTCGACCCTCCAAACGCAAAAGTGAGTCTTTTGTGCTGCTTCTGGAAGTCCTGCCCCAGAAGCACATCACTACATAAGTTTTCGAGTACTCCGAGCCGGGTGGAGGGATACGTGCAACCATTGAGGATGAGGTTGACAAGACAGAAGCCAGAAGAATTGGTGGTCAGAGTCATCCGAGCCATTGCAATCTCCCTGTCCGAGGGATAAATGCGCAGTTTTAACCTGCTGACAGCCCGCTTACTAATGAAGCTGTCAGAGCTGCAGGAGTCGATTAGCACGCTTAGAGTGTGCCCATTTACTGAAACCTTCGTAGCTGCATGGGACAAACTTTGGGGAAAAACAGCTGTGATGGGAGGAGGGGTAATTTTTCCTTCGGCAGCTGTAGCCTTAGCAGTGGTTCTTGGGGGAGGAGCAGCTCCATAGATAGCAGCTGTGAAGCTAACAGGAGCTCTCGACCGGTATACTTTAGAGGAGCGGCCTTTCTTGTTAGCAGAGGCCCATGACTGGCATACCTTGGAAAAGTGTCCTTTCTTGCTGCAATGATTGCAGGTCGCATTACGAGCCGGGCAAAATTTTCTGTAATGGAACGTACCGCCACAAAAGAAACACTTTCTTCCTGATTGCCAGGATGCTGCTAGGGCGGGGTCATCATCAGCAAAGGCCTCTAGGGTAGGGTCGTCGTCCGTTAGAGTAGAGTCATCATCAGCGGGGGCATCCACCCGAGACCTATTGAAAGACTTATTAAGGGTGATAGCCACCGCCCGTGCACGTGGTGGGAGATAAGTGTCTGCATTCTTGGCCAAGTCCAGGGAACACGCCTAGTCATAAGCAGCCCGTAAATTGAGGGTTTTATTTTCCGTATAAAAGGGGACACAATCCCATTGATAAAGGAATCGCGGATTAGTTCCTCTTGATACTGTTCAGCTGTAACCACTTTAAGGTTACAATCTTTGCTGAGCCTGCGAAGTTTTTGGAGGAATTCATCGAGCGATTCCCCAGGCTGCTGCCGAGTTGTGGCCAGTAGGTGTCGAGCAAAGATTTCATTCGGGGACTTGACAAATAGCTGCTGTAAAATTTCGATAGCAGCGTCGTAGCCTATACAGTCCTCAATATAATCATACACATGAGGGGATACGTAGTTAATAAGCATTCGTAACTTATTAGAGGCACCCGCCCCACATTCTTCAAGAAAATTGCTAAAGGTACGAAACCAATGCTTCCATACCTTCGCTGCCGCAGGTGCATTCGAGTCCAGGTTGAGACGAGCGGGTCTAAGGAGTTTTTCCATGATGGATCAGTTTCTTGCCCAGGTCCCCTTCTGCAGTTCGAGTTGCAGCTGGTTGTTCTGAATCACCCAAGGCGTGGAGACGATAACAAGTCGATTAAATTGACGTAATAAAGATTCACTACGCACTTGGTTGTACATAAAGCAAGGCTTTAATCGACTTGTAACAAAACATGGAGGTCTAGTTAGTAGTCACTAGCTTCCTGTTTCCAGACTGTCTCTGGCCAAGTTGGGCCCACGCCCGAGTATTTATACTCCTCGGGCGGCGCCCTCAGCTGGCCGTTCAGTAGTACTTCCTGAGTTACTTCTTGTAGAAGTTGCGATTTATGACAACCGCCGTTCCTTCATTGTCGCTGGGTCAAAATCCTGGAACTCCCTCCCTAAAACTATCATTAGTGCACCATTAGCACAAGGACGGCAGTGGTTCAAGGAGAAGGCCCATCACCAGGGCAACGAGGGATGGGCAATAAATGTGACCTTGCCCGATGTCCGCTGCATCTCAAGGCCCAATTCCAATTATAAATGCCCTGCCAGCCTATTCTCGTGGTTCAGGTGGATGACATGGATGCCATGGAACTATTTGAAGAGGAGCAGGACGTTCTCCTGATGTCCTGGCCAACATTTATCCCTCAACTGACCCACCAAAAACAGATTCATATCGTCGCTGTTACAACATAGGGCATTACAACAAAACCATGCATTTATATAGCACCTTTAAAGCAGTAAAACATCCAAAGGCGCTTCACAGGAATGTTATCAGACAAAGTTGGACACCTAGCATGAAATGGCTGTTCCATTTGCACTTCAAAAAAATTATTCTTTGGATGTGAAGTGTTTCAACGTATTTGGGCCAGATTTTGCAGTACCAAGGCATCTAACGGTGTCTGCCGTTAGTTGCACTTGCCCTGCACCCTTCAGCTCAAACTATTTTTGCCCACTAAGTTGCTGAACGTAAGAACATAAGAACATAAGAAATAGGAGCAGGAGTTGGCCATTCGGCCCCTCGAGCCTGCTCCGCCATTCAATAAGATCATGGCCAACCTGATCTAGGCCTCAACTCCACTTTTCCGCCGGCTCCCCATAAACCTTGACTCCCTTATCGTTCAAAAATCTGTCTATCTCCACCTTAAATATATTCAATGACTCCGCCTCCACAGCTCTCTGGGGTAGAGAATGCCAAGATTCACGACCCTTTGAGAGAAGAAATTCCTCCTCATCTCTGTCTTAAATGGGCGACCCCTTATCCTGTAACTATGCCCCCGAGTTCTAGATTCCCCCACGAGGGGAAACAACCTCTCAGCATCTACCCTGTCAAGCCCCCTCAGAATCTTATATGTTTCAATAAGATCACCTCTTATTCTTCTAAACTTCAATGAGTATAGGCCCAACCTGCTCAACCTTTCCTCATAAGACAACCCCTTGAACTCAGGAGTGTGAGCTAATAACGGCGCAGCGAGGGAAACAAGGCATCTGGGACCATTTCAGCTGGGACAATGAGTGAATAGGGCAACCAACTAGAGTGTCTCCTGAACCAATCAGACTGAAGGATTGAGAAATAAACAGCGCAAGGACTAAGAAGGAAGTGTAAATCAAAGTGGGTGAATTCAATGTCAAATCAAGTAGAGAGAGAGAAATAAAGATGGGAAAGAAAGATTGGATTAAAAGAGAGAGAAAAATAGAACAGAGAGGTTGATTGGTCGTAATGACCAATTATCACACTGTTAAAAGGGTACTTGCACTTGGAATGACTTAACTTTCTGCGGCGAGTTTAGTTCGTATCTACTGCGCAAATACAGCAACTTCACAACGTTCAATGCATGGTAATGGTGAGGCGGACGGCGAGATTTCGTGTTCGCAATGCTAACGGCGGAGCGGCGTAATTCAGACAGCAGCTGTTGGATATTGTATTTAACTGCGCACCTGCCCCTCGCCTGCAGTTGCTGCACCATTTGTGCATAATTAACGGCGAGCGCCATTGGCCTCGCTGTTATTTTGACAGCAAAATCTGGCCCTATATATCACCTTATTCATCTATCCTCCTCAGTTGAGCTGGTATTATGATGGCAGGTAACCAATGGCAGAATATACCAACCCAAACTGGCACTTGCATCATTACCATGTCCTCGAGGTAGGGGGAGCCACTGGAAGGATAGCACCTTGGACAATGCAGCTCCCTATGTAACACGCTGCAGTATCAGCCTGGATAATGTGCTCAAGTCCTGAAGTGGGGCACGAATCCAAAGTTCAGAGGCAACAGTGTTACCGACTGAGCCAAGCTGGCACTTGAGAAGAAGCTCACCTTCCCCCCTGGGCACTCTCCATCCCTCTGGTCTCAACACTGATTTCAACAACTTCAGAACTTAGCTGCCTCTTCTATTTTCCTACAGGCTTTCCCAGTTGGGTCTTTCCCATCCTATTTGACCCCGAGCTGAGCTTCCGACCCCATATCCTCTCCATCACCCAGCCCGCCTACTTCCACCACTGCTCTGCCTCAGCTCATCCGCTGCTGAAACCCTCACCCATGCCTTTGTTACCTCTAGACTTGACTATTCCAATGCACTCCTGGCTGGCCTCCCACATTCTACCCTACGTAAACTTGAGGTCATCCAAAACTCGGCTGCCCGTGTCCTAACTCGCACCAAATCCTGTTTACCCATCACCCCTGTGCTCGCTGACCTACATTGGCCCCCGCTCCAGCAACGCCTCAAATTTAAAATTCGCATCCTTGTGTTCAAATCCCTCCATGGCCTCGCTCCTCCCTATCACTGTACTATCTCCTCTAGCCCTACAACTCTCTGAGGTCTTTGCGTTCCTCCAATTCTGGCCACTTGTGCATCCCCGATTTCCTTCGCTCCACCATTAGCGGCTGTGCATTCAGCTGTATAGGCTCTAAGCTCTGGAATTCCCTCCCTAAACCTCTCTATCTCCCTCTCCTCCTTTAATATGCTCTTTAAATACGGTCCTGGCTAATATTCATTCCTCGACCAACGTCACTAAATAAATAGATTATCACATTGCTGTTTGTGGGACCTTGCCGTGTGTAAATTGGCTGCTATATTACAACAGTGACTACACTTCAAAGAAATTCCTTGGCTTTAAAGTGCTTTGCGACTTCCTGAGGTCATGAAGGGCGTGATATCAATGCGAGTTTTTCTTTTAAACCTACCTCACCTGTTCTAATATGTCATACTTCGGCTCGGTGTCATTGGCTGCCTGATAACACTCCTGTGAAGCACTTTGGGTTGTTTTACTACATTAAAGGCGTTATATAAATGCAAGTTGTTGTTGTAGGCCTGGTCTAGCAGCCCTGAATCTGCACTGGGTGGGCGGGTTGCGGTTCCTCCCTATCTCTTGCCGTAGCTTCGCCGGAACTTCGTGAGAAACGGTGTAACCGGATGGAAAAACGGCCATTTCTCACGAGAGGGGGAGGTTTCACCGATCTCCCACCAACGTTGTGGCAAGAAATCGGGAGAATCCCTGCGGGAATTCAGGGCCGTTTAGTTCGGCTGCGCACTAGCTACCGAGAGACTGGCAGAACCTGAAGGATAGAATAATGGGATTAAGCGCATGACGGGAAGAGGTTAAAAAGGAAAAAAAGAACATGATTGTGAAAGAGCTGATCTCAGCAAACCCTGGACCCCCTCCCCCCCGCCAAAAAAAAAGTGAACTTTCATTTGCAAATAGCCCCTAGTCAGAGAGGGCAACAAATCCATCGACAGTGAATGATTGAACTGGCATTTAGCAATACCTCCCAGCTTATCAGAATTCCCGTAATCCTTTACATACCCAGTGCAGATTAATATTGAAATACAATGAAGCCCAGGCATTTTGGGGAAAGGAGTGCTGTGTGACTACTTTGAGGGATACACAGACATATTGATGCACCAGTAATGGAGAGATCGAACAGCAGCTGCAGAAATTGGTCTGTTAGCTTGGCCTGATTGCTGGCAACCTTGTTTCTGAGTTAGAAGGTCATGAACTCAAGCCCCACCCCAGGGCTTGAGCCCGTCATCTGGGTTGGCAACTCCAGAGCGAGCGCTGTGGGTGGAGTACCGCCGGCAGCTGGCATTCCACGGATGGGGGGGATCAAACTGAGGTCTCACCTGCCTGATCCGATGGGATGCAAGATATCCCACGGCGCTATTCGAAGGGGAAAAAAAAGAGCAAGATAGTTCTCCTAGATTGCTCAGCGGGTTAACCAGTCAAAGATCTCACTGCTGTTGGTGAGATCTAACATGACCACAAAATGGCCGCTGCATTTACTTATCTGACAACAATGGACTACACTTAAAGGAGTCGGAGAGAGTGAGAGTCGGGGAGAGCGAGAGGGAGAGCCGGGGAGAGCGGGATTGAGAGTCGGGGAGAGCGAGAGCGAGAGTCGGGGAGAGCGGGAGTCGGGGAGAGTGGGAGCGAGAGTTGGGGAGAGCGGAAGTCGGGGTGAGCGGGAGTTGGGGAGAGCGGTGTTATGTTCATAAATAAATAGACGTTTTCATTATGAACAGCTAGCTTGAGCTAGTCATTTATTCAGCCATGTGGACTAGTGTACAGGCATCCATCTTAACTACTGCCTTGTGGGTAGCCCACTACTAAACATACAGCTCCACCTAGTGTACCATTCTAGAATGACATGTTACTGATCATTACATCCCCCTTCCTTAGAGGTTAAACAAAATCAATATCAATCAATCATAACGACATAAACATTTTCACAACAGTCAACACATTTTAAAAGCTTTACTTTATGAACTCTAAGCTTTTCATTCTTTTATTATAGTTTTCTTTGTACTCAAAGATTAAGCCTATCAGGCTTTTTTACTTCACGTGTGGATCTTCTCAGCACAGGTAAGTCTGATGTGTTTTCATGAGAGCCTGTATTTGTGTTTGTGTTAGATTGTTCTGGTGGTGAGTGACAAGATTCAGTTGCGGCATTGTCATCGATTTGCTCTTGGATAGCTTCTTGTGTTTTCAGGAGGGAACGGCGGTTCCTCCTGAGAATCTGTCCTTCCTCAGTTCTAACGGTGTATGACCTTGGTCCTACTTCCTCAAGAACTGTAGCTTTCCTGTTCCATGCATCTGGATCCTCAATCCTGACAACATCATCCCTTGTCAATGGTTTCAGAGTTTTGGATGACTTGTCATAGTGTGATTTCTGTTTGAGCTTTAACAGTTGAAGTCTCTGTCTTAGTTCCTTACTCTGTTTTTCTTTTGCACAGCAGGGTAGCGTGGTGCGCAACTTGCAACCCATTAGGAGTTCAGCAGGTGAAGAACCACAGTCGAAAGGGGAGGCTCGGTAGCTCAGCAGGGCGAGATAAGGATCAGACTTGCTTTCTGTTGCTTTCTTCAGTAGCTGTTTGAGAACTTGAACACCTTTCTCTGCCTTACCATTCGACTGAGCATACAGAGGACTGGATGTGATGTGTTGAAAGTCATAATGTGCTGCAAACTGTTGCCACTCCTTACAGTTGAAGCGCGGACCATTGTCGCTAACGGCAATCCTGGGAATTCCATGTCTGGCGAAGATGGATTTAACATGCATTATGACATTGCTTGCTGATGTGCTTGAGAGCAGCGCCATCTCAGGATAGTTAGAATAGTAGTCAATCACTATTAGATAGTCTTTACCATTCAAATGAAAGAGGTCCATACCAACCTTTTGCCATGGTGCTGTTGGTAAGTCAGCTACTATCATTGGTTCCTTTGCTTGTTTGTTTTGGTGTTTCTGACATGTCTCACATTTGCCTATCATGTTCTCAATGTCCTTACTTATGCCAGGCCAATAAACAGTGGCCTAGAAATTCAGTGCCCTTAGCACCGATTTTGCAGCGCTAGAGGGCCTAGCGCTGCAATTGGCGCCGGTTCCTAAATTGCCTGGGGTCCTTCCGCGGCGGTAGACCGGTAGCGCTGCGCCGGCACCGATGACGTCATCGGTGTGCGCAGCGTCCCGGTTGCCGTGGTAACCCGGCCCCAAGCCGAAATTCAGTTGCGGCCGCCTCGCCAGTGGCAGCCGCAACTAAGACTCCGGCAAACGAGTGCTGCCGGAGTCTGCGCCGGCGCTTTAAGGAGGCGCGGCGGCCGGCCGCTTTCCCGCCGGCCGCCTGCCCGCAGCTCCCTCCCCGGACTTCTCCCCCACCCCCCCCCGGAACAGATGCAAGCCCGGCACTTGTCCGAGGTGCCGGGCTCATTTTTGAGGAGATTTGCGCGAGCCGCGGCCGGGTGCAGGCAGCTCCTCCTTAACGGAAGGAGGAGGCCTGCACTTCCCCAGCCTGCCGCACCGCATCGGGTGCCGCAGCGCCGGAATTGCGGCGCGAAACGGCAGTTAGCGCCCTTTTCCAGGCGCTAAGACCCTTCAGTAGCGCCGGCAGCCGTTTGGGCGCGGCGCCACTGAATTTTTGGCGCGCGCAGGGGACTTAGTGCCGGCACTAATTTCCGGCGCTAAAGCCCTGGCTAAGCCAAAACCCAATTTCTAGGCCAGTGTCTCTTGCTCTCCTTTTGCATTTTTCAATTCCGAGGTGTCCCTCATGAATCCTTTTGAGCATGTCTTGACGTAGAGCCTGTGGAATGACTATTCTGTTCTGTTTTAGTAATAGTCCACTTGCGACACTCAACTCTGACCTGATGTGATAGTACTTTGGACAGGAACCTTTTGGCCAACCATGATGAATGTTCTCTATTACTGTTTGTAACACTGTATCTTTTACTGTTTCTTCTGCTATTTGCTTTGATTTTGTGTCTGACACGGGCAGCGCAGCAGTGACCATACTCACATGAACATCCACGTCTTCCTCAGTAGAGCTCACATGACTCATTGTGGGTGCTCGGGATAGTGCATCTGCTAACACTATGTGTTTGCCTGGTGTGTAGATCAGTTCAAAGTCATATCTTTGCAGCTTCATCATGAGTCGTTGAATCCTTGGAGACATCTCATTCAGATTTTTTTTAATGATGGCAACCAGAGGGCAGTGGTCTGTCTCAACTGTGAAGGTGAGAAGTCCATATATGTAGCCATGGAACATTTCTAGTCCAACTACCAAGCCTAGACATTCATAGAAACATAGAAACATAGAAGATAGGCGCAGGAGTAGGCCATTCGGCCCTTCGAGCCTGCTCCGCCATTCAATGAGATCATGGCTGATCATCCAAATTCAGTACCCTGTCCCTGCCTTCTCCCCATATCCCTTGATCCCTTTAGCCTTAAGAAATATATCCAACTCTTTCTTGAATATATTTAATGAACTGGCCTCCACCGCCCTCTGTGGCAGAGAATTCCACAGGTTCACCACTCTCTGGGTGAAGAAATTCCTCCTCATTTCAGTCCTAAATGGCTTACCCCTTATCCTTAGACTATGACCCCTGGTTCTGGACTCCCTGGCCATCAGAAACATCCTTCCTGCATCTAGTCTGTCCAGGCCTGACAGAATTTTATAGGTTTCGATGAGATCCCCTCTCAATCTTCTAAACTCCAGTGAGTATAAGCCCAATCGACACAATCTCTCCTCATACATCATTCCTGCCACCCCAGGTATCAGCCTGATGAATCTTCGCTGCACTCCTTCCATGGCAAGAACGTCCTTCCTCAGGTAAGGCAACCAAAACTGCACACAATACTCAAGGTGTGGTCTCACCAAGGCCCTGTACAACTGCAGCAAGACATCCTTGTTCTTGTACTCGAACCCTCTTGCTACGAAGGCCAACATACCATTTGCCTTCTTAACCGCCTGCTGCACCTGCATGCTTACCTTCAGCAACTGGTGCACAAGAACACCCAGGTCTCTTTGCACTTCCCCTTCTCCCTATCTATTGCCATTCAAATAATAATCTGCCTTCCTGTTTTTGCCACCAAAGTGGATAACCTCACATTTATCCACATTATAGTGCATTTGCCATGTTTCTGCCCAATCACCCAACCTGCCCAAATCGTACTGGAGTTTCACGACATCCTCCTCACAGCATACCATCCCACCCAGCTTTGCATCGTCTGCAAATTTGGAGATATTACATCCAATTCCCTCATCCAGATCATTAATATATATTTTGAACAGCTAGGGTCCTAGGACCGATCCTTGCGGTACACCACTAGTCACTGCCTGCCACTCGGAAAACGACCCGTTTATTCCAACTCTTTGCTTTCTGTCCGCCAACCAGTTCTCTATCCAAGTCAATACCTTGCCCCCCATCCCATGTGCCTTTATTTTGCACGCTAATCTCTTATGCGGGACCTTATCGAAAGCCTTCTGAAAGTCCAAATACACCACATCCACTGGTTCTCCCTTATCTATTTTACCAGTTACATCCTCAAAAAATTCAAGTAGATTAGTCAAGCATGATTTACCTTTTGTAAATCCATGTTGACTTTGTCCGATCCAGTCACTGCTTTGCAAGTGCTCTGCTATTACATCTTTTATAATGGACTCTAGCATTTTCCCCACTACCGATGTCAAGCTTACCGGTCTATAATTCCCCGCCTTTTCTCTACCACCTTTTTTGAATAGTGGGGTAACATTAGCTACCCGCCAAGCCATGGGTACCGTTCCAGAGTCTATCAAGTTCTGGAAGATGACCAGCAGTGCATCTACTATTTCTAGGGCCACTTCCTTAAGTACCCTGGGATGTAGATTATCAGGCCCTGGGGATTTATCGGCCTTCAGTCCCATCAATTTTCCTAACACCATTTCCCTACAAATACTGATTTCTTTCAGCTCCACCCTTTCATCAGACCCTATGTTCCCCAGCATCTCTGGGAGGTTATTTGTGTCCTCCTTTGTGAAGACAGAACCAAAATATGCATTTAGTTGGTCTGCCATTTCTTTGTTCCCCATTATAAATTCCCCCGATTCTGACTGCAAGGGACCTACGCTTGACTTCACCAATCTTTTTCTCTTCACATATCTATAAAAGCTTTTACAGTCAGTTTTTATGTTCCCTGAAAGCTTACTCTCATATTCTATTTTCCCTTTCTTAATTAATCCCTTTGTCCTCCTTTGTTGAATCCTAAACTGCTCCCAATCCTCAGGATTATTGCTTTTTCTGGCCAATTTATATGCTCTCTCCTTGGACCTTATGCCATCCCTAATTTCCCTTGTTAGCCACGGTTGGGTCACCTTTTTTGTTTTATTTTTATGCCAAACTGGGATGAACAAATTCTGTAGTTCATCCATTCGGTCTTTGAATGTTTGCCATTGCCTATCCACCGTCAACCCTTTGAGTGCAATTCCCCAATCAATTCTACCCAACTCGCTCCTCAGACCATCGTAGTTTCCTTTATTTAAATTGAGGACCCTAGTCTCTGAGTCAACTACTTCATTCTCCATCTTAATGAAGAATTCGATCATATTATGATCGCTCCGACCCAAGGGGCCTCGTACAACAAGATTGCTAATTAATCATTCCTTGTTACATAATACCCAGTCTAAGATGGCCTGATCTCTGGTTGGTTCCTCGACATATTGGTCCAGGAAACCATCCCGTAAACACTCCAGGAATTCCTCCTCCACAGTATTGTTACTAATTTGGTTGGCCCAATCTATATGTAGATTAAAGTCACCCATGATGACTACTGTGCCCTTATTGCACGCTTCTTTAATTTCGCTTTTAATGCCATCCCCAACCTCCGCCTTACTGTTTGGAGGTCTATAAACCACTCCCACTAACGTTTTTTTCCCCTTAGTATTTCTCAATTCTACCCATACAGATTCCACCTCATCAGAGCTAATATCCTTCATTACAATTGTGTTAATCCCTTCTTTAACCAGTAATGCTACCCCACCTCCCTTTCCTTTTTGCCTGTCTTTCCTGAATATCGAATACCCCTGGATGTTGAGTTCCCAGTCCTGGCCTTCCTTGAGCCACGTTTCCGTAATCCCAACCAAATTGTATTTGTTTACTTCTATTTGCGCAGCCAATTCATCCACCTTATTACAAATGCTCCTCGCATTAAGACACAAAGCCTTCAGGCTTGTTTTTTTAACGTTCTTAGACCTATTAGAATTATTATTTACTGTGGCCATGTTTGATTTAAACCGTTGATTTCTCTGACTGCCACTTTTGTTTTTCTCCTTCCTATCTTTTGCTTTTATCCTTGTTTCCCTTTCCTCTGTCTCCTTTTCAATCGACACTCAGAGTCAGTCATAGACCTGGAGGCATAGGCAACAGGCTTCCAATCTTCACTCTCTGCTTGTAGCAAGACCGTGCCTAGGCCATCTTTTGATGCGTCCGTTGACACTTTGATTCTCTTTGTTGGGTCAAAGAAGGTGAGTACAGGTGTGGTTGTCAGCACTGTTTTGAGGTTTATCCACTCTTGTTGATGTCTTTCTGTCCATGCAAACTCATTTGTTTTATGTAGCAGGTCTCGCAGACAGGCTGTATTGGATGACAAGTTAGGAATGAACTTTCCAATGAAGTTTATCATCCCCATGATGCGTAGCACTTCTTTTTTGTCAGTGGGTCGGGGCATTTTGAGTATGGCGTTTACTTTTTCCATATCTGGCTCTATTCCTTTGCCAAATAGATTATCTCCTAGGAAAGTGACTTCCTGGATGCCAAACTGACACTTGGCTTTGTTGAGCTTCAGTCCATTCCGGTGTATGCTCTGTAGCACTTTAGTCAGTCTCTCATTGTGTTCTTTCTGTGTGGTGCCCCAGATGATGATGTCATCAACATAGACCCAAACTCCTTCCGGACCTTCAATTATGTGTTCCATCGCTCTATGAAAGTTTTCAGATGCAGATATTATCCCGAAAGGCATTCTGAGGAAATAATACCTGCCAAATGATGTGTTGAAGGTACAGTATTTGGTGCTCTCTTCATCCAGTTTTAGTTGCCAAAATCCTTGTGAGGCATCGAGCTTTGTGAAGTATCTGGCACCTGACATTTCACTGGTGATTTCTTCTCGCTTGGGAATCTGGTAGTGTTCACGTTTTATGTTTGCATTTAAGTCCTTTGGATCCATGCATACTCTTAGATCATTGTTCTTTTTCTTTACACATACCATGGAGTTAACCCAGTCTGTTGGCTCTTCGACTTTCCTAATGACTCCTAGTGTGGTCATTCTGTCCAGTTCTTTCTTGAGCCGGTCACGCAGGGGTGCTGGAACTCTCCGTGGTGCATGTACCACTGGCTGAGCATCCTCCTTTAGCTGGATCTTGTAAGTGAATGGTAGAACTCCAAATCCTTTGAACACATCCTGGAAATTACTCACTACAGAATCCACTGAGTCATCTGGTCTGCTTATGGCACAGTTTATACGGTAGACTCTCTTGACCAGTTCTAAGTCCTCATAAGCTTTGTCACCTAGTAGTGAATCATGTCCTTCAACCACAACAGAAAGCATGAGATGATGCACTTTGTCTTTGACTGTCACTTTAAGTCTGCATACACCTAAGCTATCTATTTTCTGTCCATTATAGTTCTTCAGTAGTACTGACTTTTTCTGTATTTTGGGCTTTTCTTTCATATTTTTAATGTCACTCATACTGATTAAGTTTGCTTTTACCCCAGTGTCTAGTTTCAATGTAACTAATGCTCCATTTACCTGCAGTGGCATCATCCATTTGTTCTCTTTTACTGCATTAACTTTATGTTCAGCATTGTCCATTCCTGAGGGCTGCACATTTTCTGTATCCTTTTCTATATTGTCACATGACACCATTCCTACAAAAAATGTCTCACTTAAATCAGTGTCCTCTTTTACTGCATTAACTTTATGTTCTTTCTTTGTTTTTACTTTTGAAAAGCATTGTTTGGCAAAGTGATTCTTTCCATTACATTTTGTGCACATTTTCCCAAATGCTGGGCATTGTCTTGACTGGTGCTGGTAACCACAGCACTTACAATTAAATATTCCATCCTCCGATTGCTTTGCATTTCTGTTCTGCCCACGTTTCTTCCCCTTGTAAGACACAGCACCAACAGATGCACTCAGTACAGTCGCACCATTATTAATTTCACTGAAAGTCTTTGCGTGCTGTTGAGCTAGCTCACTGGCATGGCATATTTTCACAGCATCCTCCAATGTTAGTTCGGTTTCTCTCAACAGACGTTCCCTGACTTTTTATCATGAATACCAAACACAATCTGGTCACGAATCATGGATGATTTCAGTTCAGAGAAATTACATGTCTGTGCTTTCAGTTTCAGATTGGTCACAAAGCTATCAAAAGTCTCATTTTGCTGCTGTGTCCATGAATGGAACACGTACCTCTCATAGGTCTCATTCTTTTTGGGAGAACAATGTGTATCAAACTTCTTTAGCACGACACCCATCTTTTCTCCATCCTCTTGATCAAATACAAATGTATTAAATACCTCTATCGCCTGCGGGCCTGCTACCATGAGCAGCAGCGTTATTTTCCTTGCGTCTGGCTTCATACCGAACCCGATGGCGGCAATGTAGAGTTTGGATTGTTGTTTGAAAGTCCGCCAATTGCAGTCGACATTCCCCGTGAGTTTCAAACCCTCCGGTGGCTTCAAATTCTCCATGTCGCATTTCGCAATATTCAGCAGATATTACCAATCCTGGTACCATGTTATGTTCATAAATAAATAGACATTTTCATTATGAACAGTTAGCTTGAGCTAGTCATTTATTCAGCCATGTGGACTAGTGTACAGGCATCCATCTTGACTACTGCCTTGTGGGAAGCCTAACACTAAACATACAGCTCCACCTAGTGTACCATTTTAGAATGACATGTTACTGATCATTACAAGCGGGAGTCGGGGAGAGCGGGAGTGAGAGTCGGGGAGAGTGGGAGTCGGGGACAGTGAAAGTCGGGGAGAGCGAGAGTCAGGGAGAGCGGGAGCGAGAGTCTGGGAGAGCGGGAGTCGGGACAGTGGGAGTCGGGGACAGTGAGAGTCAGGGAGAGTGGGAGTCGGGGAGAGCGGGAGCGAGAGTCGGGGAGAGCGGGAGCGAGAGTCGGGGAGAGCAGGAGTCGGGGAGAGCAGGAGCAAGAGTCGGGGAGAGCGGGAGTCGGGGACAGTGAGAGTCGGGGAGAGCGAGAGTCGGGGAGAGCGAGAAGGAGAGTCAGGGAGAGCGGGAGCGAGAGTCGGGTAGAGCAGGAGTCAGGGAGAGTGGGAGTCGGGGGGCACTGAGTGTTGGGGACAGTGAGCGTCAGGGAGAGCGGGAGCGAGAGTCTGGGAGAGCGGGAGTTGGGGACAGTGAGAATTGGGGACAGTGAGAGTCATGAAGAGCGGGAGTTGGGGAGAGCGAGAGTTGGGGAGAACGGGAGTCGGGGAGAGCGAGAGTCGGGGAGAGCGAGAGTCGGGGAGAGTGAGAGTCGGGGAGAGCGAGAGTCGTGGTGAGCGGGAGTCAGGCAGAGCAAGAGTTGGGGAAATCGGGTGTCGGGGAGAGCGACAGCCAGGGAGAGCGAGTGTCGGGGAGAGCGAGAGTCGGGGAGAGAGATATTTAGGGAGAGAGAGAATCGGGGCGAGTGGGAGTCGGGGAGAGCGGGAGCGGGAATCAGGGAGAGTGAGAGTGTGAGTCGGGGAGAGGGAGAGAGGGAGTCGAGGAGAACAGGAGTCGGGGAGAGCAAGAGTCAGAGAGACCGAGATTCAGGGAGAGTCGGGGAGAGCGAGAGTCGGGGAGAGTGGGAGCGGGAATCAGGTAGAACAAGAGTGTGAGTCGGGGAGAGGGAGAGTTGGGGAGAGCGAGAGCCGAGGAGAGTGGGAGTCGGGGAGAGCAAGAGTCATGGAGAGCGGGAGTCGGGGAGAGCGAGAGTCGGGGAGAGCGGGAGTCGGGGAGAGCGAGAGTCGGGGAGAGCGAGAGTCGGGGAGAGCGAGAGTCGGGGAGAGCAAGAGTCGTGGAGAGCGAGAGTTGGGGAGAGCGGGAGTCGGGGAGAGCGAGAGTCGGGGAGAGCGAGAGTCGGGGAGAGCGGGAGTCTGGGCGAGCGAGAGTCGGGGAGAGCGGGAGTCGGGGAGAGCGAGAGTTGGGGAGAGCGTGAGTCGGGGAGATCGGGAGTCGGGGAGAGTGGGAGACGGGGAGAGCGAGAGTTGGGGAGAGCGTGAGTCGGGGAGATCAGGAGTCGGGGAGAGCAAGAATCGGAGAGAGCGAGATTCGAGGAGAGCGGGAGTCGGGGAGAGCGAGAGTCGGGGTGAGCGAGAGTCGGGGAGAGCGAGAGTCGGGGAGGGCGAGAGTCGGGGAGAGCGAGAGTCGGGGCGAGCGAGAGTCGGGGAGAGCGAGAGTCGGGGAGAGCGAGAGTCGGGGAGAGCGTGAGTCGGGGAGAGCGGGAGTCGGGGAGAGCAAGAGTCGGGGAGACCGAGAGTCGGGGAGAGCGAGAGTCGGGGAGAGCGAGAGCCGCGGAGAGCAGGAATCGGGGAGATTGAGAGTCGGGGAGAGCGGGAATTGGGGAGAGCGAGAGTCGGGGAGAGCGAGAGTCCGGGAGAGCGAGAGTCGGGGAGAGCGAGAGTCGGGAAGAGCTAGAGCGAGAGTCAGGGAGAGCGAGAGTTGGGGAGAGCGAGAGTTGGGGAGAGCGGGAGTCCGGGAGAGCAAGGGTCGGGGAGAGCGAGAGTCGAGGAGAGCGAGAGTCGGGGAGAGCGAGAGTCGGGGAGAGCGGGAGTCAGAGAGAGCGAGAGTCAGGGAGAGCGAGAGTCGGGGAGAGCGAGAGTCGGGGAGAGGCAGAGTTGGGGAGAGCGGGAGTGGGGGCTGCCGGAGTCGGGGAAAGCGAGAGTCGGGGAGAGCGAGAGTCCGGGAGAGCTGGAGTCGGGGAGAGCGAGAGTCAGGGAGAACGGGAGTCGGGGAGAACGGGAGTCGGGGAGAGGCAGAGTTGGGGAGAGCGGGAGTCGGGGAGAGCGGGAGTCGGGGAGAGCGAGAGTCGGGGAGAGCGAGAGTCGGGGAGAGCGAGAGGCGGGGAGAGCGGGAGTCGGGGAGAATGAGAGTCGGGGAGAGCGAGAGTCGGGGAGAGCGAGAGTCAGGAAGAGCGGGAGTCGGGGAGAGCGGGAGTCGGGGAGAGCGAGAGTCGGGGAGACCAAGAGTCGGGGAGAGCGAGAGTCGGGGAGAGCGAGAGTCGGGGAGATCGAGAGTCGGGGAGAGCGGGAATCGGGGAGATTGAGAGTCGGGGAGAGCGGGAATTGGGGAGAGCGAGAGTCGGGGAAAGCGAGAGTCCGGGAGAGCGAGAGTCGGGGAGAGCGAGAGTCGGGAAGAGCTAGAGCGAGAGTCAGGGAGAGCGAGAGTTGGGGAGAGCGAGAGTTGGGGAGAGCGAGAGTCGGGGAGAGCGAGAGTCGGGGAGAGCGGGAGTCAGAGAGAGCGAGAATCAGGTAGAGCGAGAGTCGGGGAGAGCGAGAGTCGGGGAGAGGCAGAGTTGGGGAGAGCGGGAGTGGGGGCTGCCGGAGTCGGGGAAAGCGAGAGCTGGGGAGAGCGAGAGTTGGGGAGAGCTGGAGTCGGGGAGAGCGAGAGTCAGGGAGAGCGGGAGTCGGGGAGAGCGGGAGTCGGTGAGAGGCAGAGTTGGGGAGAGCGGGAGTGGGGGCTGCCGGAGTTCAGAAAAGCGAGAGTCGGGGAGAGTGAGAGTCGGGGAGAGCTGGAGTCGGGGAGAGCGAGAGTCAGGGAGAGCGAGAGTCGGGGAGAGAGGGAGTCGGGGAGAGAGGGAGTCGGGGAGAGCGAGAGTCGGGGAGAGCGAGAGTCGGGGAGAGCGAGAGTCGGGGAGAGCGGGAGGCGGGGAGAGCAAGAGTCGGAGAGAGCGAGATTCGAGGAGAGCGGGAGTCGGGGAGAGTGAGAGTTGGGGAGAGCGAGAGTCGGGGAGAGCGAGAGTCGGGGAGGGCGAGAGTCGGGGAGAGCGAGAGTCGGGGAGAGCGAGAGTCGGGGAGAGCGAGAGTCGGGGAGAGCGAGAGTCGGGGAGAGCAAGAGTCGGGGAGACCGAGAGTCGGGGAGAGCGAGAGTCGGGGAGAGCGAGAGTCGGGGAGAGCGAGAGCCGGGGAGAGCAGGAATCGGGGAGATTGAGAGTCGGGGAGAGCGGGAATTGGGGAGAGCGAGAGTCGGGGAGAGCGAGAGTCCGGGAGAGCGAGAGTCGGGGAGAGCGAGAGTCGGGAAGAGCTAGAGCGAGAGTCAGGGAGAGCGAGAGTTGGGGAGAGTGAGAGTTGGGGAGAGCGGGAGTCCGGGAGAGCGAGGGTCGGGGAGAGCGAGAGTCGAGGAGAGCGAGAGTCGGGGAGAGCGAGAGTCGGGGAGAGCGGGAGTCAGAGAGAGCGAGAGTCAGGGAGAGCGAGAGTCGGGGAGAGCGAGAGTCGGGGAGAGGCAGAGTTGGGGAGAGCGGGAGTGGGGGCTGCCGGAGTCGGGGAAAGCGAGAGTCGGGGAGAGCGAGAGTCCGGGAGAGCTGGAGTCGGGGAGAGCGAGAGTCAGGGAGAACGGGAGTCGGGGAGAACGGGAGTCGGGGAGAGGCAGAGTTGGGGAGAGCGGGAGTCGGGGAGAGCGGGAGTCGGGGAGAGCGAGAGTCGGGGAGAGCGAGAGTCGGGGAGAGCGAGAGGCGGGGAGAGCGGGAGTCGGGGAGAATGAGAGTCGGGGAGAGCGAGAGTCGGGGAGAGCGAGAGTCGGGAAGAGCGGGAGTCGGGGAGAGCGGGAGTCGGGGAGAGCGAGAGTCGGGGAGACCGAGAGTCGGGGAGAGCGAGAGTCGGGGAGAGCGAGAGTCGGGGAGATCGAGAGTCGGGGAGAGCGGGAATCGGGGAGATTGAGAGTCGGGGAGAGCGGGAATTGGGGAGAGCGAGAGTCGGGGAGAGCGAGAGTCCGGGAGAGCGAGAGTCGGGGAGAGCGAGAGTCGGGAAGAGCTAGAGCGAGAGTCAGCGAGAGCGAGAGTTGGGGAGAGCGAGAGTTGGGGAGAGCGAGAGTCGGGGAGAGCGAGAGTCGGGGAGAGCGGGAGTCAGAGAGAGCGAGAATCAGGTCGAGCGAGAGTCGGGGAGAGCGAGAGTCGGGGAGAGGCAGAGTTGGGGAGAGCGGGAGTGGGGGCTGCCGGAGTCGGGGAAAGCGAGAGTTGGGGAGAGCGAGAGTCGGGGAGAGCTGGAGTCGGGGAGAGCGAGAGTCAGGGAGAGCGGGAGTCGGGGAGAGAGGGAGTCGGTGAGAGGCAGAGTTGGGGAGAGCGGGAGTGGGGGCTGCCGGAGTTCAGAAAAGCGAGAGTCGGGGAGAGTGAGATTCGGGGAGAGCTGGAGTCGGGGAGAGCGAGAGTCAGGGAGAGCGAGAGTCGGGGAGAGAGGGAGTCGGGGAGAGAGGGAGTCGGGGAGAGCGAGAGTCGGGGAGAGCGAGAGTCGGGGAGAGCGAGAGTCGGGGAGAGCGGGAGGCGGGGAAAGCGGGCATCGGGGAGAATTAGAGTCGGGGAGAGCGGGAGTCGGGGAGAGCGAACATCGGGGAGAGCGAGAGGCGGGGAGAGCGGTAGTCGGGGAGCACGAGAGTCGGGGAGAGCGAGAGTCGGGGAGAGTGAAAGTCGGGGAGAGCGGGAGTCGGGGAGAGCGAGAGTCGGGGAGAGCGAGAGTCGGGGAGAGCGGGAGTCGGGGAGATCGAGAGTCGGGCAGAGCGGGAATCGGGGAGATTGAGAGTCGGGGAGAGCGGGAATCGGGGAGAGCGAGAGTCGGGGAGAGCGAGAGTCGGGGACAACGAGAGTCGGGGAGAGCCAGAGTCGGGGAGAGCGGGAGTCGTGGGAGAGCGAGAGTCGGGGAGAGCGAGTGTCGGAGAGAGCGAGAGTCGGGGAGAGCGAGAGTCAGGGAGAGCGAGAGACGGCGAGTGTGAGAGTCATGGACAGCGGGAGTCGGGGAGAGCGGGAGTCGGGGAGAGCGGGAGTCGGGGAGAGCGAGAGTCGGGGAGAGCGAGAGTCGGGGAGAGCGAGAGACCGGGAGAGCGAGAGTCGGGGAGAGCGAGAGTCGGGGAGAGCGAGAGTCGGGGAGAGCGGGAGTCGGGGAGAGCCAGAGTCGGGGAGAGCCAGAGTCGGGGAGAGTGGGAGTCGGGGAGAGCGGGAGTCGGGGAGAGCGGGAGTCGGGGAGAGCGAGAGTCGGGGAGAGCGAGAGTCGGAGAGAGCGAGAGTCGGAGAGAGCGGGAGTCGGGGACAGCGGGATCGGGGAGAGCGAGAGTCGGAGAGAGCGAGAGTCGGGGAGAGCGGGAGTCGGGGAGAGCGGGTGTCGGAGAGAGCGAAAGTCGGGGAGAGGGAGAGTCGGGGAGAGCGAGAGTCGGGGAGAGCGAGAGTCGCAGAGAGCGAGAGTCGGGGAGAGAGGGAGTCGGGGAGAGCGAGAGTCGGAGAGAGCGAGAGTCGGGGAGAGCGAGAGTCGGGGAGAGCGAGAGTCGGGGAGAGCGAGAGTCGGTGGCAGCGGGAGTCGGGGAGAGCGAGAGTCGGGGAGAGGGGGAGTCGGGGAGAGCGGGAGTCGGGGAGAGCGAGAGTCGGGGAGAGCGAGAGTCGGGGAGAGCGAGAGTCGGGGAGAGCGAGAGTCGGGGAGAGCGAGAGTCGGGGAGAGCGGGTGTCGGAGAGAGCGAAAGTCGGGGAGAGGGAGAGTCGGGGAGAGCGAGAGTCGGGGAGAGCGAGAGTCGCAGAGAGCGAGAGTCGGGGAGAGAGGGAGTCGGGGAGAGCGAGTGTCGGAGAGAGCGAGAGTCGGGGAGAGCGAGAGTCGGGGAGAGAGAGAGTCGGGGAGAGCGAGAGTCGGGGAGAGCGAGAGTCGGGGAGAGCGAGAGTCGGTGGCAGCGGGAGTCGGGGAGAGCGAGAGTCGGGGAGAGCGAGAGTTGGTTGCAGCGGGAGTCGGGGAGAGCGAGAGTCGGGGAGAGCGAGAGTCGGGGAGAGCGAGAGTCGGGGAGAGCGAGATTCGGGGAGAGCGAGAGTCGGGGAGAGAGGGAGTCGGGGAGAGAGGGAGTCGGGGAGAGCGAGAGTCGGGGAGAGCGAGAGTCGGGGAGAGCGAGAGTCGGGGAGAGCGAGAGTCGGGGAGAGAGGGAGTCGGGGAGAGAGGGAGTCGGGGAGAGCAAGAGTCGGGGAGAGCGAGAGTCGGGGAGAGCGGGAGGTGGGGAAAGCGGGCATCGGGGAGAATTAGAGTCGGGGAGAGCGGGAGTCGGGGAGAGCGAGCATCGGGGAGAGCGAGAGGCGGGGAGAGCGGTAGTCGGGGAGAACGAGAGTCGGGGAGAGCGAGAGTCGGGGAGAGCGAAAGTCGGGGAGAGCGGGAGTCGGGGAGAGCGAGAGTCGGGGAGAACGAGAGTCGAGGAGAGCGAGAGTCGGGGAGAGCGAGAGTCGGGGAGAGCGAGAGTCGGGGAGAGCGGGAGTCGGGGAGATCGAGAGTCGGGCAGAGCGGGAATCGGGGAGATTGAGAGTCGGGGAGAGCGGGAATCGGGGAGAGCGAGAGTCGGGGAGAGCGAGAGTCGGGGAGAGCGAGAGTCGGGGACAACGAGAGTCGGGGAGAGCCAGAGTCGGGGAGAGCGGGAGTCGTGGGAGAGCGAGAGTCGGGGAGAGCGAGTGTCGGAGAGAGCGAGAGTCGGGGAGAGCGAGAGTCAGGGAGAGCGAGAGACAGCGAGTGTGAGAGTCATGGACAGCGGGAGTCGGGGAGAGCGGGAGTCGGGGAGAGCGGGAGTCGGGGAGAGCGAGAGTCGGGGAGAGCGAGAGACGGGGAGAGCGAGAGACCGGGAGAGCGAGAGTCGAGGAGAGCGAGAGTCGGGGAGAGCGGGAGGCGGGGAGAGCAAGAGTCGGAGAGAGCGAGATTCGAGGAGAGCGGGAGTCGGGGAGAGTGAGAGTTGGGGAGAGCGAGAGTCGGGGAGAGCGAGAGTCGGGGAGGGCGAGAGTCGGGGAGAGCGAGAGTCGGGGAGAGCGAGAGTCGGGGAGAGCGAGAGTCGGGGAGAGCGAGAATCAGGTAGAGCGAGAGTCGGGGAGAGCGAGAGTCGGGGAGAGGCAGAGTTGGGGAGAGCGGGAGTGGGGGCTGCCGGAGTCGGGGAAAGCGAGAGTTGGGGAGAGCGAGAGTCGGGGAGAGCTGGAGTCGGGGAGAGCGAGAGTCAGGGAGAGCGGGAGTCGGGGAGAGCGGGAGTCGGTGAGAGGCAGAGTTGGGGAGAGCGGGAGTGGGGGCTGCCGGAGTTCAGAAAAGCGAGAGTCGGGGAGAGTGAGAGTCGGGGAGAGCTGGAGTCGGGGAGAGCGAGAGTCAGGGAGAGCGACAGTCGGGGAGAGAGGGAGTCGGGGAGAGAGGGAGTCGGGGAGAGCGAGAGTCGGGGAGAGCGAGAGTCGGGGAGAGCGAGAGTCGGGGAGAGCGGGAGGCGGGGAGAGCAAGAGTCGGAGAGAGCGAGATTCGAGGAGAGCGGGAGTCGGGGAGAGTGAGAGTTGGGGAGAGCGAGAGTCGGGGAGAGCGAGAGTCGGGGAGGGCGAGAGTCGGGGAGAGCGAGAGTCGGGGAGAGCGAGAGTCGGGGAGAGCGAGAGTCGGGGAGAGCGAGAGTCGGGGAGAGCGGGAGTCGGGGAGAGCAAGAGTCGGGGAGACCGAGAGTCGGGGAGAGCGAGAGTCGGGGAGAGCGAGAGTCGGGGAGAGCGAGAGCCGGGGAGAGCAGGAATCGGGGAGATTGAGAGTCGGGGAGAGCGGGAATTGGGGAGAGCGAGAGTCGGGGAGAGCGAGAGTCCGGGAGAGCGAGAGTCGGGGAGAGCGAGAGTCGGGAAGAGCTAGAGCGAGAGTCAGGGAGAGCGAGAGTTGGGGAGAGTGAGAGTTGGGGAGAGCGGGAGTCCGGGAGAGCGAGGGTCGGGGAGAGCGAGAGTCGAGGAGAGCGAGAGTCGGGGAGAGCGAGAGTCGGGGAGAGCGGGAGTCAGAGAGAGCGAGAGTCAGGGAGAGCGAGAGTCGGGGAGGGCGAGAGTCGGGGAGAGGCAGAGTTGGGGAGAGCGAGAATCCGGGAGAGCTGGAGTCGGGGAGAGCGAGAGTCGGGGAGAGCGAGAGTCGGGGAGAGCGGGAGTCAGAGAGAGCGGGAGTCAGGGAGAGCGAGAGTCGGGGAGAGCGAGAGTCGGGGAAAGCAAGAGTCGGGGAGAGCGAGAATCCGGGAGAGCTGGAGTCGGGGAGAGCGAGAGTCAGGGAGAACGGGAGTCGGGGAGAACGGGAGTCGGGGAGAGGCAGAGTTGGGGAGAGCGGGAGTCGGGGAGAGCGGGAGTCGGGGAGAGCGAGAGTCGGGGAGAGCGAGAGTCGGGGAGAGCGAGAGGCGGGGAGAGCGGGAGTTGGGGAGAATGAGAGTCGGGGAGAGCGAGAGTCGGGGAGAGCGAGAGTCGGGAAGAGCGGGAGTCGGGGAGAGCGGGAGTCGGGGAGAGCGAGAGTCGGGGAGACCGAGAGTCGGGGAGAGCGAGAGTCGGGGAGAGCGAGAGTCGGGGAGATCGAGAGTCGGGGAGAGCGGGAATCGGGGAGATTGAGAGTCGGGGAGAGCGGGAATTGGGGAGAGCGAGAGTCGGGGAGAGCGAGAGTCCGGGAGAGCGAGAGTCGGGGAGAGCGAGAGTCGGGAAGAGCTAGAGCGAGAGTCAGCGAGAGCGAGAGTTGGGGAGAGCGAGAGTTGGGGAGAGCGAGAGTCGGGGAGAGCGAGAGTCGGGGAGAGCGGGAGTCAGAGAGAGCGAGAATCAGGTCGAGCGAGAGTCGGGGAGAGCGAGAGTCGGGGAGAGGCAGAGTTGGGGAGAGCGGGAGTGGGGGCTGCCGGAGTCGGGGAAAGCGAGAGTTGGGGAGAGCGAGAGTCGGGGAGAGCTGGAGTCGGGGAGAGCGAGAGTCAGGGAGAGCGGGAGTCGGGGAGAGAGGGAGTCGGTGAGAGGCAGAGTTGGGGAGAGCGGGAGTGGGGGCTGCCGGAGTTCAGAAAAGCGAGAGTCGGGGAGAGTGAGAGTCGGGGAGAGCTGGAGTCGGGGAGAGCGAGAGTCAGGGAGAGCGAGAGTCGGGGAGAGAGGGAGTCGGGGAGAGAGGGAGTCGGGGAGAGCGAGAGTCGGGGAGAGCGAGAGTTGGGGAGAGCGAGAGTCGGGGAGAGCGGGAGGCGGGGAAAGCGGGCATCGGGGAGAATTAGAGTCGGGGAGAGCGGGAGTCGGGGAGAGCGGTAGTCGGGGAGCACGAGAGTCGGGGAGAGCGAGAGTCGGGGAGAGTGAAAGTCGGGGAGAGCGGGAGTCGGGGAGAGCGAGAGTCGGGGAGAGCGAGAGTCGGGGAGAGCGGGAGTCGGGGAGATCGAGAGTCGGGCAGAGCGGGAATCGGGGAGATTGAGAGTCGGGGAGAGCGGGAATCGGGGAGAGCGAGAGTCGGGGAGAGCGAGAGTCGGGGAGAGCGAGAGTCGGGGACAACGAGAGTCGGGGAGAGCCAGAGTCGGGGAGAGCGGGAGTCGTGGGAGAGCGAGAGTCGGGGAGAGCGAGTGTCGGAGAGAGCGAGAGTCGGGGAGAGCGAGAGTCAGGGAGAGCGAGAGACGGCGAGTGTGAGAGTCATGGACAGCGGGAGTCGGGGAGAGCGGGAGTCGGGGAGAGGGGGAGTCGGGGAGAGCGAGAGTCGGGGAGAGCGAGAGTCGGGGAGAGCGAGAGACCGGGAGAGCGAGAGTCGGGGAGAGCGAGAGTCGGGGAGAGCGAGAGTCGGGGAGAGCGGGAGTCGGGGAGAGCCAGAGTCGGGGAGAGCCAGAGTCGGGGAGAGTGGGAGTCGGGGAGAGCGGGAGTCGGGGAGAGCGGGAGTCGGGGAGAGCGAGAGTCGGGGAGAGCGAGATTCGGAGAGAGCGAGAGTCGGAGAGAGCGGGAGTCGGGGACAGCGGGATCGGGGAGAGCGAGAGTCGGAGAGAGCGAGAGTCGGGGAGAGCGGGAGTCGGGGAGAGCGGGTGTCGGAGAGAGCGAAAGTCGGGGAGAGGGAGAGTCGGGGAGAGCGAGAGTCGGGGAGAGCGAGAGTCGCAGAGAGCGAGAGTCGGGGAGAGAGGGAGTCGGGGAGAGCGAGAGTCGGAGAGAGCGAGAGTCGGGGAGAGCGAGAGTCGGGGAGAGCGAGAGTCGGGGAGAGCGAGAGTCGGGGAGAGCGAGAGTCGGTGGCAGCGGGAGTCGGGGAGAGCGAGAGTCGGGGAGAGGGGGAGTCGGGGAGAGCGGGAGTCGGGGAGAGCGAGAGTCGGGGAGAGCGAGAGTCGGGGAGAGCGAGAGTCGGGGAGAGCGAGAGTCGGGGAGAGCGAGAGTCGGGGAGAGCGGGTGTCGGAGAGAGCGAAAGTCGGGGAGAGGGAGAGTCGGGGAGAGCGAGAGTCGGGGAGAGCGAGAGTCGCAGAGAGCGAGAGTCGGGGAGAGAGGGAGTCGGGGAGAGCGAGTGTCGGAGAGAGCGAGAGTCGGGGAGAGCGAGAGTCGGGGAGAGAGAGAGTCGGGGAGAGCGAGAGTCGGGGAGAGCGAGAGTCGGGGAGAGCGAGAGTCGGTGGCAGCGGGAGTCGGGGAGAGCGAGAGTCGGGGAGAGCGAGAGTTGGTTGCAGCGGGAGTCGGGGAGAGCGAGAGTCGGGGAGAGCGAGAGTCGGGGAGAGCGAGAGTCGGGGAGAGCGAGATTCGGGGAGAGCGAGAGTCGGGGAGAGAGGGAGTCGGGGAGAGAGGGAGTCGGGGAGAGCGAGAGTCGGGGAGAGCGAGAGTCGGGGAGAGCGAGAGTCGGGGAGAGCGAGAGTCGGGGAGAGAGGGAGTCGGGGAGAGAGGGAGTCGGGGAGAGCAAGAGTCGGGGAGAGCGAGAGTCGGGGAGAGCGGGAGGTGGGGAAAGCGGGCATCGGGGAGAATTAGAGTCGGGGAGAGCGGGAGTCGGGGAGAGCGAGCATCGGGGAGAGCGAGAGGCGGGGAGAGCGGTAGTCGGGGAGAACGAGAGTCGGGGAGAGCGAGAGTCGGGGAGAGCGAAAGTCGGGGAGAGCGGGAGTCGGGGAGAGCGAGAGTCGGGGAGAACGAGAGTCGAGGAGAGCGAGAGTCGGGGAGAGCGAGAGTCGGGGAGAGCGAGAGTCGGGGAGAGCGGGAGTCGGGGAGATCGAGAGTCGGGCAGAGCGGGAATCGGGGAGATTGAGAGTCGGGGAGAGCGGGAATCGGGGAGAGCGAGAGTCGGGGAGAGCGTGAGTCAGGGAGAGCGAGAGACAGCGAGTGTGAGAGTCATGGACAGCGAGAGTCGGGGAGAGCGAGAGTCAGGGAGAGCGAGAGACAGCGAGTGTGAGAGTCATGGACAGCGGGAGTCGGGGAGAGCGGGAGTCGGGGAGAGCGGGAGTCGGGGAGAGCGAGAGTCGGGGAGAGCGAGAGTCGGGGAGAGCGAGAGACCGGGAGAGCGAGAGTCGAGGAGAGCGAGAGTCGGGGAGAGCGAGAGTCGGGGAGAGCGGGAGTTGGGGAGAGCCAGAGTCGGGGAGAGCCAGAGTCGGGGAGAGTGGGAGTCGGGGAGAGCGGGAGTCGGGGAGAGCGGGAGTCGGGGAGAGCGAGAGTAGGGGAGACCGAGAGTCGGAGAGAGCGAGAGTCGGAGAGAGCGGGAGTCGGGGACAGCGGGGTCGGGGAGAGCGAGAGTCGGAGAGAGCGAGAGTCGGGGAGAGCGGGAGTCGGGGAGAGCGGGTGTCGGAGAGAGCGAAAGTCGGGGAGAGGGAGAGTCGGGGAGAGCGAGAGTCGGGGAGAGCGAGAGTCGCAGAGAGCGAGAGTCGGGGAGAGAGGGAGTCGGGGAGAGCGAGAGTCGGAGAGAGCGAGAGTCGGGGAGAGCGAGAGTCGGGGAGAGCGAGAGTCGGGGAGAGCGAGAGTCGGGGAGAGCGAGAGTCGGTGGCAGCGGGAGTCGGGGAGAGCGAGAGTCGGGGAGAGCGGGAGTCGGGGAGAGCGGGAGTCGGGGAGAGCGAGAGTCGGGGAGAGCGAGAGTCGGGGAGAGCGAGAGTCGGGGAGAGCGAGAGTCGGGGAGAGCGAGAGTCGGGGAGAGCGGGTGTCGGAGAGAGCGAAAGTCGGGGAGAGGGAGAGTCGGGGAGAGCGAGAGTCGGGGAGAGCGAGAGTCGCAGAGAGCGAGAGTCGGGGAGAGAGGGAGTCGGGGAGAGCGAGAGTCGGAGAGAGCGAGAGTCGGGGAGAGCGAGAGTCGGGGAGAGAGAGAGTCGGGGAGAGCGAGAGTCGGGGAGAGCGAGAGTCGGGGAGAGTGAGAGTCGGTGGCAGCGGGAGTCGGGGAGAGCGAGAGTCGGGGAGAGCGAGAGTCGGTGGCAGCGGGAGTCGGGGAGAGCGAGAGTCGGGGAGAGCGAGAGTCGGGGAGAGCGAGAGTCGGGGAGAGCGAGATTCGGGGAGAGCGAGAGTCGGGGAGAGAGGGAGTCGGGGAGAGCGAGAGTCGGGGAGAGCGAGAGTCGGGGAGAGCGAGAGTCGGGGAGAGCGAGAGTCGGGGAGAGCGAGAGTCGGGGAGAGAGGGAGTCGGGGAGAGAGGGAGTCGGGGAGAGCAAGAGTCGGGGAGAGCGAGAGTCGGGGAGAGCGGGAGGCGGGGAAAGCGGGCATCGGGGAGAATTAGAGTCGGGGAGAGCGGGAGTCGGGGAGAGCGAGCATCGGGGAGAGCGAGAGGCGGGGAGAGCGGTAGTCGGGGAGAACGAGAGTCGGGGAGAGCGAGAGTCGGGGAGAGCGAAAGTCGGGGAGAGCGGGAGTCGGGGAGAGCGAGAGTCGGGGAGAACGAGAGTCGGGGAGAGCGAGAGTCGGGGAGAGCGGGAGTCGGGGAGATCGAGAGTCGGGCAGAGCGGGAATCGGGGAGATTGAGAGTCGGGGAGAGTGGGAATCGGGGAGAGCGAGAGTCGGGGAGAGCGAGAGTCGGGGAGAGCGAGAGTCGGGGACAACGAGAGTCGGGGAGAGCCAGAGTCGGGGAGAGCGGGAGTCGTGGGAGAGCGAGAGTCGGGGAGAGCGAGTGTCGGAGAGAGCGAGAGTCGGGGAGAGCGAGAGTCAGGGAGAGCGAGAGACGGCGAGAGCGAGAGTCGGGAGAGCGAGAGTCTTGGAGAGTGAGAGTCGTGGACAGCGGGAGTCGGGCAGAGCGGGAGTCGGGGAGAGCGGGAGTCGGGGAGAGCGAGAGTCGGGGAGAGCGAGAGGCGGGGAGAGCGAGATTCGGGGAGAGCGAGAGTCGGGGAGAGAGGGAGTCGGGGAGAGCGAGAGTCGGGGAGAGCGAGAGTCGGGGAGAGCGAGAGTCGGGGAGAGCGAGAGTCGGGGAGAGCGAGAGTCGGGGAGAGAGGGAGTCGGGGAGAGAGGGAGTCGGGGAGAGCAAGAGTCGGGGAGAGCGAGAGTCGGGGAGAGCGGGAGGCGGGGAAAGCGGGCATCGGGGAGAATTAGAGTCGGGGAGAGCGGGAGTCGGGGAGAGCGAGCATCGGGGAGAGCGAGAGGCGGGGAGAGCGGTAGTCGGGGAGAACGAGAGTCGGGGAGAGCGAGAGTCGGGGAGAGCGAAAGTCGGGGAGAGCGGGAGTCGGGGAGAGCGAGAGTCGGGGAGAACGAGAGTCGGGGAGAGCGAGAGTCGGGGAGAGCGGGAGTCGGGGAGATCGAGAGTCGGGCAGAGCGGGAATCGGGGAGATTGAGAGTCGGGGAGAGTGGGAATCGGGGAGAGCGAGAGTCGGGGAGAGCGAGAGTCGGGGAGAGCGAGAGTCGGGGACAACGAGAGTCGGGGAGAGCCAGAGTCGGGGAGAGCGGGAGTCGTGGGAGAGCGAGAGTCGGGGAGAGCGAGTGTCGGAGAGAGCGAGAGTCGGGGAGAGCGAGAGTCAGGGAGAGCGAGAGACGGCGAGAGCGAGAGTCGGGAGAGCGAGAGTCTTGGAGAGTGAGAGTCGTGGACAGCGGGAGTCGGGCAGAGCGGGAGTCGGGGAGAGCGGGAGTCGGGGAGAGCGAGAGTCGGGGAGAGCGAGAGGCGGGGAGAGCGAGAGACCGGGAGAGCGAGAGTCGGGGAGAGCGAGAGTCGGGGAGAGCGAGAGTCGGAGAGAGCGAGAGTCGGGGAGAGCGGGAGTCGGGGACAGCGAGAGTCGGGGAGAGCGAGAGTCGGGGAGAGCGGGAGTCGGGGAGAGCCAGAGTCGGGGAGAGCCAGAGTCGGGGAGAGTGGGAGTCGGGGAGAGCGGGAGTCGGGGAGAGCGGGAGTCGGGGAGAGCGAGAGTCGGGGAGAGCGAGAGTCGGAGAGAGCGAGAGTCGGAGAGAGCGGGAGTCGGGGACAGCGGGATCGGTGAGAGCGAGAGTCGGAGAGAGCGAGAGTCGGGGAGAGCGGGAGTCGGGGAGAGCGGGTGTCGGAGAGAGCGAAAGTCTGGGAGAGGGAGAGTCGGGGAGAGCGAGAGTCGGGGAGAGCGAGAGTCGCAGAGAGCGAGAGTCGGGGAGAGAGGGAGTCGGGGAGAGCGAGAGTCGGAGAGAGCGAGAGTCGGGGAGAGCGAGAGTCGGGGAGAGAGAGAGTCGGGGAGTGCGAGAGTCGGGGAGAGCGAGAGTCGGGGAGAGCGAGAGTCGGGGAGAGCGAGAGTCGGGGACAACGAGAGTCGGGGAGAGCCAGAGTCGGGGAGAGCGGGAGTCGTGGGAGAGCGAGAGTCGGGGAGAGCGAGTGTCGGAGAGAGCGAGAGTCGGGGAGAGCGAGAGTCAGGGAGAGCGAGAGACGGCGAGAGCGAGAGTCGGGAGAGCGAGAGTCTTGGAGAGTGAGAGTCGTGGACAGCGGGAGTCGGGGAGAGCGGGAGTCGGGGAGAGCGGGAGTCGGGGAGAGCGAGAGTCGGGGAGAGCGAGAGGCGGGGAGAGCGAGAGACCGGGAGAGCGAGAGTCGGGGAGAGCCAGAGTCGGGGAGAGTGGGAGTCGGGGAGAGCGGGAGTCGGGGAGAGCGGGAGTCGGGGAGAGCGAGAGTCGGGGAGAGCGAGAGTCGGAGAGAGCGGGAGTCGGGGACAGCGGGATCGGGGAGAGCGAGAGTCGGAGAGAGCGAGAGTCGGGGAGAGCGGGAGTCGGGGAGAGCGGGTGTCGGAGAGAGCGAAAGTCGGGGAGAGGGAGAGTCGGGGAGAGCGAGAGTCGGGGAGAGTGAGAGTCGCAGAGAGCGAGAGTCGGGGAGAGAGGGAGTCGGGGAGAGCGAGAGTCGGAGAGAGCGAGAGTCGGGGAGAGCGAGAGTCGGGGAGAGAGAGAATCGGGGAGAGCGAGAGTCGGGGAGAGCGAGAGTCGGGGAGAGCGAGAGTCGGTGGCAGCGGGAGTCGGGGAGAGCGAGAGTCGGGGAGAGCGGGAGTCGGGGAGAGCGGGAGTCGGGGAGAGCGAGAGTCGGGGAGAGCGAGAGTCGGGGAGAGCGAGAGTCGGGGAGAGCGAGAGTCGGGGAGAGCGAGAGTCGGGGAGAGCGGCTGTCGGAGAGAGCGAAAGTCGGGGAGAGGGAGAGTCGGGGAGAGCGAGAGTCGGGGAGAGCGAGAGTCGCAGAGAGCGAGAGTCGGGGAGAGAAGGAGTCGGGGAGAGCGAGAGTCGGAGAGAGCGAGAGTCGGGGAGAGCGAGAGTCGGGGAGAGAGAGAGTCGGGGAGAGCGAGAGTCGGGGAGAGTGAGAGTCGGGGAGAGCGAGAGTCGGTGGCAGCGGGAGTCGGGGAGAGCGAGAGTCGGGGAGAGCGAGAGTCGGTGGCAGCGGGAGTCGGGGAGAGCGAGAGTCGGGGAGAGCGAGAGTCGGGGAGAGCGGGAGTCGGGGAGAGCGGGAGTCGGGGAGAGCGAGTGTCGGGTAGAGCGAGACTCGGGGAGGGCGAGAGTCAGGGAGAGCGAGAGACGGCGAGAGCGAGAGTCGGGAGTGCGAGAGTCTTGGAGAGCGAGAGTCGGGGAGAGCGGGAGTCGGGGAGAGCGAGAGTCGGGGAGAGCGAGAGTCGGGGAGAGCGAGAGTCGGGGAGAGCGGGAGTCGGGGAGAGCGGGAGTCGGGGAGAGCGAGATTCAGGGAGAGCGGGAGTCTGGGAGAGCGAGAGTCGGGGAGAGCGAGAGGCGGGGAGAGCGAGAGACCGGGAGAGCGAGAGTCGGGGAGAGCGAGAGTCGGGGAGAGCGAGAGTCGGAGAGAGCGAGAGTCGGGGAGAGCGGGAGTCGGGGACAGCGAGAGTCGGGGAGAGCGAGAGTCGGGGAGAGCGGGAGTCGGGGAGAGCCGGAGTCGGGGAGAGCCGGAGTCGGGGAGAGTGGGAGTCGGGGAGAGCGGGAGTCGGGGAGAGCGGGAGTCGGGGAGAGCGGGAGTCGGGGAGAGCGAGAGTCGGAGAGAGCGAGAGTCGGAGAGAGCGGGAGTCGGGGACAGCGGGATCGGTGAGAGCGAGAGTCGGAGAGAGCGAGAGTCGGGGAGAGCGGGAGTCGGGGAGAGCGGGTGTCGGAGAGAGCGAAAGTCGGGGAGAGGGAGAGTCGGGGAGAGCGAGAGTCGGGGAGAGCGAGAGTCGCAGAGAGCGAGAGTCGGGGAGAGAGGGAGTCGGGGAGAGCGAGAGTCGGAGAGAGCGAGAGTCGGGGAGAGCGAGAGTCGGGGAGAGAGAGAGTCGGGGAGTGCGAGAGTCGGGGAGAGCGAGAGTCGGGGAGAGCGAGAGTCGGGGAGAGCGAGAGTCGGGGACAACGAGAGTCGGGGAGAGCCAGAGTCGGGGAGAGCGGGAGTCGTGGGAGAGCGAGAGTCGGGGAGAGCGAGTGTCGGAGAGAGCGAGAGTCGGGGAGAGCGAGAGTCAGGGAGAGCGAGAGACGGCGAGAGCGAGAGTCGGGAGAGCGAGAGTCTTGGAGAGTGAGAGTCGTGGACAGCGGGAGTCGGGGAGAGCGGGAGTCGGGGAGAGCGGGAGTCGGGGAGAGCGAGAGTCGGGGAGAGCGAGAGGCGGGGAGAGCGAGAGACCGGGAGAGCGAGAGTCGGGGAGAGCGAGAGTCGGGGAGAGCGAGAGTCGGGGAGAGCGAGAGTCGGGGACAACGAGAGTCGGGGAGAGCCAGAGTCGGGGAGAGCGGGAGTCGTGGGAGAGCGAGAGTCCGGGAGAGCGAGTGTCGGAGAGAGCGAGAGTCGGGGAGAGCGAGAGTCAGGGAGAGCGAGAGACGGCGAGAGCGAGAGTCGGGAGAGCGAGAGTCTTGGAGAGTGAGAGTCGTGGACAGCGGGAGTCGGGGAGAGCGGGAGTCGGGGAGAGCGGGAGTCGGGGAGAGCGAGAGTCGGGGAGAGCGAGAGGCGGGGAGAGCGAGAGACCGGGAGAGCGAGAGTCGGGGAGAGCGAGAGTCGGGGAGAGCGAGAGTCGGGGAGAGCGGGAGTCGGGGACAGCGAGAGTCGGGGAGAGCGAGAGTCGGGGAGAGCGGGAGTCGGGGAGAGCCAGAGTCGGGGAGAGCCAGAGTCGGGGAGAGTGGGAGTCGGGGAGAGCGGGAGTCGGGGAGAGCGGGAGTCGGGGAGAGCGAGAGTCGGGGAGAGCGAGAGTCGGAGAGAGCGGGAGTCGGGGACAGCGGGATCGGGGAGAGCGAGAGTCGGAGAGAGCGAGAGTCGGGGAGAGCGGGAGTCGGGGAGAGCGGGTGTCGGAGAGAGCGAAAGTCGGGGAGAGGGAGAGTCGGGGAGAGCGAGAGTCGGGGAGAGTGAGAGTCGCAGAGAGCGAGAGTCGGGGAGAGAGGGAGTCGGGGAGAGCGAGAGTCGGAGAGAGCGAGAGTCGGGGAGAGCGAGAGTCGGGGAGAGAGAGAATCGGGGAGAGCGAGAGTCGGGGAGAGCGAGAGTCGGGGAGAGCGAGAGTCGGTGGCAGCGGGAGTCGGGGAGAGCGAGAGTCGGGGAGAGCGGGAGTCGGGGAGAGCGGGAGTCGGGGAGAGCGAGAGTCGGGGAGAGCGAGAGTCGGGGGAGCGAGAGTCGGGGAGAGCGAGAGTCGGGGAGAGCGAGAGTCGGGGAGAGCGGCTGTCGGAGAGAGCGAAAGTCGGGGAGAGGGAGAGTCGGGGAGAGCGAGAGTCGGGGAGAGCGAGAGTCGCAGAGAGCGAGAGTCGGGGAGAGAAGGAGTCGGGGAGAGCGAGAGTCGGAGAGAGCGAGAGTCGGGGAGAGCGAGAGTCGGGGAGAGAGAGAGTCGGGGAGAGCGAGAGTCGGGGAGAGTGAGAGTCGGGGAGAGCGAGAGTCGGTGGCAGCGGGAGTCGGGGAGAGCGAGAGTCGGGGAGAGCGAGAGTCGGTGGCAGCGGGAGTCGGGGAGAGCGAGAGTCGGGGAGAGCGAGAGTCGGGGAGAGCGAGAGCCGGGGAGAGCGAGAGTCGGGGAGAGCGAGATTCGGGTAGAGCGAGAGTCGGGGAGAGCGAGAGTCGGGGAGAGCGGGAGTCGGGGAGAGCGGGAGTTGGGGAGAGCGAGTGTCGGGTAGAGCGAGACTCGGGGAGGGCGAGAGTCAGGGAGAGCGAGAGACGGCGAGAGCGAGAGTCGGGAGTGCGAGAGTCTTGGAGAGCGAGAGTCGTGGACAGCGGGAGTCGGGGAGAGCGGGAGTCGGGGAGAGCGAGAGTCGGGGAGAGCGAGAGTCGGGGAGAGCGAGAGTCGGTGAGAGCGAGAGTCGGGGAGAGCGAGAGTCGGGGAGAGCGGGAGTCGGGGAGAGCGGGAGTCGGGGAGAGCGAGATTCAGGGAGAGCGGGAGTCTGGGATAGCGAGAGTCGGGGAGAGCGAGAGTCGGGGAGAGCGAGTGTCGGGGAGAGCGGGAGTCTGGGAGATCGAGAGTCGGGGAGAGCGAGAGTCGGGGAGAGCGAGAGTCGGGGAGAGCGGGAATCGGGGAGAGCGAGAGTCGGGGAGAGCCAGAGTCGGGGCGAGCGGGAGTCGGGGAGAGCGGGAGTCGGGGAGAGCGGGAGTCGGGGAGAGTGAGAGTCCGGGAGTGCGAGAGTCAGAGAGAGCAGGAGTCGGGGAGAGCGAGAGTCGGGGAGAGCGAGAGTCGGGGAGAGCGAGGGTCGGGGAGAGCTAGAGTCGGGGAGAGCGGGAGTCGGGGAGAGCAGGAGTCGGGGAGAGTGAGATTCGGGGAGAGCGGGAGTCTAGGATAGCGAGAGTCGGGGAGAGCGAGAGTCGGGGAGAGCGAGAGTCGGGGAGAGCGGGAGTCTGGGAGCGCGGGAGTCGGGGAGAGCGAGAGTCGGGGAGAGCGAGAGTCGGGGAGAGCGAGAGTCCGGGAGAGCGAGAGTCGGGGAGAGCGAGTGTCGGGGAGAGCGAGAGTCGGGGAGAGCGAGAGTCGGGGAGAGCGAGAGTCGGGGAGAGCGGGAGTCGGGGAGAGCGAGAGTCGGGGAGAGCGAGAGTCGGGGAGAGCCAGAGTCGGGGAGAGCCAGAGTCGGGCAGAGCGAGAGTCGGGGAGACCGGGAGTCGGGGTGAGCGGGAGTCAGGGAGAGCGGGAGTCGGGGAGAGCGAGAGTCGGGGAGAGCGAGAGTCGGAGAGAGCGGGAGTGAGGGAGAGCGTGAGTCGGGAAGAGCGAGAGTCGGAGAGAGCGAGATTCGGGGAGAGCGGGAGTCGGGGAGAGCGGGAGTCGGGGAGAGCGAAAGTCGGGGAGAGCGAGAGACGGCGAGAGCGAGAGTCGGGAGAGCGAGAGTCTTGGAGAGCGAGAGTCGTGGACAGCGGGAGTCGGGGAGAGCGGGAGTCGGGGAGAGCGAGAGTCGGAGACAGCGAGAGTCGGGGAGAGCGAGAGTCGGGGAGAGAGAGAGTCGGGGAGAGCGAGAGTCGGGGAGAGCGGGAGTCAGAGAGAGCGGGAGTTGGGGAGAGCGAGAGTCGGGGAGAGCGGGAGTCTGGGAGAGCGAGAGTCAGGGAGAGCGAGAGTTGGGGAGAGCGAGAGTCGGGGAGAGCGGGAGCCTGGGAGAGCGGGAGTCTGGGAGAGCGAGAGTCGGGGAGAGCGGGAGTCGGGGAGAGCGAGAGTCGGGGAGAGCGGGAGTCTGGGAGAGCGGGAGTCGTGGAGAGCGAGAGTCGGGGAGAGCGAGAGTCGGGGAGAGCGAGAGACCGGGAGAGCGAGAGTCGGGGAGAGCGAGAGTCGGAGAGAGCGAGAGTCGGCGAAAGCAAGAGTCGGGGAGAGCGAAAGACGGGGATAGCGAGAGTCGGGGAGAGCGAGAGTCGGGGAGAGCGAGAGTCGGAGAGAGCGAGTGTCGGGGAGAGAGGGAGTCGGGGAGAGCGAGAGTCGGGGAGAGCGAGAGTTGGGGAGAGCGAGAGTCGGGGAGAGCGAGAGACCGGGAGAGCGAGAGTCGGGGAGAGCGAGAGTCGGGGAGAGCGAGAGTCGGGGAGAGCGAGAGTCGGGGAGAGCGGGAGTCGGGGACAGCGAGAGTCGGGGAGAGCGAGAGTCGGGGAGAGCGGGAGTCGGGGAGAGCCAGAGTCGGGGAGAGCCAGAGTCGGGGAGAGTGGGAGTCGGGGAGAGCGGGAGTCGGGGAGAGCGGGAGTCGGGGAGAGCGAGAGTCGGGGAGAGCGAGAGTCGGAGAGAGCGAGAGTCGGAGAGAGCGGGAGTCGGGGACAGCGGGATCGGGGAGAGCGAGAGTCGGAGAGAGCGAGAGTCGGGGAGAGCGTGAGTCGGGGAGAGCGGGTGTCGGAGAGAGCGAAAGTCGGGGACAGGGAGAGTCGGGGAGAGCGAGAGTCGGGGAGAGCGAGAGTCGTAGAGAGCGAGAGTCGGGGAGAGAGGGAGTCGGGGAGAGCGAGAGTCGGAGAGAGCGAGAGTCGGGGAGAGCGAGAGTCGGGGAGAGAGAGAGTCGGGGAGAGCGAGAGTCGGGGAGAGCGAGAGTCGGGGAGAGCGAGAGTCGGGGAGAGCGAGAGTCGGTGGCAGCGGGAGTCGGGGAGAGTGAGAGTCGGGGAGAGCGGGAGTCGGGGAGAGCGGGAGTCGGGGAGAGCGAGAGTCGGGGAGAGCGAGAGTCGGTGAGAGCGAGAGTCGGGGAGAGCAAGAGTCGGGGAGAGCGAGAGTCGGGGAGAGCGAGAGTCAGGGAGAGCGAGAGACGGCGAGAGCGAGAGTCGGGAGAGCGAGAGTCTTGGAGAGTGAGAGTCGTGGACAGCGGGAGTCGGGGAGAGCGGGAGTCGGGGAGAGCGGGAGTCGGGGAGAGCGAGAGTCGGGGAGAGCGAGAGGCGGGGAGAGCGAGAGACCGGGAGAGCGAGAGTCGGGGAGAGCGAGAGTCGGGGAGAGCGAGAGTCGGGGAGAGCGAGAGTCGGGGACAACGAGAGTCGGGGAGAGCCAGAGTCGGGGAGAGCGGGAGTCGTGGGAGAGCGAGAGTCCGGGAGAGCGAGTGTCGGAGAGAGCGAGAGTCGGGGAGAGCGAGAGTCAGGGAGAGCGAGAGACGGCGAGAGCGAGAGTCGGGAGAGCGAGAGTCTTGGAGAGTGAGAGTCGTGGACAGCGGGAGTCGGGGAGAGCGGGAGTCGGGGAGAGCGGGAGTCGGGGAGAGCGAGAGTCGGGGAGAGCGAGAGGCGGGGAGAGCGAGAGACCGGGAGAGCGAGAGTCGGGGAGAGCGAGAGTCGGGGAGAGCGAGAGTCGGGGAGAGCGGGAGTCGGGGACAGCGAGAGTCGGGGAGAGCGAGAGTCGGGGAGAGCGGGAGTCGGGGAGAGCCAGAGTCGGGGAGAGCCAGAGTCGGGGAGAGTGGGAGTCGGGGAGAGCGGGAGTCGGGGAGAGCGGGAGTCGGGGAGAGCGAGAGTCGGGGAGAGCGAGAGTCGGAGAGAGCGGGAGTCGGGGACAGCGGGATCGGGGAGAGCGAGAGTCGGAGAGAGCGAGAGTCGGGGAGAGCGGGAGTCGGGGAGAGCGGGTGTCGGAGAGAGCGAAAGTCGGGGAGAGGGAGAGTCGGGGAGAGCGAGAGTCGGGGAGAGTGAGAGTCGCAGAGAGCGAGAGTCGGGGAGAGAGGGAGTCGGGGAGAGCGAGAGTCGGAGAGAGCGAGAGTCGGGGAGAGCGAGAGTCGGGGAGAGAGAGAATCGGGGAGAGCGAGAGTCGGGGAGAGCGAGAGTCGGGGAGAGCGACAGTCGGTGGCAGCGGGAGTCGGGGAGAGCGAGAGTCGGGGAGAGCGGGAGTCGGGGAGAGCGGGAGTCGGGGAGAGCGAGAGTCGGGGAGAGCGAGAGTCGGGGAGAGCGAGAGTCGGGGAGAGCGAGAGTCGGGGAGAGCGAGAGTCGGGGAGAGCGGCTGTCGGAGAGAGCGAAAGTCGGGGAGAGGGAGAGTCGGGGAGAGCGAGAGTCGGGGAGAGCGAGAGTCGCAGAGAGCGAGAGTCGGGGAGAGAAGGAGTCGGGGAGAGCGAGAGTCGGAGAGAGCGAGAGTCGGGGAGAGCGAGAGTCGGGGAGAGAGAGAGTCGGGGAGAGCGAGAGTCGGGGAGAGTGAGAGTCGGGGAGAGCGAGAGTCGGTGGCAGCGGGAGTCGGGGAGAGCGAGAGTCGGGGAGAGCGAGAGTCGGTGGCAGCGGGAGTCGGGGAGAGCGAGAGTCGGGGAGAGCGAGAGTCGGGGAGAGCGAGAGCCGGGGAGAGCGAGAGTCGGGGAGAGCGAGATTCGGGTAGAGCGAGAGTCGGGGAGAGCGAGAGTCGGGGAGAGCGGGAGTCGGGGAGAGCGGGAGTTGGGGAGAGCGAGTGTCGGGTAGAGCGAGACTCGGGGAGGGCGAGAGTCAGGGAGAGCGAGAGACGGCGAGAGCGAGAGTCGGGAGTGCGAGAGTCTTGGAGAGCGAGAGTCGTGGACAGTGGGAGTCGGGGAGAGCGGGAGTCGGGGAGAGCGAGAGTCGGGGAGAGCGAGAGTCGGGGAGAGCGAGAGTCGGTGAGAGCGAGAGTCGGGGAGAGCGAGAGTCGGGGAGAGCGGGAGTCGGGGAGAGCGGGAGTCGGGGAGAGCGAGATTCAGGGAGAGCGGGAGTCTGGGATAGCGAGAGTCGGGGAGAGCGAGAGTCGGGGAGAGCGAGAGTCGGGGAGAGCGGGAGTCTGGGAGATCGAGAGTCGGGGAGAGCGAGAGTCGGGGAGAGCGAGAGTCGGGGAGAGCGGGAATCGGGGAGAGCGAGAGTCGGGGAGAGCCAGAGTCGGGGCGAGCGGGAGTCGGGGAGAGCGGGAGTCGGGGAGAGCGGGAGTCGGGGAGAGTGAGAGTCCGGGAGTGCGAGAGTCAGAGAGAGCAGGAGTCGGGGAGAGCGAGAGTCGGGGAGAGCGAGAGTCGGGGAGAGCGAGGGTCGGGGAGAGCTAGAGTCGGGGAGAGCGGGAGTCGGGGAGAGCAGGAGTCGGGGAGAGTGAGATTCGGGGAGAGCGGGAGTCTAGGATAGCGAGAGTCGGGGAGAGCGAGAGTCGGGGAGAGCGAGAGTCGGGGAGAGCGGGAGTCTGGGAGCGCGGGAGTCGGGGAGAGCGAGAGTCGGGGAGAGCGAGAGTCGGGGAGAGCGAGAGTCCGGGAGAGCGAGAGTCGGGGAGAGCGAGTGTCGGGGAGAGCGAGAGTCGGGGAGAGCGAGAGTCGGGGAGAGCGAGAGTCGGGGAGAGCGGGAGTCGGGGAGAGCGAGAGTCGGGGAGAGCGAGAGTCGGGGAGAGCCAGAGTCGGGGAGAGCCAGAGTCGGGCAGAGCGAGAGTCGGGGAGACCGGGAGTCGGGGTGAGCGGGAGTCAGGGAGAGCGGGAGTCGGGGAGAGCGAGAGTCGGGGAGAGCGAGAGTCGGAGAGAGCGGGAGTGAGGGAGAGCGTGAGTCGGGAAGAGCGAGAGTCGGAGAGAGCGAGATTCGGGGAGAGCGGGAGTCGGGGAGAGCGGGAGTCGGGGAGAGCGAAAGTCGGGGAGAGCGAGAGACGGCGAGAGCGAGAGTCGGGAGAGCGAGAGTCTTGGAGAGCGAGAGTCGTGGACAGCGGGAGTCGGGGAGAGCGGGAGTCGGGGAGAGCGAGAGTCGGAGACAGCGAGAGTCGGGGAGAGCGAGAGTCGGGGAGAGAGAGAGTCGGGGAGAGCGAGAGTCGGGGAGAGCGGGAGTCAGAGAGAGCGGGAGTTGGGGAGAGCGAGAGTCGGGGAGAGCGGGAGTCTGGGAGAGCGAGAGTCAGGGAGAGCGAGAGTTGGGGAGAGCGAGAGTCGGGGAGAGCGGGAGCCTGGGAGAGCGGGAGTCTGGGAGAGCGAGAGTCGGGGAGAGCGGGAGTCGGGGAGAGCGAGAGTCGGGGAGAGCGGGAGTCTGGGAGAGCGGGAGTCGTGGAGAGCGAGAGTCGGGGAGAGCGAGAGTCGGGGAGAGCGAGAGACCGGGAGAGCGAGAGTCGGGGAGAGCGAGAGTCGGAGAGAGCGAGAGTCGGCGAAAGCAAGAGTCGGGGAGAGCGAAAGACGGGGATAGCGAGAGTCGGGGAGAGCGAGAGTCGGGGAGAGCGAGAGTCGGAGAGAGCGAGTGTCGGGGAGAGAGGGAGTCGGGGAGAGCGAGAGTCGGGGAGAGCGAGAGTTGGGGAGAGCGAGAGTCGGGGAGAGCGAGAGACCGGGAGAGCGAGAGTCGGGGAGAGCGAGAGTCGGGGAGAGCGAGAGTCGGGGAGAGCGAGAGTCGGGGAGAGCGGGAGTCGGGGACAGCGAGAGTCGGGGAGAGCGAGAGTCGGGAAGAGCGGGAGTCGGGGAGAGCCAGAGTCGGGGAGAGCCAGAGTCGGGGAGAGTGGGAGTCGGGGAGAGCGGGAGTCGGGGAGAGCGGGAGTCGGGGAGAGCGAGAGTCGGGGAGAGCGAGAGTCGGAGAGAGCGAGAGTCGGAGAGAGCGGGAGTCGGGGACAGCGGGATCGGGGAGAGCGAGAGTCGGAGAGAGCGAGAGTCGGGGAGAGCGGGAGTCGGGGAGAGCGGGTGTCGGAGAGAGTGAAAGTCGGGGACAGGGAGAGTCGGGGAGAGCGAGAGTCGGGGAGAGCGAGAGTCGTAGAGAGCGAGAGTCGGGGAGAGAGGGAGTCGGGGAGAGCGAGAGTCGGAGAGAGCGAGAGTCGGGGAGAGCGAGAGTCGGGGAGAGAGAGAGTCGGGGAGAGCGAGAGTCGGGGAGAGCGAGAGTCGGGGAGAGCGAGAGTCGGGGAGAGCGAGAGTCGGTGGCAGCGGGAGTCGGGGAGAGTGAGAGTCGGGGAGAGCGGGAGTCGGGGAGAGCGGGAGTCGGGGAGAGCGAGAGTCGGGGAGAGCGAGAGTCGGTGAGAGCGAGAGTCGGGGAGAGCAAGAGTCGGGGAGAGCGAGAGTCGGGGAGAGCGGATGTCGGAGAGAGCGAAAGTCGGGGAGAGGGAGAGTCGGGGAGAGCGAGAGTCGGGGAGAGCGAGAGTCGCAGAGAGCGAGAGTCGGGGAGAGAGGGAGTCGGGGAGAGCGAGAGTCGGAGAGAGCGAGAGTCGGGGAGAGCGAGAGTCGGGGAGAGAGAGAGTCGGTGAGAGCGAGAGTCGGGGAGAGCGAGAGTCGGGGAGAGCGAGAGTCGGTGGCAGCGGGAGTCGGGGAGAGCGAGAGTCGGGGAGAGCGAGAGTCGGTGGCAGCGGGAGTCGGGGAGAGCGAGAGTCGGGGAGAGTGAGAGTCGGGGAGAGCGAGAGTCGGGGAGAGCGAGAGTCGGGGAGAGCGAGATTCGGGGAGAGCGAGAGTCGGGGAGAGCGAGAGTCGGGGAGAGCGGGAGTCGGGGAGAGCGGGAGTCGGGGAGAGCGAGTGTCGGGGAGAGCGAGAGTCGGGGAGGGCGAGAGTCAGGGAGAGCGAGAGACGGCGAGAGCGAGAGTCGGGAGAGCGAGAGTCTTGGAGAGCGAGAGTCGTGGACAGCGGGAGTCGGGGAGAGCGGGAGTCAGGGAGAGCGAGAGTCGGGGAGAGCGAGAGTCGGGGAGAGCGGGAGTCGGGGAGAGCGGGAGTCGGGGAGAGCGAGAGTCGGGGAGAGCGGGAGTCGGGGAGAGCGGGAGTCGGGGAGAGCGAGATTCAGGGAGAGCGGGAGTCTGGGAGAGCGAGAGTCGGGGAGAGCGAGAGTCGGGGAGAGCGAGAGTCGGTGAGAGCGGCAGTCTGGGAGAGCGGGAGACTGGGAGAGCAAGAGTCGGGGAGAGCGGGAGTCGGGGAGAGCGTGAGTCGGGGAGAGCGGGAGTCTGGGAGCGCGGGAGTTGGGGAGAGCGAGAGTCGGGGAGAGCGAGAGTCGGGGAGAGCGAGAGTCTGGGAGAGCGAGAGTCGGGGAGAGCGAGAGTCGGGGAGAGCGAGAGTCGGGGAGAGCGAGAGTCGGGGATAGCGCGAGTCGGGGAGAGCGAGAGTCGGGGAGAGCGAGAGTCGGGGAGAGCGGGAATCGGGGAGAGCGAGAGTCGGGGAGAGCCAGAGTCGGGGCGAGCGGGAGTCGGGGAGAGCGGGAGTCGGGGAGAGCGGGAGTCGGGGACAGCGAGAGTCCGGGAGTGCGAGAGTCAGAGAGAGCAGGATTCGGGGAGAGCGAGAGTCGGGGAGAGCGAGAGTCGGGGAGAGCGAGAGTCGGGGAGAGCGAGAGTCGGGGAGAGCGGGAGTCGGGGAGAGCGGGAGTCGGGGAGAGCGAGATTCGGGGAGAGCGGCAGTCTGGCATAGCGAGAGTCGGGGAGAGCGAGAGTCGGGGAGAGCGAGAGTCGGGGAGAGCGGGAGTCTGGGAGCGCGGGAGTCGGGGAGAGCGAGAGTCGGGGAGAGCGAGAGTCGGGGAGAGCGAGAGTCCGGGAGAGCGAGAGTCGGGGAGAGCGAGAGTCGGGGAGAGCGAGAGTCGGGGAGAGCGAGAGTCGGGGAGAGCGAGAGTCGGGGAGAGCGAGAGTCGGGGAGAGCGAGAGTCGGGGAGAGCGAGAGTCGGGGAGAGCGGGAGTCGGGGAGAGCGAGAGTCGGGGAGAGCGAGAGTCGGGGAGAGCGGGAGTCGGGGAGAGCGAGAGTCGGGGAGAGCCAGAGTCGGGAAGAGCGAGAGTCGGGGAGAGCGGGAGTCGGGGTGAGCGGGAGTCGGGGAGAGCGGGAGTCGGGGAGAGCAAGAGTTGGGGAGAGCGAGAGTCGGAGAGAGCGGGAGTGAGGGAGAGCGGGAGTCGGGAAGAGCGAGAGTCGGAGAGAGCGAGAGTCGGGGAGAGCGGGAGTCGGGGAGAGCGGGAGTCGGGGAGAGCGAAAGTCGGGGAGAGCGAGAGACGGCGAGAGCGAGAGTCGGGAGAGCGAGAGTCTTGGAGAGCGAGAGTCGTGGACAGCGGGAGTCGGGGAGAGCGGGAGTCGGGGAGAGCGAGAGTCGGAGACAGCGAGAGTCGGGGAGAGCGAGAGTCGGGGAGAGCGAGAGTCGGGGAGAGCGGGAGTCAGAGAGAGCGGGAGTCGGGGAGAGCGAGAGTCGGGGAGAGCGGGAGTCTGGGAGAGCGAGATTCGGGGAGAGCGGGAGTCTGGGATAGCGAGAGTCGGGGAGAGCGAGAGTCGGGGAGAGCGAGAGTCGGGGAGAGCGGGTGTCTGGGAGCGCGGGAGTCGGGGAGAGCGAGAGTCAGGGAGAGCGAGAGTAGGGGAGAGCGAGAGTCGGGGAGAGCGAGAGTCGGGGAGAGCGAGAGTCGGGGAGAGCGAGAGTCGGGGAGAGCGAGAGTCGGGGAGAGCGAGAGTCGGGGAGAGCGGGAGTCGGGGAGAGCGAGAGTCGGGGAGAGCCAGAGTCGGGGAGAGCGGGAGTCGGGCAGAGCGGGAGTCGGGGAGAGTGTGAGTCGGGGAGAGCGAGAGTCGGGGAGAGCGAGAGTCGGGGAGAGCGAGAGTCGGAGAGAGCGGGAGTCGGGGAGAGCGGGAGTCGGGGAGAGCGAGAGTCAGAGAGAGCGGGAGTCGGGGAGAGCGAGAGTCGGGGAGAGCGGGAGTCTGGGAGAGCGAAAGTCGGGGAGAGCGAGAGACGGCGAGAGCGAGAGTCGGGAGAGCGAGAGTCTTGGAGAGCGAGAGTCGTGGACAGCGGGAGTCGGGGAGAGCGGGAGTCGGGGAGAGCGAGAGTCGGAGACAGCGAGAGTCGGGGAGAGCCAGAGTCGGGGAGAGCGAGAGTCGGGGAGAGCGAGATTCGGGGAGAGCGAGAGTCGGGGAGAGCGAGAGTCGGGGAGAGCGGGAGTTGGGGAGAGCGAGTGTCGGGTAGAGCGAGACTCGGGGAGGGCGAGAGTCAGGGAGAGCGAGAGACGGCGAGAGCGAGAGTCGGGAGAGCGAGAGTCTTGGAGAGCGAGAGTCGTGGACAGCGGGAGTCGGGGAGAGCGGGAGTCGGGGAGAGCGAGAGTCGGGGAGAGCGAGAGTCGGGGAGAGCGAGAGTCGGGGAGAGCGAGAGTCGGGGAGAGCGAGAGTCGGGGAGAGCGGGAATCGGGGAGAGCGAGAGTCGGGGAGAGCCAGAGTCGGGGGGAGCGGGAGTCGGGGAGAGCGGGAGTCGGGGAGAGCGGGATTCGGGGAGAGCGAGAGTCCGGGAGTGCGAGAGTCAGAGAGAGCAGGAGTCGGGGAGAGCGAGAGTCGGGGAGAGCGAGAGTCGGGGAGAGCGAGAGTCGGGGAGAGCGAGAGTCGGGGAGAGCGGGAGTCGGGGAGAGCGGGAGTCGGGGAGAGTGAGATTCGGGGAGAGCGGGAGTCTGTGATAGCGAGAGTCGGGGAGAGCGAGAGTCGGGGAGAGCGAGAGTCCGGGAGAGCAAGAGTCGGGGAGAGCGAGAGTCGGGGAGAGCGAGAGTCGGGGAGAGCGAGAGTCGGGGAGAGCGAGAGTCGGGGAGAGCGGGAGTCGGGGAGAGCGAGAGTCGGGGAGAGCGAGAGTCGGGGAGAGCGGGAGTCGGGGAGAGCGAGAGTCGGGGAGAGCCAGAGTCGGGAAGAGCGAGAGTCGGGGAGAGCGGGAGTCGGGGTGAGCGGGAGTCGGGGAGAGCGGGAGTCGGGGAGAGCGAGAGTCGGGGAGAGCGAGAGTCGGAGAGAGCGGGAGTCGGGGAGAGCGGGAGTCGGGGAGAGCGAAAGTCGGGGAGAGCGAGAGTCGGAGAGAGCGGGAGTCGGGGAGAGCGGGAGTCGGGGAGAGCGAGAGTCAGAGAGAGCGGGAGTCGGGGAGAGCGAGAGTCGGGGAGAGCGGGAGTCTGGGAGAGCGAAAGTCGGGGAGAGCGAGAGACGGCGAGAGCGTGAGTCGGGAGAGCGAGAGTCTTGGAGAGCGAGAGTCGTGGACAGCGGGAGTCGGGGAGAGCGAGAGTCGGGGAGAGCGAGAGTCGGAGACAGCGAGAGTCGGGGAGAGCGAGAGTCGGGGAGAGCGAGAGTCGGGGAGAACGAGATTCGGGGAGAGCGAGAGTCGGGGAGAGCGAGAGTCGGGGAGAGCGGGAGTCAGGGAGAGCGGGAGTTGGGGAGAGCGAGTGTCGGGTAGAGCGAGATTCGGGGAGGGCGAGAGTCAGGGAGAGCGAGAGACGGCGAGAGCGAGAGTCGGGAGAGCGAGAGTCTTGGAGAGCGAGAGTCGTGGACAGCGGGAGTCGGGGAGAGCGGGAGTCGGGGAGAGCGAGAGTCGGGGAGAGCGAGAGTCGGGGAGAGCGAGAGTCGGGGAGAGCGAGAGTCGGGGAGAGCGGGAATCGGGAAGAGCGAGAGTCGGGGAGAGCCAGAGTCGGGGCGAGCGGGAGTCGGGGAGAGTGGGAGTCGGGGAGAGCGGGAGTCGGGGAGAGCGAGAGTCCGGGAGTGCGAGAGTCAGAGAGAGCAGGAGTCGGGGAGAGCGAGAGTCGGGGAGAACGAGAGTCGGGGAGAGCGAGAGTCGGGGATAGCGAGAGTCGGGGAGAGCGGGAGTCGGGGAGAGCGAGAGTCGGGGAGAGCGGGAGTCTGGGAGCGCGGGAGTCGGGGAGAGCGAGAGTCGGGGAGAGCGAGAGACGGGGAGAGCGAGAGTCCGGGAGAGCGAGAGTCGGGGAGAGCGAGAGTCGGGGAGAGCGAGAGTCGGGGAGAGCGAGAGTCGGGGAGAGCGAGAGTCGGGGAGAGCGGGAGTCGGGGAGAGCGAGAGTCGGGGAGAGCGAGAGTCGGGGAGAGCGGGAGTCGGGGAGAGCGAGAGTCGGGGAGAGCCAGAGTCGGGAAGAGCGAGAGTCGGGGAGAGCGGGAGTCGGGGTGAGCGGGAGTCGGGGAGAGCGGGAGTCGGGGAGAGCGAGAGTCGGGGAGAGCGAGAGTCGGAGAGAGCGGGAGTGAGGGAGAGCGGGAGTCGGGAAGAGCGAGAGTCGGAGAGAGCGAGAGTCGGGGAGAGCGGGAGTCGGGGAGAGCGGGAGTCGGGGAGAGCGAAAGTCGGGGAGAGCGAGAGACGGCGAGAGCGAGAGTCGGGAGAGCGAGAGTCTTGGAGAGCGAGAGTCGTGGACAGCGGGAGTCGGGGAGAGCGGGAGTCGGGGAGAGCGAGAGTCGGAGACAGCGAGAGTCGGGGAGAGCGAGAGTCGGGGAGAGCCAGAGTCGGGGGGAGCGGGAGTCGGGGAGAGCGGGAGTCGGGGAGAGCGGGATTCGGGGAGAGCGAGAGTCCGGGAGTGCGAGAGTCAGAGAGAGCAGGAGTCGGGGAGAGCGAGAGTCGGGGAGAGCGAGAGTCGGGGAGAGCGAGAGTCGGGGAGAGCGAGAGTCGGGGAGAGAGGGAGTCGGGGAGAGCGGGAGTCGGGGAGAGTGAGATTCGGGGAGAGCGGGAGTCTGTGATAGCGAGAGTCGGGGAGAGCGAGAGTCGGGGAGAGCGAGAGTCCGGGAGAGCAAGAGTCGGGGAGAGCGAGAGTCGGGGAGAGCGAGAGTCGGGGAGAGCGAGAGTCGGGGAGAGCGAGAGTCGGGGAGAGCGGGAGTCGGGGAGAGCGAGAGTCGGGGAGAGCGAGAGTCGGGGAGAGCGGGAGTCGGGGAGAGCGAGAGTCGGGGAGAGCCAGAGTCGGGAAGAGCGAGAGTCGGGGAGAGCGGGAGTCGGGGTGAGCGGGAGTCGGGGAGAGCGGGAGTCGGGGAGAGCGAGAGTCGGGGAGAGCGAGAGTCGGAGAGAGCGGGAGTGAGGGAGAGCGGGAGTCGGGAAGAGCGAGAGTCGGAGAGAGCGAGAGTCGGGGAGAGCGGGAGTCGGGGAGAGCGGGAGTCGGGGAGAGCGAAAGTCGGGGAGAGCGAGAGTCGGAGAGAGCGGGAGTCAGGGAGAGCGGGAGTCGGGGAGAGCGAGAGTCAGAGAGAGCGGGAGTCGGGGAGAGCGAGAGTCGGGGAGAGCGGGAGTCTGGGAGAGCGAAAGTCGGGGAGAGCGAGAGACGGCGAGAGCGAGAGTCGGGAGAGCGAGAGTCTTGGAGAGCGAGAGTCGTGGACAGCGGGAGTCGGGGAGAGCGAGAGTCGGGGAGAGCGAGAGTCGGAGACAGCGAGAGTCGGGGAGAGCGAGAGTCGGGGAGAGCGAGAGTCGGGGAGAACGAGATTCGGGGAGAGCGAGAGTCGGGGAGAGCGAGAGTCGGGGAGAGCGTGAGTCAGGGAGAGCGGGAGTTGGGGAGAGCGAGTGTCGGGTAGAGCGAGATTCGGGGAGGGCGAGAGTCAGGGAGAGCGAGAGACGGCGAGAGCGAGAGTCGGGAGAGCGAGAGTCTTGGAGAGCGAGAGTCGTGGACAGCGGGAGTCGGGGAGAGCGGGAGTCGGGGAGAGCGAGAGTCGGGGAGAGCGAGAGTCGGGGAGAGCGAGAGTCGGGGAGAGCGAGAGTCGGGGAGAGCGGGAATCGGGAAGAGCGAGAGTCGGGGAGAGCCAGAGTCGGGGCGAGCGGGAGTCGGGGAGAGTGGGAGTCGGGGAGAGCGGGAGTCGGGGAGAGCGAGAGTCCGGGAGTGCGAGAGTCAGAGAGAGCAGGAGTCGGGGAGAGCGAGAGTCGGGGAGAGCGAGAGTCGGGGAGAGCGAGAGTCGGGGATAGCGAGAGTCGGGGAGAGCGGGAGTCGGGGAGAGCGAGAGTCGGGGAGAGCGGGAGTCTGGGAGCGCGGGAGTCGGGGAGAGCGAGAGTCGGGGAGAGCGAGAGTCGGGGAGAGCGAGAGTCCGGGAGAGCGAGAGTCGGGGAGAGCGAGAGTCGGGGAGAGCGAGAGTCGGGGAGAGCGAGAGTCGGGGAGAGCGAGAGTCGGGGAGAGCGGGAGTCGGGGAGAGCGGGAGTCGGGGAGAGCGAGAGTCGGGGAGAGCGGGAGTCAGGGAGAGCGAGAGTCGGGGAGAGCCAGAGTCGGGAAGAGCGAGAGTCGGGGAGAGCGGGAGTCGGGGTGAGCGGGAGTCGGGGAGAGCGGGAGTCGGGGAGAGCGAGAGTCGGGGAGAGCGAGAGTCGGAGAGAGCGGGAGTGAGGGAGAGCGGGAGTCGGGAAGAGCGAGAGTCGGAGAGAGCGAGAGTCGGGGAGAGCGGGAGTCGGGGAGAGCGGGAGTCGGGGAGAGCGAAAGTCGGGGAGAGCGAGAGACGGCGAGAGCGAGAGTCGGGAGAGCGAGAGTCTTGGAGAGCGAGAGTCGTGGACAGCGGGAGTCGGGGAGAGCGGGAGTCGGGGAGAGCGAGAGTCGGAGACAGCGAGAGTCGGGGAGAGCGAAAGTCGGGGAGAGCGAGAGTCGGGGAGAGCGAGAGTCGGGGAGAGCGGGAGTCAGAGAGAGCGGGAGTCGGGGAGAGCGAGAGTCGGGGAGAGCGGGAGTCTGGGAGAGCGAGAGTCAGGGAGAGCGAGAGTCGGGGAGAGCGAGAGTCGGGGAGAGCGGGAGTCTGGGAGAGCGGGAGTCTGGGAGAGCGAGAGTCGGGGAGAGCGGGAGTCGGGGAGAGCGAGAGTCGGGGAGAGCGGGAGTCTGGGAGAGCGGGAGTCGTGGAGAGCGAGAGTCGGGGAGAGCGAGAGTCGGGGAGAGCGAGAGAACGGGGAGAGCGAGAGTCGGGGAGAGCGAGAGTCGGAGAGAGCGAGAGTCGGGGAAAGCAAGAGTCGGGGAGAGCGAAAGTCGGGGATAGCGAGAGTCGGGGAGAGCGAGATTCGGGTGAGAGCGAGAGTCGGAGAGAGCGAGTGTCGGGGAGAGAGGGAGTCGGGGAGAGCGAGAGTCGGGGAGAGCGAGAGTCGGGAAAGGGAGAGTCGGGGAGAGCGAGAGTCGGGGAGAGCGAGAGTCGGGGAGAGCGAGAGTCGGGGAGAGCGAGAGACCGGGAGAGCGAGAGTCGGGGAGAGCGAGAGTCGGGGAGAGCGAGAGTCGGGGAGAGCGAGAGTCGGGGAGAGCGGGAGTCGGGGACAGCGAGAGTCGGGGAGAGCGAGAGTCGGGGAGAGCGGGAGTCGGGGAGAGCCAGAGTCGGGGAGAGCCAGAGTCGGGGAGAGTGGGAGTCGGGGAGAGCGGGAGTCGGGGAGAGCGAGAGTCGGGGAGAGCGAGAGTCGGAGAGAGCGAGAGTCGGAGAGAGCGGGAGTCGGGGACAGCGGGATCGGGGAGAGCGAGAGTCGGAGAGAGCGAGAGTCGGGGAGAGCAGGAGTCGGGGAGAGCGGGTGTCGGAGAGAGCGGGAGTCGGGGAGAGCGAGAGTCGGGGAGAGCGAGAGTCGGAGAGAGCGAGAGTCGGAGAGAGCGGGAGTCGGGGACAGCGGGATCGGGGAGAGCGAGAGTCGGGGAGAGCGGGAGTCGGGGAGAGCGGGAGTCGGGGAGAGCGAGAGTCGGGGAGAGCGAGAGTCGGGGAGAGCGAGAGTCGGGGAGAGCGAGAGTCGGGGGGAGCCAGAGTCGGGGAGAGCGGATGTCGGAGAGAGCGAAAGTCGGGGAGAGGGAGAGTAGGGGAGAGCGAGAGTCAGGGAGAGCGAGAGTCGCAGAGAGCGAGAGTCGGGGAGAGAGGGAGTCGGGGAGAGCCAGAGTCGGGGCGAGCGGGAGTCGGGGAGAGTGGGAGTCGGGGAGAGCGGGAGTCGGGGAGAGCGAGAGTCCGGGAGTGCGAGAGTCAGAGAGAGCAGGGTTCGGGGAGAGCGAGAGTCGGGGAGAGCGAGAGTCGGGGAGAGCGAGAGTCGGGGATAGCGAGAGTCGGGGAGAGCGGGAGTCGGGGAGAGCGAGAGTCGGGGAGAGCGGGAGTCTGGGAGCGCGGGAGTCGGGGAGAGCGAGAGTCGGGGAGAGCGAGAGTCGGGGAGAGCGAGAGTCCGGGAGAGCGAGAGTCGGGGAGAGCGAGAGTCGGGGAGAGCGAGAGTCGGGGAGAGCGAGAGTCGGGGAGAGCGAGAGTCGGGGAGAGCGAGAGTCGGGGAGAGCGGGAGTCGGGGAGAGCGAGAGTCGGGGAGAGCGAGAGTCGGGGAGAGCGGGAGTCGGGGAGAGCGAGAGTCAGGGAGAGCCAGAGTCGGGAAGAGCGAGAGTCGGGGAGAGCGGGAGTCGGGGTGAGCGGAGTCGGGGAGAGCGGGAGTCGGGGAGAGCGAGAGTCGGGGAGAGCGAGAGTCGGAGAGAGCGGGAGTGAGGGAGAGCGGGAGTCGGGAAGAGCGAGAGTCGGAGAGAGCGAGAGTCGGGGAGAGCGGGAGTCGGGGAGAGCGGGAGTCGGGGAGAGCGAAAGTCGGGGAGAGCGAGAGACGGCGAGAGCGAGAGTCGGGAGAGCGAGAGTCTTGGAGAGCGAGAGTCGTGGACAGCGGGAGGTCGGGGAGAGCGGGAGTCGGGGAGAGCGAGAGTCGGAGACAGCGAGAGTCGGGGAGAGCGAGAGTCGGGGAGAGCGAGAGTCGGGGAGAGCGAGAGTCGGGGAGAGCGGGAGTCTGGGAGAGCGAGAGTCAGGGAGAGCGAGAGTCGGGGAGAGCGAGAGTCGGGGAGAGCGAGAGTCGGGGAGAGCGGGAGTCTGGGAGAGCGAGAGTCAGGGAGAGCGAGAGTCGGGGAGAGCGAGAGTCGGGGAGAGCGGGAGTCTGGGAGAGCGGGAGTCTGGGAGAGCGAGAGTCGGGGAGAGCGGGAGTCGGGGAGAGCGAGAGTCGGGGAGAGCGGGAGTCTGGGAGAGCGGGAGTCGTGGAGAGCGAGAGTCGGGGAGAGCGAGAGTCGGGGAGAGCGAGAGACCGGGAGAGCGAGAGTCGGGGAGAGCGAGAGTCGGAGAGAGCGAGAGTCGGGGAAAGCAAGAGTCGGGGAGAGCGAAAGTCGGGGATAGCGAGAGTCGGGGAGAGCGAGAGTCGGGGAGAGCGAGAGTCGGAGAGAGCGAGTGTCGGGGAGAGAGGGAGTCGGGGAGAGCGAGAGTCGGGGAGAGCGAGAGTCGGGAAAGGGAGAGTCGGGGAGAGCGAGAGTCGGGGAGAGCGAGAGTCGGGGAGAGCGAGAGTCGGGGAGAGCGAGAGACCGGGAGAGCGAGAGTCGGGGAGAGCGAGAGTCGGGGAGAGCGGGAGTCGGGGACAGTGAGAGTCGGGGAGAGCGAGAGTCGGGGAGAGCGGGAGTCGGGGAGAGCCAGAGTCGGGGAGAGCAAGAGTCGGGGAGAGTGGGAGTCGGGGAGAGCGGGAGTCGGGGAGAGCGAGAGTCGGGGAGAGCGGGAATCGGGGAGAGCGAGAGTCGGGGAGAGCCAGAGTCGGGGGGAGCGGGAGTCGGGGAGAGCGGGAGTCGGGGAGAGCGGGATTCGGGGAGAGCGAGAGTCCGGGAGTGCGAGAGTCAGAGAGAGCAGGAGTCGGGGAGAGCGAGAGTCGGGGAGAGCGAGAGTCGGGGAGAGCGAGAGTCGGGGAGAGCGAGAGTCGGGGAGAGCGGGAGTCGGGGGAGAGCGGGAGTCGGGGAGAGTGAGATTCGGGGAGAGCGGGAGTCTGTGATAGCGAGAGTCGGGGAGAGCGAGAGTCGGGGAGAGCGAGAGTCCGGGAGAGCAAGTGTCGGGGAGAGCGAGAGTCGGGGAGAGCGAGAGTCGGGGAGAGCGAGAGTCGGGGAGAGCGAGAGTCGGGGAGAGCGGGAGTCGGGGAGAGCGAGGGTCGGGGAGAGCGAGAGTCGGGGAGAGCGGGAGTCGGGGAGAGCGAGAGTCGGGGAGAGCCAGAGTCGGGAAGAGCGAGAGTCGGGGAGAGCGGGAGTCGGGGTGAGCGGGAGTCGGGGAGAGCGGGAGTCGGGGAGAGCGAGAGTCGGGGAGAGCGAGAGTCGGAGAGAGCGGGAGTGAGGGAGAGCGGGAGTCGGGAAGAGCGAGAGTCGGAGAGAGCGAGAGTCGGGGAGAGCGGGAGTCGGGGAGAGCGGGAGTCGGGGAGAGCGAAAGTCGGGGAGAGCGAGAGTCGGAGAGAGCGGGAGTCGGGGAGAGCGGGAGTCGGGGAGAGCGAGAGTCAGAGAGAGCGGGAGTCGGGGAGAGCGAGAGTCGGGGAGAGCGGGAGTCTGGGAGAGCGAAAGTCGGGGAGAGCGAGAGACGGCGAGAGCGAGAGTCGGGAGAGCGAGAGTCTTGGAGAGCGAGAGTCGTGGACAGCGGGAGTCGGGGAGAGCGAGAGTCGGGGAGAGCGAGAGTCGGAGACAGCGAGAGTCGGGGAGAGCGAGAGTCGGGGAGAGCGAGAGTCGGGGAGAACGAGATTCGGGGAGAGCGAGAGTCGGGGAGAGCGAGAGTCGGGGAGAGCGGGAGTCAGGGAGAGCGGGAGTTGGGGAGAGCGAGTGTCGGGTAGAGCGAGATTCGGGGAGGGCGAGAGTCAGGGAGAGCGAGAGACGGCGAGAGCGAGAGTCGGGAGAGCGAGAGTCTTGGAGAGCGAGAGTCGTGGACAGCGGGAGTCGGGGAGAGCGGGAGTCGGGGAGAGCGAGAGTCGGGGAGAGCGGGAATCGGGAAGAGCGAGAGTCGGGGAGAGCCAGAGTCGGGGCGAGCGGGAGTCGGGGAGAGTGGGAGTCGGGGAGAGCGGGAGTCGGGGAGAGCGAGAGTCCGGGAGTGCGAGAGTCAGAGAGAGCAGGAGTCGGGGAGAGCGAGAGTCGGGGAGAACGAGAGTCGGGGAGAGCGAGAGTCGGGGATAGCGAGAGTCGGGGAGAGCGGGAGTCGGGGAGAGCGAGAGTCGGGGAGAGCGGGAGTCTGGGAGCGCGGGAGTCGGGGAGAGCGAGAGTCGGGGAGAGCGAGAGACGGGGAGAGCGAGAGTCCGGGAGAGCGAGAGTCGGGGAGAGCGAGAGTCGGGGAGAGCGAGAGTCGGGGAGAGCGAGAGTCGGGGAGAGCGAGAGTCGGGGAGAGCGAGAGTCGGGGAGAGCGGGAGTCGGGGAGAGCGAGAGTCGGGGAGAGCGAGAGTCGGGGAGAGCGGGAGTCGGGGAGAGCGAGAGTCGGGGAGAGCCAGAGTCGGGAAGAGCGAGAGTCGGGGAGAGCGGGAGTCGGGGTGAGCGGGAGTCGGGGAGAGCGGGAGTCGGGGAGAGCGAGAGTCGGGGAGAGGGAGAGTCGGAGAGAGCGGGAGTGAGGGAGAGCGGGAGTCGGGAAGAGTGAGAGTCGGAGAGAGCGAGAGTCGGGGAGAGCGGGAGTCGGGGAGAGCGGGAGTCGGGGAGAGCGAAAGTCGGGGAGAGCGAGAGACGGCGAGAGCGAGAGTCGGGAGAGCGAGAGTCTTGGAGAGCGAGAGTCGTGGACAGCGGGAGTCGGGGAGAGCGGGAGTCGGGGAGAGCGAGAGTCGGAGACAGCGAGAGTCGGGGAGAGCGAGAGTCGGGGAGAGCCAGAGTCGGGGGGAGCGGGAGTCAGGGAGAGCGGGAGTCGGGGAGAGCGGGATTCGGGGAGAGCGAGAGTCCGGGAGTGCGAGAGTCAGAGAGAGCAGGAGTCGGGGAGAGCGAGAGTCGGGGAGAGCGAGAGTCGGGGAGAGCGAGAGTCGGGGAGAGCGAGAGTCGGGGAGAGCGGGAGTCGGGGAGAGCGGGAGTCGGGGAGAGTGAGATTCGGGGAGAGCGGGAGTCTGTGATAGCGAGAGTCGGGGAGAGCGAGAGTCGGGGAGAGCGAGAGTCCGGGAGAGCAAGAGTCGGGGAGAGCGAGAGTCGGGGAGAGCGAGAGTCGGGGAGAGCGAGAGTCGGGGAGAGCGAGAGTCGGGGAGAGCGGGAGTCGGGGAGAGCGAGAGTCGGGGAGAGCGAGAGTCGGGGAGAGCGGGAGTCGGGGAGAGCGAGAGTCGGGGAGAGCCAGAGTCGGGAAGAGCGAGAGTCGGGGAGAGCGGGAGTCGGGGTGAGCGGGAGTCGGGGAGAGCGGGAGTCGGGGAGAGCGAGAGTCGGGGAGAGCGAGAGTCGGAGAGAGCGGGAGTGAGGGAGAGCGGGAGTCGGGAAGAGCGAGAGTCGGAGAGAGCGAGAGTTGGGGAGAGCGGGAGTCGGGGAGAGCGGGAGTCAGGGAGAGCGGGAGTTGGGGAGAGCGAGTGTCGGGTAGAGCGAGATTCGGGGAGGGCGAGAGTCAGGGAGAGCGAGAGACGGCGAGAGCGAGAGTCGGGAGAGCGAGAGTCTTGGAGAGCGAGAGTCGTGGACAGCGGGAGTCGGGGAGAGCGGGAGTCGGGGAGAGCGAGAGTCGGGGAGAGCGGGAATCGGGAAGAGCGAGAGTCGGGGAGAGCCAGAGTCGGGGCGAGCGGGAGTCGGGGAGAGTGGGAGTCGGGGAGAGCGGGAGTCGGGGAGAGCGAGAGTCCGGGAGTGCGAGAGTCAGAGAGAGCAGGAGTCGGGGAGAGCGAGAGTCGGGGAGAACGAGAGTCGGGGAGAGCGAGAGTCGGGGATAGCGAGAGTCGGGGAGAGCGGGAGTCGGGGAGAGCGAGAGTCGGGGAGAGCGGGAGTCTGGGAGCGCGGGAGTCGGGGAGAGCGAGAGTCGGGGAGAGCGAGAGACGGGGAGAGCGAGAGTCCGGGAGAGCGAGAGTCGGGGAGAGCGAGAGTCGGGGAGAGCGAGAGTCGGGGAGAGCGAGAGTCGGGGAGAGCGAGAGTCGGGGAGAGCGAGAGTCGGGGAGAGCGGGAGTCGGGGAGAGCGAGAGTCGGGGAGAGCGAGAGTCGGGGAGAGCGGGAGTCGGGGAGAGCGAGAGTCGGGGAGAGCCAGAGTCGGGAAGAGCGAGAGTCGGGGAGAGCGGGAGTCGGGGTGAGCGGGAGTCGGGGAGAGCGGGAGTCGGGGAGAGCGAGAGTCGGGGAGAGGGAGAGTCGGAGAGAGCGGGAGTGAGGGAGAGCGGGAGTCGGGAAGAGCGAGAGTCGGAGAGAGCGAGAGTCGGGGAGAGCGGGAGTCGGGGAGAGCGGGAGTCGGGGAGAGCGAAAGTCGGGGAGAGCGAGAGACGGCGAGAGCGAGAGTCGGGAGAGCGAGAGTCTTGGAGAGCGAGAGTCGTGGACAGCGGGAGTCGGGGAGAGCGGGAGTCGGGGAGAGCGAGAGTCGGAGACAGCGAGAGTCGGGGAGAGCGAGAGTCGGGGAGAGCCAGAGTCGGGGGGAGCGGGAGTCGGGGAGAGCGGGAGTCGGGGAGAGCGGGATTCGGGGAGAGCGAGAGTCCGGGAGTGCGAGAGTCAGAGAGAGCAGGAGTCGGGGAGAGCGAGAGTCGGGGAGAGCGAGAGTCGGGGAGAGCGAGAGTCGGGGAGAGCGAGAGTCGGGGAGAGCGGGAGTCGGGGAGAGCGGGAGTCGGGGAGAGTGAGATTCGGGGAGAGCGGGAGTCTGTGATAGCGAGAGTCGGGGAGAGCGAGAGTCGGGGAGAGCGAGAGTCCGGGAGAGCAAGAGTCGGGGAGAGCGAGAGTCGGGGAGAGCGAGAGTCGGGGAGAGCGAGAGTCGGGGAGAGCGAGAGTCGGGGAGAGCGGGAGTCGGGGAGAGCGAGAGTCGGGGAGAGCGAGAGTCGGGGAGAGCGGGAGTCGGGGAGAGCGAGAGTCGGGGAGAGCCAGAGTCGGGAAGAGCGAGAGTCGGGGAGAGCGGGAGTCGGGGTGAGCGGGAGTCGGGGAGAGCGGGAGTCGGGGAGAGCGAGAGTCGGGGAGAGCGAGAGTCGGAGAGAGCGGGAGTGAGGGAGAGCGGGAGTCGGGAAGAGCGAGAGTCGGAGAGAGCGAGAGTTGGGGAGAGCGGGAGTCGGGGAGAGCGGGAGTCGGGGAGAGCGAAAGTCGGGGAGAGCGAGAGTCGGAGAGAGCGGGAGTCGGGGAGAGCGGGAGTCGGGGAGAGCGAGAGTCAGAGAGAGCGGGAGTCGGGGAGAGCGAGAGTCGGGGAGAGCGGGAGTCTGGGAGAGCGAAAGTCGGGGAGAGCGAGAGACGGCGAGAGCGAGAGTCGGGAGAGCGAGAGTCTTGGAGAGCGAGAGTCGTGGACAGCGGGAGTCGGGGAGAGCGAGAGTCGGGGAGAGCGAGAGTCGGAGACAGCGAGAGTCGGGGAGAGCGAGAGTCGGGGAGAGCGAGAGTCGGGGAGAACGAGATTCGGGGAGAGCGAGAGTCGGGGAGAGCGAGAGTCGGGGAGAGCGTGAGTCAGGGAGAGCGGGAGTTGGGGAGAGCGAGTGTCGGGTAGAGCGAGATTCGGGGAGGGCGAGAGTCAGGGAGAGCGAGAGACGGCGAGAGCGAGAGTCGGGAGAGCGAGAGTCTTGGAGAGCGAGAGTCGTGGACAGCGGGAGTCGGGGAGAGCGGGAGTCGGGGAGAGCGAGAGTCGGGGAGAGCGAGAGTCGGGGAGAGCGAGAGTCGGGGAGAGCGAGAGTCGGGGAGAGCGGGAATCGGGAAGAGCGAGAGTCGGGGAGAGCCAGAGTCGGGGCGAGCGGGAGTCGGGGAGAGTGGGAGTCGGGGAGAGCGGGAGTCGGGGAGAGCGAGAGTCGGGAGTGCGAGAGTCAGAGAGAGCAGGAGTCGGGGAGAGCGAGAGTCGGGGAGAGCGAGAGTCGGGGAGAGCGAGAGTCGGGGATAGCGAGAGTCGGGGAGAGCGGGAGTCGGGGAGAGCGAGAGTCGGGGAGAGCGGGAGTCTGGGAGCGCGGGAGTCGGGGAGAGCGAGAGTCGGGGAGAGCGAGAGTCGGGGAGAGCGAGAGTCCGGGAGAGCGAGAGTCGGGGAGAGCGAGAGTCGGGGAGAGCGAGAGTCGGGGAGAGCGAGAGTCGGGGAGAGCGAGAGTCGGGGAGAGCGAGAGTCGGGGAGAGCGGGAGTCGGGGAGAGCGAGAGTCGGGGAGAGCGAGAGTCGGGGAGAGCGGGAGTCGGGGAGAGCGAGAGTCGGGGAGAGCCAGAGTCTGGAAGAGCGAGAGTCGGGGAGAGCGGGAGTCGGGGTGAGCGGGAGTCGGGGAGAGCGGGAGTCGGGGAGAGCGAGAGTCGGGGAGAGCGAGAGTCGGAGAGAGCGGGAGTGAGGGAGAGCGGGAGTCGGGAAGAGCGAGAGTCGGAGAGAGCGAGAGTCGGGGAGAGCGGGAGTCGGGGAGAGCGGGAGTCGGGGAGAGCGAAAGTCGGGGAGAGCGAGAGACGGCAAGAGCGAGAGTCGGGAGAGCGAGAGTCTTGGAGAGCGAGAGTCGTGGACAGCGGGAGTCGGGGAGAGCGGGAGTCGGGGAGAGCGAGAGTCGGAGACAGCGAGAGTCGGGGAGAGCGAGAGTCGGGGAGAGCGAGAGTCGGGGAGAGCGAGAGTCGGGGAGAGCGGGAGTCAGAGAGAGCGGGAGTCGGGGAGAGCGAGAGTCGGGGAGAGCGGGAGTCTGGGAGAGCGAGAGTCAGGGAGAGCGAGAGTCGGGGAGAGCGAGAGTCGGGGAGAGCGGGAGTCTGGGAGAGCGGGAGTCTGGGAGAGCGAGAGTCGGGGAGAGCGGGAGTCGGGGAGAGCGAGAGTCGGGGAGAGCGGGAGTCTGGGAGAGCGGGAGTCGTGGAGAGCGAGAGTCGGGGAGAGCGAGAGTCGGGGAGAGCGAGAGACCGGGAGAGCGAGAGTCGGGGAGAGCGAGAGTCGGAGAGAGCGAGAGTCGGGGAAAGCAAGAGTCGGGGAGAGCGAAAGTCGGGGATAGCGAGAGTCGGGGAGAGCGAGAGTCGGGGAGAGCGAGAGTTGGAGAGAGCGAGTGTCGGGGAGAGAGGGAGTCGGGGAGAGCGAGAGTCGGGGAGAGCGAGAGTCGGGAAAGGGAGAGTCGGGGAGAGCGAGAGTCGGGGAGAGCGAGAGTCGGGGAGAGCGAGAGTCGGGGAGAGCGAGAGACCGGGAGAGCGAGAGTCGGGGAGAGCGAGAGTCGGGGAGAGCGAGAGTCGGGGAGAGCGAGAGTCGGGGAGAGCGGGAGTCGGGGACAGCGAGAGTCGGGGAGAGCGAGAGTCGGGGAGAGCGGGAGTCGGGGAGAGCCAGAGTCGGGGAGAGCCAGAGTCGGGGAGAGTGGGAGTCGGGGAGAGCGGGAGTCGGGGAGAGCGAGAGTCGGGGAGAGCGAGAGTCGGAGAGAGCGAGAGTCGGAGAGAGCGGGAGTCGGGGACAGCGGGATCGGGGAGAGCGAGAGTCGGAGAGAGCGAGAGTCGGGGAGAGCAGGAGTCGGGGAGAGCGGGTGTCGGAGAGAGCGGGAGTCGGGGAGAGCGAGAGTCGGGGAGAGCGAGAGTCGGAGAGAGCGAGAGTCGGAGAGAGCGGGAGTCGGGGACAGCGGGATCGGGGAGAGCGAGAGTCGGGGAGAGCGGGAGTCGGGGAGAGCGGGAGTCGGGGAGAGCGAGAGTCGGGGAGAGCGAGAGTCGGGGAGAGCGAGAGTCGGGGAGAGCGAGAGTCGGGGAGAGCCAGAGTCGGGGAGAGCGGATGTCGGAGAGAGCGAAAGTCGGGGAGAGGGAGAGTCGGGGAGAGCGAGAGTCGGGGAGAGCGAGAGTCGCAGAGAGCGAGAGTCGGGGAGAGAGGGAGTCGGGGAGAGCCAGAGTCGGGGCGAGCGGGAGTCGGGGAGAGTGGGAGTCGGGGAGAGCGGGAGTCGGGGAGAGCGAGAGTCCGGGAGTGCGAGAGTCAGAGAGAGCAGGAGTCGGGGAGAGCGAGAGTCGGGGAGAGCGAGAGTCGGGGAGAGCGAGAGTCGGGGATAGCGAGAGTCGGGGAGAGCGGGAGTCGGGGAGAGCGAGAGTCGGGGAGAGCGGGAGTCTGGGAGCGCGGGAGTCGGGGAGAGCGAGAGTCGGGGAGAGCGAGAGTCGGGGAGAGCGAGAGTCCGGGAGAGCGAGAGTCGGGGAGAGCGAGAGTCGGGGAGAGCGAGAGTCGGGGAGAGCGAGAGTCGGGGAGAGCGAGAGTCGGGGAGAGCGAGAGTCGGGGAGAGCGGGAGTCGGGGAGAGCGAGAGTCGGGGAGAGCGAGAGTCGGGGAGAGCGGGAGTCGGGGAGAGCGAGAGTCGGGGAGAGCCAGAGTCGGGAAGAGCGAGAGTCGGGGAGAGCGGGAGTCGGGGAGAGCGGGAGTCGGGGAGAGCGGGAGTGAGGGAGAGCGGGAGTCGGGAAGAGCGAGAGTCGGAGAGAGCGAGAGTCGGGGAGAGCGGGAGTCGGGGAGAGCGGGAGTCGGGGATAGCGAAAGTCGGGGAGAGCGAGAGACGGCGAGAGCGAGAGTCGGGAGAGCGAGAGTCTTGGAGAGCGAGAGTCGTGGACAGCGGGAGTCGGGGAGAGCGGGAGTCGGGGAGAGCGAGAGTCGGAGACAGCGAGAGTCGGGGAGAGCGAGAGTCGGGGAGAGCGAGAGTCGGGGAGAGCGAGAGTCGGGGAGAGCGGGAGTCAGAGAGAGCGGGAGTCGGGGAGAGCGAGAGTCGGGGAGAGCGGGAGTCTGGGAGAGCGAGAGTCAGGGAGAGCGAGAGTCGGGGAGAGTGAGAGTCGGGGAGAGCGGGAGTCTGGGAGAGCGGGAGTCTGGGAGAGCGAGAGTCGGGGAGAGCGGGAGTCGGGGAGAGCGAGAGTCGGGGAGAGCGGGAGTCTGGGAGAGCGGGAGTCGTGGAGAGCGAGAGTCGGGGAGAGCGAGAGTCGGGGAGAGCGAGAGACCGGGAGAGCGAGAGTCGGGGAGAGCGAGAGTCGGAGAGAGCGAGAGTCGGGGAAAGCAAGAGTCGGGGAGAGCGAAAGTCGGGGATAGCGAGAGTCGGGGAGAGCGAGAGTCGGGGAGAGCGAGAGTCGGAGAGAGCGAGTGTCGGGGAGAGAGGGAGTCGGGGAGAGCGAGAGTCGGGGAGAGCGAGAGTCGGGAAAGGGAGAGTCGGGGAGAGCGAGAGTCGGGGAGAGCGAGAGTCGGGGAGAGCGAGAGTCGGGGAGAGCGAGAGACCGGGAGAGCGAGAGTCGGGGAGAGCGAGAGTCGGGGAGAGCGAGAGTCGGGGAGAGCGAGAGTCGGGGAGAGCGGGAGTCGGGGACAGCGAGAGTCGGGGAGAGCGAGAGTCGGGGAGAGCGGGAGTCGGGGAGAGCCAGAGTCGGGGAGAGCAAGAGTCGGGGAGAGTGGGAGTCGGGGAGAGCGGGAGTCGGGGAGAGCGAGAGTCGGGGAGAGCGAGAGTCGGAGAGAGCGAGAGTCGGAGAGAGCGGGAGTCGGGGACAGCGGGATCGGGGAGAGCGAGAGTCGGAGAGAGCGAGAGTCGGGGAGAGCAGGAGTCGGGGAGAGCGGGTGTCGGAGAGAGCGAAAGTCGGGGAGAGGGAGAGTCGGGGAGAGCGAGAGTCGGGGAGAGCGAGAGTCGCAGAGAGCAAGAGTCGGGGAGAGAGGGAGTCGGGGAGAGCGAGAGTCGGAGAGAGCGTGAGTCGGGAGAGCGAGAGTCGGGGAGAGAGAGAGTCGGGGAGAGCGAGAGTCGGGGAGAGCGAGAGTCGGGGAGAGCGAGAGTCGGTGGCAGCGGGAGTCGGGGAGAGCGAGAGTCGGGGAGAGCGGGAGTCGGGGAGAGCGGGAGTCGGGGAGAGCGAGAGTCGAGGAGAGCGAGAGTCGGGGAGAGCGAGAGTCGGGGAGAGCCAGAGTCGGGGAGAGCCAGAGTCGGGGAGAGCGGATGTCGGAGAGAGCGAAAGTCGGGGAGAGGGAGAGTCGGGGAGAGCGAGAGTCGGGGAGAGCGAGAGTCGCAGAGAGCGAGAGTCGGGGAGAGAGGGAGTCGGGGAGTGCGAGAGTCGGAGAGAGCGAGAGTCGGGGAGAGCGAGAGTCGGGGAGAGAGAGAGTCGGGGAGAGCGAGAGTCAGGGAGAGCGAGAGTCGGGGAGAGCGAGAGTCGGTGGCAGCGGGAGTCGGGGAGAGCGAGAGTCGGGGAGAGCGAGAGTCGGTGGCAGCGGGAGTCGGGGAGAGCGAGAGTCGGGGAGAGCGAGAGTCGGGGAGAGCGAGATTCGGGGAGAGCGAGAGTCGGGGAAAGCGAGAGTCGGGGAGAGCGAGAGTCGGGGAGAGCGGGAGTCTGGGAGCGCGCGAGTCGGGGAGAGCGAGAGTCGGGGAGAGCGAGAGTCGGGGAGAGCGAGAGTCCGGGAGAGCGAGAGTCGGGGAGAGCGAGAGTCGGGGAGAGCGAGAGTCGGGGAGAGCGAGAGTCGGGGAGAGCGGGAGTCGGGGAGAGCGAGAGTCGGGGAGAGCGAGAGTCGGGGAGAGCGGGAGTCGGGGAGAGCGAGAGTCGGGGAGAGCCAGAGTCGGGAAGAGCGAGAGTCGGGGAGAGCGGGAGTCGGGGTGAGCGGGAGTCGGGGAGAGCGGGAGTCGGGGAGAGCGAGAGTCGGGGAGAGCGAGAGTCGGAGAGAGCGGGAGTGAGGGAGAGCGGGAGTCGGGAAGAGCGAGAGTCGGAGAGAGCGAGAGTCGGGGAGAGCGGGAGTCGGGGAGAGCGGGAGTCGGGGAGAGCGAAAGTCGGGGAGAGCGAGAGACGGCGAGAGCGAGAGTCGGGAGAGCGAGAGTCTTGGAGAGCGAGAGTCGTGGACAGCGGGAGTCGGGGAGAGCGGGAGTCAGGGAGAGCGAGAGTCGGAGACAGCGAGAGTCGGGGAGAGCGAGAGTCGGGTAGAGCGAGAGTCGGGGAGAGCGGGAGTCAGAGCGAGCGGGAGTCGGGGAGAGCGAGAGTCGGGGAGAGCGGGAGTCTGGGAGAGCGAGAGTCAGGGAGAGCGAGAGTCGGGGAGAGCGAGAGTCGGGGAGAGCGGGAGTCTGGGAGAGCGGGAGTCTGGGAGAGCGAGAGTCGGGGAGAGCGGGAGTCGGGGAGAGCGAGAGTCGGGGAGAGCGGGAGTCTGGGAGAGCGGGAGTCGTGGAGAGCGAGAGTCGGGGAGAGCGAGAGTCGGGGAGAGCGAGAGACCGGGAGAGCGAGAGTCGGGGAGAGCGAGAGTCGGAGAGAGCGAGAGTCGGGGAAAGCAAGAGTCGGGGAGAGCGAAAGTCGGGGATAGCGAGAGTCGGGGAGAGCGAGAGTCGGGGAGAGTGAGAGTCGGAGAGAGCGAGTGTCGGGGAGAGAGGGAGTCGGGGAGAGCGAGAGTCGGGGAGAGCGAGAGTCGGGAAAGGGAGTGTCGGGGAGAGCGAGAGTCGGGGAGAGCGAGAGTCGGGGAGAGCGAGAGACCGGGAGAGCGAGAGTCGGGGAGAGCGAGAGTCGGGGAGAGCGAGAGTTGGGGAGAGCGAGAGTCGGGGAGAGCGGGAGTCGGGGACAGCGAGAGTCGGGGAGAGCGAGAGTCGGGGAGAGCGGGAGTCGGGGAGAGCCAGAGTCGGGGAGAGCCAGAGTCGGGGAGAGTGGGAGTCGGGGAGAGCGGGAGTCGGGGAGAGCGGGAGTCGGGGAGAGCGAGAGCCGGGGAGAGCGAGAGTCGGAGAGAGCGAGAGTCGGAGAGAGCGGGAGTCGGGGACAGCGGGATCGGGGAGAGCGAGAGTCGGAGAGAGCGAGAGTCGGGGAGAGCAGGAGTCGGGGAGAGCGGGTGTCGGAGAGAGCGAAAGTCGGGGAGAGGGAGAGTCGGGGAGAGCGAGAGTCGGGGAGAGCGAGAGTCGCAGAGAGCAAGAGTCGGGGAGAGAGGGAGTCGGGGAGAGTGAGAGTCGGAGAGAGCGAGAGTCGGAGAGAGCGGGAGTCGGGGACAGCGGGATCGGGGAGAGCGAGAGTCGGAAAGAGCGAGAGTCGGGGAGAGCAGGAGTCGGGGAGAGCGGGTGTCGGAGAGAGCGAAAGTCGGGGAGAGGGAGAGTCGGGGAGAGCGAGAGTCGGGGAGAGCGAGAGTCGCAGAGAGCAAGAGTCGGGGAGAGAGGGAGTCGGGGAGAGTGAGAGTCGGAGAGAGCGAGAGTCGGGGAGAGCGAGATTCGGGGAGAGCGAGAGTCGGGGAGAGCGAGAGTCGGGGAGAGCGGGAGTCGGGGAGAGCGGGAGTCGGGGAGTGCGAGTGTCGGAGAGAGCGAGAGTCGGGGAGGGCGAGAGTCAGGGAGAGCGAGAGACGGCGAGAGCGAGAGTCGGGAGAGCGAGAGTCTTGGAGAGCGAGAGTCGTGGACAGCGGGAGTCGGTGAGAGCGGGAGTCAGGGAGAGCGAGAGTCGGGGAGAGCGGGAGTCGGGGAGAGCGGGAGTCGGGGAGAGCGAGATTCAGGGAGAGCGGGAGTCTGGGAGAGCGAGAGTCGGGGAGAGCGAGAGTCGGGGAGAGCGAGAGTCGGGGAGAGCGGCAGTCTGGGAGAGCGGGAGACTGGGAGAGCGAGAGTCGGGGAGAGCGGGAGTCGGGGAGAGCGTGAATCGGGGAGAGCGTGACTCTGGGAGCGCGGGAGTTGGGGAGAGCGAGAGTCGGGGAGAGCGAGAGTCGGGGAGAGCGAGAGTCTGGGAGAGCGAGAGTCGGGGAGATCGAGAGTCGGGGAGAGCGAGAGTCGGGGAGAGCGAGAGTCGGGGAGAGCGAGAGTCGGGGAGAGCGAGAGTCGGGGATAGCGCGAGTCGGGGAGAGCGAGAGTCGGGGAGAGCGAGAGTCGGGGAGAGCGGGAATCGGGGAGAGCGAGAGTCGGGGAGAGCCAGAGTCGGGGCGAGCGGGAGTCGGGGAGAGCGGGAGTCGGGGAGAGCGGGAGTCGGGGAGAGCGAGAGTCCGGGAGTGCGAGAGTCAGAGAGAGCAGGAGTCGGGGAGAGCGAGAGTCGGGGAGAGCGAGTGTCAGGGAGAGCGAGAGTCGGGGAGAGCGAGAGTCGGGGAGAGCGGGCGTCGGGGAGAGCGGGAGTCGGGGAGAGCGAGATTCGGGGAGAGCGGGAGTCTGGCATAGCGAGAGTCGGGGAGAGCGAGAGTCAGGGAGAGCGAGAGTCGGGGAGAGCGGGAGTCTGGGAGCGCGGGAGTCGGGGAGAGCGAGAGTCGGGGAGAGCGAGAGTCGGGGAGAGCGAGAGTCCGGGAGAGCGAGAGTCGGGGAGAGCGAGAGTCGGGGAGAGCGAGAGTCGGGGAGAGCGAGAGTCGGGGAGAGCGAGAGTCGGGGAGAGCGGGAGTCGGGGAGAGCGAGAGTCGGGGAGAGCGAGAGTCGGGGAGAGCGGGAGTCGGGGAGAGCGAGAGTCGGGGAGAGCCAGAGTCGGGAAGAGCGAGGGTCGGGGAGAGCAGGAGTCGGGGTGAGCGGGAGTCGGGGAGAGCGGGAGTCGGGGAGAGCAAGAGTCGGGGAGAGCGAGAGTCGGAGAGAGCGGGAGTGAGGGAGAGCGGGAGTCGGGAAGAGCGAGAGTCGGAGAGAGCGAGAGTCGGGGAGAGCGGGAGTCGGGGAGAGCGGAAGTCGGGGAGAGCGAAAGTCGGGGAGAGCGAGAGACGGCGAGAGCGAGAGTCGGGAGAGCGAGAGTCTTGGAGAGCGAGAGTCGTGGACAGCGGGAGTCGGGGAGAGCGGGAGTCGGGGAGAGCGAGAGTCGGAGACAGCGAGAGTCGGGGAGAGCGAGAGGCGGGGGAGAGCGAGAGTCGGGGAGAGCGAGAGTCGGGGAGAGCGGGAGTCAGAGAGAGCGGGAGTCGGGGAGAGCGAGAGTCGGAGAGAGCGAGAGTCGGGGAGAGCGAGAGTCGGGGAGAGAGAGAGTCGGAGAGAGCGAGAGTCGGGGAGAGCAGGAGTCGGGGAGAGCGGGTGTCGGAGAGAGCGAAAGTCGGGGAGAGGGAGAGTCGGGGAGAGCGAGAGTCGGGGAGAGCGAGAGTCGCAGAGAGCAAGAGTCGGGGAGAGAGGGAGTCGGGGAGAGCGAGAGTCGGAGAGAGCGAGAGTCGGGGAGAGCGAGAGTCGGGGAGAGAGAGAGTCGGGGAGAGCGAGAGTCGGGGAGAGCGAGAGTCGGGGAGAGCGAGAGTCGGTGGCAGCGGGAGTCGGGGAGAGCGAGAGTCGGGGAGAGCGGGAGTCGGGGAGAGCGGGAGTCGGGGAGAGCGAGAGTCGGGGAGAGCGAGAGTCGGGGAGAGCGAGAGTCGGGGAGAGCCAGAGTCGGGGAGAGCGGATGTCGGAGAGAGCGAAAGTCGGGGAGAGGGAGAGTCGGGGAGAGCGAGAGTCGGGGAGAGCGAGAGTCGCAGAGAGCGAGAGTCGGGGAGAGAGGGAGTCGGGGAGTGCGAGAGTCGGAGAGAGCGAGAGTCGGGGAGAGCGAGAGTCGGGGAGAGAGAGAGTCGGGGAGAGCGAGAGTCGGGGAGAGCGAGAGTCGGGGAGAGCGAGAGTCGGTGGCAGCGGGAGTCGGGGAGAGCGAGAGTCGGGGAGAGCGAGAGTCGGTGGCAGCGGGAGTCGGGGAGAGCGAGAGTCGGGGAGAGCGAGAGTCGGGGAGAGCGAGATTCGGGGAGAGCGAGAGTCGGGGAAAGCGAGAGTCGGGGAGAGCGAGAGTCGGGGAGAGCGGGAGTCTGGGAGCGCGGGAGTCGGGGAGAGCGAGAGTCGGGGAGAGCGAGAGTCGGGGAGAGCGAGAGTCCGGGAGAGCGAGAGTCGGGGAGAGCGAGAGTCGGGGAGAGCGAGAGTCGGGGAGAGCGAGAGTCGGGGAGAGCGGGAGTCGGGGAGAGCGAGAGTCGGGGAGAGCGAGAGTCGGGGAGAGCGGGAGTCGGGGAGAGCGAGAGTCGGGGAGAGCCAGAGTCAGGAAGAGCGAGAGTCGGGGAGAGCGGGAGTCGGGGTGAGCGGGAGTCGGGGAGAGCGGGAGTCGGGGAGAGCGAGAGTCGGGGAGAGCGAGAGTCGGAGAGAGCGGGAGTGAGGGAGAGCGGGAGTCGGGAAGAGCGAGAGTCGGAGAGAGCGAGAGTCGGGGAGAGCGGGAGTCGGGGAGAGCGGGAGTCGGGGAGAGCGAAAGTCGGGGAGAGCGAGAGACGGCGAGAGCGAGAGTCGGGAGAGCGAGAGTCTTGGAGAGCGAGTGTCGTGGACAGCGGGAGTCGGGGAGAGCGGGAGTCAGGGAGAGCGAGAGTCGGAGACAGCGAGAGTCGGGGAGAGCGAGAGTCGGGTAGAGCGAGAGTCGGGGAGAGCGGGAGTCAGAGAGAGCGGGAGTCGGGGAGAGCGAGAGTCGGGGAGAGCGGGAGTCTGGGAGAGCGAGAGTCAGGGAGAGCGAGAGTCGGGGAGAGCGAGAGTCGGGGAGAGCGGGAGTCTGGGAGAGCGGGAGTCTGGGAGAGCGAGAGTCGGGGAGAGCGGGAGTCGGGGAGAGCGAGAGTCGGGGAGAGCGGGAGTCTGGGAGAGCGGGAGTCGTGGAGAGCGAGAGTCGGGGAGAGCGAGAGTCGGGGAGAGCGAGAGACCGGGAGAGCGAGAGTCGGGGAGAGCGAGAGTCGGAGAGAGCGAGAGTCGGGGAAAGCAAGAGTCGGGGAGAGCGAAAGTCGGGGATAGCGAGAGTCGGGGAGAGCGAGAGTCGGGGAGAGTGAGAGTCGGAGAGAGCGAGTGTCGGGGAGAGAGGGAGTCGGGGAGAGCGAGAGTCGGGGAGAGCGAGAGTCGGGAAAGGGAGTGTCGGGGAGAGCGAGAGTCGGGGAGAGCGACAGTCGGGGAGAGCGAGAGACCGGGAGAGCGAGAGTCGGGGAGAGCGAGAGTCGGGGAGAGCGAGAGTTGGGGAGAGCGAGAGTCGGGGAGAGCGGGAGTCGGGGACAGCGAGAGTCGGGGAGAGCGAGAGTCGGGGAGAGCGGGAGTCGGGGAGAGCCAGAGTCGGGGAGAGCCAGAGTCGGGGAGAGTGGGAGTCGGGGAGAGCGGGAGTCGGGGAGAGCGGGAGTTGGGGAGAGCGAGAGCCGGGGAGAGCGAGAGTCGGAGAGAGCGAGAGTCGGAGAGAGCGGGAGTCGGGGACAGCGGGATCGGGGAGAGCGAGAGTCGGAGAGAGCGAGAGTCGGGGAGAGCAGGAGTCGGGGAGAGCAGGTGTCGGAGAGAGCGAAAGTCGGGGAGAGGGAGAGTCAGGGAGAGCGAGAGTCGGGGAGAGCGAGAGTCGCAGAGAGCAAGAGTCGGGGAGAGAGGGAGTCGGGGAGAGTGAGAGTCGGAGAGAGCGAGAGTCGGGGAGAGCGAGATTCGGGGAGAGCGAGAGTCGGGGAGAGCGAGAGTCGGGGAGAGCGGGAGTCGGGGAGAGCGGGAGTCGGGGAGAGCGAGTGTCGGAGAGAGCGAGTGTCGGGGAGGGCGAGAGTCAGGGAGAGCGAGAGACGGCGAGAGCGAGAGTCGGGAGAGCGAGAGTCTTGGAGAGCGAGAGTCGTGGACAGCGGGAGTCGGTGAGAGCGGGAGTCAGGGAGAGCGAGAGTCGGGGAGAGCGGGAGTCGGGGAGAGCGGGAGTCGGGGAGAGCGAGATTCAGGGAGAGCGGGAGTCTGGGAGAGCGAGAGTCGGGGAGAGCGAGAGTCGGGGAGAGCGAGAGTCGGGGAGAGCGGCAGTCTGGGAGAGCGGGAGACTGGGAGAGCGAGAGTCGGGGAGAGCGGGAGTCGGGGAGAGCGTGAATCGGGGAGAGCGTGACTCTGGGAGCGCGGGAGTTGGGGAGAGCGAGAGTCGGGGAGAGCGAGAGTCGGGGAGAGCGAGAGTCTGGGAGAGCGAGAGTCGGGGAGATCGAGAGTCGGGGAGAGCGAGAGTCGGGGAGAGCGAGAGTCGGGGAGAGCGAGAGTCGGGGAGAGCGAGAGTCGGGGATAGCGCGAGTCGGGGAGAGCGAGAGTCGGGGAGAGCGAGAGTCGGGGAGAGCGGGAATCGGGGAGAGCGAGAGTCGGGGAGAGCCAGAGTCGGGGCGAGCGGGAGTCGGGGAGAGCGGGAGTCGGGGAGAGCGGGAGTCGGGGAGAGCGAGAGTCCGGGAGTGCGAGAGTCAGAGAGAGCAGGAGTCGGGGAGAGCGAGAGTCGGGGAGAGCGAGTGTCGGGGAGAGCGAGAGTCGGGGAGAGCGAGAGTCGGGGAGAGCGGGCGTCGGGGAGAGCGGGAGTCGGGGAGAGCGAGATTCGGGGAGAGCGGGAGTCTGGCATAGCGAGAGTCGGGGAGAGCGAGAGTCGGGGAGAGCGAGAGTCGGGGAGAGCGGGAGTCTGGGAGCGCGGGAGTCGGGGAGAGCGAGAGTCGGGGAGAGCGAGAGTCGGGGAGAGCGAGAGTCCGGGAGAGCGAGAGTCGGGGAGAGCGAGAGTCGGGGAGAGCGAGAGTCGGGGAGAGCGAGAGTCGGGGAGAGCGGGAGTCGGGGAGAGCGAGAGTCGGGGAGAGCGAGAGTCGGGGAGAGCGGGAGTCGGGGAGAGCGAGAGTCGGGGAGAGCCAGATTCGGGAAGAGCGAGAGTCGGGGAGAGCAGGAGTCGGGGTGAGCGGGAGTCGGGGAGAGCGGGAGTCGGGGAGAGCAAGAGTCGGGGAGAGCGAGAGTCGGAGAGAGCGGGAGTGAGGGAGAGCGGGAGTCGGGAAGAGCGAGAGTCGGAGAGAGCGAGAGTCGGGGAGAGCGGGAGTCGGGGAGAGCGGAAGTCGGGGAGAGCGAAAGTCGGGGAGAGCGAGAGACGGCGAGAGCGAGAGTCGGGAGAGCGAGAGTCTTGGAGAGCGAGAGTCGTGGACAGCGGGAGTCGGGGAGAGCGGGAGTCGGGGAGAGCGAGAGTCGGAGACAGCGAGAGTCGGGGAGAGCGAGAGGCGGGGAGAGCGAGAGTCGGGGAGAGCGAGAGTCGGGGAGAGCGGGAGTCAGAGAGAGCGGGAGTCGGGGAGAGCGAGAGTCGGAGAGAGCGAGTGTCGGGGAGAGAGGGAGTCGGGGAGAGCGAGAGTCGGGGAGAGCGAGAGTCGGGAAAGGGAGAGTCGGGGAGAGCGAGAGTCGGGGAGAGCGAGAGTCGGGGAGAGCGAGAGTCGGGGAGAGCGAGAGACCGGGAGAGCGAGAGTCGGGGAGAGCGAGAGTCGGGGAGAGCGAGAGTCGGGGAGAGCGAGAGTCGGGGAGAGCGGGAGTCGGGGACAGCGAGAGTCGGGGAGAGCGAAAGTCGGGGAGAGCGGGAGTCGGGTCGAGCCAGAGTCGGGGAGAGCCAGAGTCGGGGAGAGCAGGAGTCGGGGAGAGCGGGTGTCGGAGAGAGCGAAAGTCGGGGAGAGGGAGAGTCGGGGAGAGCGAGAGTCGGGGAGAGCGAGAGTCGCAGAGAGCAAGAGTCGGGGAGAGAGGGAGTCGGGGAGAGCGAGAGTCGGAGAGAGCGAGAGTCGGGGAGAGCGAGAGTCGGGGAGAGAGAGAGTCGGGGAGAGCGAGAGTCGGGGAGAGCGAGAGTCGGGGAGAGCGAGAGTCGGGGAGAGCGAGAGTCGGTGGCAGCGGGAGTCGGGGAGAGCGAGAGTCGGGGAGAGCGGGAGTCGGGGAGAGCGGGAGTCGGGGAGAGCGAGAGTCGGGGAGAGCGAGAGTCAGGGAGAGCGAGAGTCGGGGAGAGCGAGAGTCGGGGAGAGCGGATGTCGGAGAGAGCGAAAGTCGGGGAGAGGGAGAGTCGGGGAGAGCGAGAGTCGGGGAGAGCGAGAGTCGCAGAGAGCGAGAGTCGGGGAGAGAGGGAGTCGGGGAGTGCGAGAGTCGGAGAGAGCGAGAGTCGGGGAGAGCGAGAGTCGGGGAGAGAGAGAGTCGGGGAGAGTGAGAGTCGGGGAGAGCGAGAGTCGGGGAGAGCGAGAGTCGGTGGCAGCGGGAGTCGGGGAGAGCGAGAGTCGGGGAGAGCGAGAGTCGGTTGCAGCGGGAGTCGGGGAGAGCGAGAGTCGGGGAGAGCGAGAGTCGGGGAGAGCGAGAGTCGGGGAGAGCGAGAGTCGGGGAGAGCGAGATTCGGGGAGAGCGAGAGTCGGGGAGAGCGAGAGTGGGGGAGAGCGGGAGTCGGGGAGAGCGGGAGTCGGGGAGAGCGAGTGTCGGGGAGAGCGAGAGTCGGGGAGGGCGAGAGTCAGGGAGAGCGAGAGACGGCGAGAGCGAGAGTCGGGAGAGCGAGAGTCTTGGAGAGCGAGAGACGTGGACTGCGGGAGTCGGGGAGAGCGGGAGTCAGGGAGAGCGAGAGTCGGGGAGAGCGGGAGTCGGGGAGAGCGGGAGTCGGGGAGAGCGAGATTCAGGGAGAGCGGGAGTCTGGGAGAGCGAGAGTCGGGGAGAGCGAGAGTCGGGGAGAGCAAGAGTCGGGGAGAGCGGCAGTCTGGGAGAGCGGGAGACTGGGAGAGCGAGAGTCGGAGAGAGCGGGGGTCGGGGAGAGCGTGAATCGGGGAGAGCGGGACTCTGGGAGCGCGGGAGTTGGGGAGAGCGAGAGTCGGGGAGAGCGAGAGTCGGGGAGAGCGAGAGTCTGGGAGAGCGAGAGTCGGGGAGATCGAGAGTCGGGGAGAGCGAGAGTCGGGGAGAGCGAGAGTCGGGGAGAGCGAGAGTCCGGGAGAGCGAGAGTCGGGGATAGCGCGAGTCGGGGAGAGCGAGAGTCGGGGAGAGCGAGAGTCGGGGAGAGCGGGAATCGGGGAGAGCGAGAGTCGGGGAGAGCCAGAGTCGGGGCGAGCGGGAGTCGGGGAGAGCGGGAGTCGGGGAGAGCGGGAGTCGGGGAGAGCGAGAGTCCGGGAGTGCGAGAGTCAGAGAGAGCAGGAGTCGGGGAGAGCGAGAGTCGGGGAGAGCGAGTGTCGGGGAGAGCGAGAGTCGGGGAGAGCGAGAGTCGGGGAGAGCGGGCGTCGGGGAGAGCGGGAGTCGGGGAGAGCGAGATTCGGGGTGAGCGGGAGTCTGGCATAGCGAGAGTCGGGGAGAGCGAGAGTCGGGGAGAGCGAGAGTCGGGGAGAGCGGGAGTCTGGGAGCGCGGGAGTCGGGGAGAGCGAGAGTCGGGGAGAGCGAGAGTCGGGGAGAGCGAGAGTCCGGGAGAGCGAGAGTCGGGGAGAGCGAGAGTCGGGGAGAGCGAGAGTCGGGGAGAGCGAGAGTCGGGGAGAGCGAGAGTCGGGGAGAGCGGGAGTCGGGGAGAGCGAGAGTCGGGGAGAGCGAGAGTCGGGGAGAGCGGGAGTCGGGGAGAGCGAGAGTCGGGGAGAGCCAGAGTCGGGAAGAGCGAGAGTCGGGGAGAGCAGGAGTCGGGGTGAGCGGGAGTCGGGGAGAGCGGGAGTCGGGGAGAGCAAGAGTCGGGGAGAGCGAGAGTCGGAGAGAGCGGGAGTGAGGGAGAGCGGGAGTCGGGAAGAGCGAGAGTCGGAGAGAGCGAGAGTCGGGGAGAGCGGGAGTCGGGGAGAGCGGAAGTCGGGGAGAGCGAAAGTCGGGGAGAGCGAGAGACGGCGAGAGCGAGAGTCGGGAGAGCGAGAGTCTTGGAGAGCGAGAGTCGTGGACAGCGGGAGTCGGGGAGAGCGGGAGTCGGGGAGAGCGAGAGTCGGAGACAGCGAGAGTCGGGGAGAGCGAGAGGCGGGGAGAGCGAGAGTCGGGGAGAGCGAGAGTCGGGGAGAGCGGGAGTCAGAGAGAGCGGGAGTCGGGGAGAGCGAGAGTCGGAGAGAGCGAGAGTCGGGGAGAGCGAGAGTCGGGGAGAGAGAGAGTCGGAGAGAGCGAGAGTCGGGGAGAGCAGGAGTCGGGGAGAGCGGGTGTCGGAGAGAGCGAAAGTCGGGGAGAGGGAGAGTCGGGGAGAGCGAGAGTCGGGGAGAGCGAGAGTCGCAGAGAGCAAGAGTCGGGGAGAGAGGGAGTCGGGGAGAGCGAGAGTCGGAGAGAGCGAGAGTCGGGGAGAGCGAGAGTCGGGGAGAGAGAGAGTCGGGGAGAGCGAGAGTCGGGGAGAGCGAGAGTCGGGGAGAGCGAGAGTCGGTGGCAGCGGGAGTCGGGGAGAGCGAGAGTCGGGGAGAGCGGGAGTCGGGGAGAGCGGGAGTCGGGGAGAGCGAGAGTCGGGGAGAGCGAGAGTCGGGGAGAGCGAGAGTCGGGGAGAGCCAGAGTCGGGGAGAGCGGATGTCGGAGAGAGCGAAAGTCGGGGAGAGGGAGAGTCGGGGAGAGCGAGAGTCGGGGAGAGCGAGAGTCGCAGAGAGCGAGAGTCGGGGAGAGAGGGAGTCGGGGAGTGCGAGAGTCGGAGAGAGCGAGAGTCGGGGAGAGCGAGAGTCGGGGAGAGAGAGAGTCGGGGAGAGCGAGAGTCGGGGAGAGCGAGAGTCGGGGAGAGCGAGAGTCGGTGGCAGCGGGAGTCGGGGAGAGCGAGAGTCGGGGAGAGCGAGAGTCGGTGGCAGCGGGAGTCGGGGAGAGCGAGAGTCGGGGAGAGCGAGAGTCGGGGAGAGCGAGATTCGGGGAGAGCGAGAGTCGGGGAAAGCGAGAGTCGGGGAGAGCGAGAGTCGGGGAGAGCGGGAGTCTGGGAGCGCGGGAGTCGGGGAGAGCGAGAGTCGGGGAGAGCGAGAGTCGGGGAGAGCGAGAGTCCGGGAGAGCGAGAGTCGGGGAGAGCGAGAGTCGGGGAGAGCGAGAGTCGGGGAGAGCGGGAGTCGGGGAGAGCGAGAGTCGGGGAGAGCGAGAGTCGGGGAGAGCGGGAGTCGGGGAGAGCGAGAGTCGGGGAGAGCCAGAGTCGGGAAGAGCGAGAGTCGGGGAGAGCGGGAGTCGGGGTGAGCGGGAGTCGGGGAGAGCGGGAGTCGGGGAGAGCGAGAGTCGGGGAGAGCGAGAGTCGGAGAGAGCGGGAGTGAGGGAGAGCGGGAGTCGGGAAGAGCGAGAGTCGGAGAGAGCGAGAGTCGGGGAGAGCGGGAGTCGGGGAGAGCGGGAGTCGGGGAGAGCGAAAGTCGGGGAGAGCGAGAGACGGCGAGAGCGAGAGTCGGGAGAGCGAGAGTCTTGGAGAGCGAGTGTCGTGGACAGCGGGAGTCGGGGAGAGCGGGAGTCAGGGAGAGCGAGAGTCGGAGACAGCGAGAGTCGGGGAGAGCGAGAGTCGGGTAGAGCGAGAGTCGGGGAGAGCGGGAGTCAGAGAGAGCGGGAGTCGGGGAGAGCGAGAGTCGGGGAGAGCGGGAGTCTGGGAGAGCGAGAGTCAGGGAGAGCGAGAGTCGGGGAGAGCGAGAGTCGGGGAGAGCGGGAGTCTGGGAGAGCGGGAGTCTGGGAGAGCGAGAGTCGGGGAGAGCGGGAGTCGGGGAGAGCGAGAGTCGGGGAGAGCGGGAGTCTGGGAGAGCGGGAGTCGTGGAGAGCGAGAGTCGGGGAGAGCGAGAGTCGGGGAGAGCGAGAGACCGGGAGAGCGAGAGTCGGGGAGAGCGAGAGTCGGAGAGAGCGAGAGTCGGGGAAAGCAAGAGTCGGGGAGAGCGAAAGTCGGGGATAGCGAGAGTCGGGGAGAGCGAGAGTCGGGGAGAGTGAGAGTCGGAGAGAGCGAGTGTCGGGGAGAGAGGGAGTCGGGGAGAGCGAGAGTCGGGGAGAGCGAGAGTCGGGAAAGGGAGTGTCGGGGAGAGCGAGAGTCGGGGAGAGCGACAGTCGGGGAGAGCGAGAGACCGGGAGAGCGAGAGTCGGGGAGAGCGAGAGTCGGGGAGAGCGAGAGTTGGGGAGAGCGAGAGTCGGGGAGAGCGGGAGTCGGGGACAGCGAGAGTCGGGGAGAGCGAGAGTCGGGGAGAGCGGGAGTCGGGGAGAGCCAGAGTCGGGGAGAGCCAGAGTCGGGGAGAGCGGGAGTCGGGGAGAGCGGGAGTTGGGGAGAGCGAGAGCCGGGGAGAGCGAGAGTCGGGGAGAGCGAGAGTCTGGGAGAGCGGGAGTCGGGGAGAGCGGGAGTCGGGGAGAGCGAGAGTCGGGGAGAGCGGGAGTCGGGGAGAGCGAGAGTCGGGGAGGGCGACAGTCAGGGAGAGCGAGAGACGGCGAGAGCGAGAGTCGGGAGAGCGAGAGTCTTGGAGAGCGAGAGTCGTGGACAGCGGGAGTCGGGGAGAGCGGGAGTCAGGGAGATCGAGAGTCGGGGAGAGCGGGAGTCGGGGATAGCGGGAGTCGGGGAGAGCGAGATTCAGGGAGAGCGGGAGTCTGGGAGAGCGAGAGTCGGGGAGAGCGAGAGTCGGGGAGAGCGAGAGTCGGGGAGAGCGGCAGTCTGGGAGAGCGGGAGACTGGGAGAGCGAGAGTCGGGGAGAGCGGGAGTCGGGGAGAGCGTGAATCGGGGAGAGCGTGACTCTGGGAGCGCGGGAGTTGGGGAGAGCGAGAGTCGGGGAGAGCGAGAGTCGGGGAGAGCGAGAGTCTGGGAGAGCGAGAGTCGGGGAGAGCGGGAGTCGGGGAGAGCGAGAGTCGGGGAGAGCCAGAGTCGGGAAGAGCGAGAGTCGGGGAGAGCGGGAGTCGGGGTGAGCGGGAGTCGGGGAGAGCGGGAGTCGGGGAGAGCGAGAGTCGGGGAGAGCGAGAGTCGGAGAGAGCGGGAGTGAGGGAGAGCGGGAGTCGGGAAGAGCGAGAGTCGGAGAGAGCGAGAGTCGGGGAGAGCGGGAGTCGGGGAGAGCGGGAGTCGGGGAGAGCGAAAGTCGGGCAGAGCGAGAGTCGGAGAGAGCGGGAGTCGGGGAGAGCGGGAGTCGGGGAGAGCGAGAGTCAGAGAGAGCGGGAGTCGGGGAGAGCGAGAGTCGGGGAGAGCGGGAGTCGGGGAGAGCGAGAGTCGGAGACAGCGAGAGTCGGGGAGAGCGAGAGTCGGGGAGAGCGAGAGTCGGGGAGAACGAGATTCGGGGAGAGCGAGAGTCGGGGAGAGCGAGAGTCGGGGAGAGCGGGAGTAGGGGAGAGCGGGAGTTGGGGAGAGCGAGTGTCGGGTGGAGCGAGATTCGGGGAGGGCGAGAGTCAGGGAGAGCGAGAGACGGCGAGAGCGAGAGTCGGGAGAGCGAGAGTCTTGGAGAGCGAGAGTCGTGGACAGCGGGAGTCGGGGAGAGCGGGAGTCGGGGAGAGCGAGAGTCGGGGAGAGCGAGAGTCGGGGAGAGCGAGAGTCGGGGAGAGCGAGAGTCGGGGAGAGCGGGAATCGGGGAGAGCGAGAGTCGGGGAGAGCCAGAGTCGGGGCGAGCGGGAGTCGGGGAGAGTGGGAGTCGGGGAGAGCGGGAGTTGGGGAGAGCGAGAGTCGGGGATAGCGAGAGTCGGGGAGAGCGGGAGTCGGGGAGAGCGAGAGTCGGGGAGAGCGGGAGTCTGGGAGCGCGAGAGTCGGGGAGAGCGAGAGTCGGGGAGAGCGAGAGTCGGGGAGAGCGAGAGTCGGGGAGAGCGAGAGTCGGGGAGAGCGAGAGTCGGGGAGAGCGGGAGTCGGGGAGAGCCAGAGTCGGGGAGAGCCAGAGTCGGGAAGAGCGAGAGTCGGGGAGAGCGGGAGTCGGGGTGAGCGGGAGTCGGGGAGAGCGGGAGTCGGGGAGAGCGAGAGTCGGGGAGAGCGAGAGTCGGAGAGAGCGGGAGTGAGGGAGAGCGGGAGTCGGGAAGAGCGAGAGTCGGAGAGAGCGAGAGTCGGGGAGAGCGGGAGTCGGGGAGAGCGGAAGTCGGGGAGAGCGAAAGTCGGGGAGAGCGAGAGACGGCGAGAGCGAGAGTCTTGGAGAGCGAGAGTCGTGGACAGCGGGAGTCGGGGAGAGCGGGAGTCGGGGAGAGCGAGAGTCGGAGACAGCGAGAGTCGGGGAGAGCGAGAGGCGGGGAGAGCGAGAGTCGGGGAGAGCGAGAGTCGGGGAGAGCGGGAGTCAGAGAGAGCGGGAGTCGGGGAGAGCGAGAGTCGGAGAGAGCGAGAGTCGGGGAGAGCGAGAGTCGGGGAGAGAGAGAGTCGGAGAGAGCGAGAGTCGGGGAGAGCAGGAGTCGGGGAGAGCGGGTGTCGGAGAGAGCGAAAGTCGGGGAGAGGGAGAGTCGGGGAGAGCGAGAGTCGGGGAGAGCGAGAGTCGCAGAGAGCAAGAGTCGGGGAGAGAGGGAGTCGGGGAGAGCGAGAGTCGGAGAGAGCGAGAGTCGGGGAGAGCGAGAGTCGGGGAGAGAGAGAGTCGGGGAGAGCGAGAGTCGGGGAGAGCGAGAGTCGGGGAGAGCGAGAGTCGGTGGCAGCGGGAGTCGGGGAGAGCGAGAGTCGGGGAGAGCGGGAGTCGGGGAGAGCGGGAGTCGGGGAGAGCGAGAGTCGGGGAGAGCGAGAGTCGGGGAGAGCGAGAGTCGGGGAGAGCCAGAGTCGGGGAGAGCGGATGTCGGAGAGAGCGAAAGTCGGGGAGAGGGAGAGTCGGGGAGAGCGAGAGTCGGGGAGAGCGAGAGTCGCAGAGAGCGAGAGTCGGGGAGAGAGGGAGTCGGGGAGTGCGAGAGTCGGAGAGAGCGAGAGTCGGGGAGAGCGAGAGTCGGGGAGAGAGAGAGTCGGGGAGAGCGAGAGTCGGGGAGAGCGAGAGTCGGGGAGAGCGAGAGTCGGTGGCAGCGGGAGTCGGGGAGAGCGAGAGTCGGGGAGAGCGAGAGTCGGTGGCAGCGGGAGTCGGGGAGAGCGAGAGTCGGGGAGAGCGAGAGTCGGGGAGAGCGAGATTCGGGGAGAGCGAGAGTCGGGGAAAGCGAGAGTCGGGGAGAGCGAGAGTCGGGGAGAGCGGGAGTCTGGGAGCGCGGGAGTCGGGGAGAGCGAGAGTCGGGGAGAGCGAGAGTCGGGGAGAGCGAGAGTCCGGGAGAGCGAGAGTCGGGGAGAGCGAGAGTCGGGGAGAGCGAGAGTCGGGGAGAGCGAGAGTCGGGGAGAGCGGGAGTCGGGGAGAGCGAGAGTCGGGGAGAGCGAGAGTCGGGGAGAGCGGGAGTCGGGGAGAGCGAGAGTCGGGGAGAGCCAGAGTCGGGAAGAGCGAGAGTCGGGGAGAGCGGGAGTCGGGGTGAGCGGGAGTCGGGGAGAGCGGGAGTCGGGGAGAGCGAGAGTCGGGGAGAGCGAGAGTCGGAGAGAGCGGGAGTGAGGGAGAGCGGGAGTCGGGAAGAGCGAGAGTCGGAGAGAGCGAGAGTCGGGGAGAGCGGGAGTCGGGGAGAGCGGGAGTCGGGGAGAGCGAAAGTCGGGGAGAGCGAGAGACGGCGAGAGCGAGAGTCGGGAGAGCGAGAGTCTTGGAGAGCGAGTGTCGTGGACAGCGGGAGTCGGGGAGAGCGGGAGTCAGGGAGAGCGAGAGTCGGAGACAGCGAGAGTCGGGGAGAGCGAGAGTCGGGTAGAGCGAGAGTCGGGGAGAGCGGGAGTCAGAGAGAGCGGGAGTCGGGGAGAGCGAGAGTCGGGGAGAGCGGGAGTCTGGGAGAGCGAGAGTCAGGGAGAGCGAGAGTCGGGGAGAGCGAGAGTCGGGGAGAGCGGGAGTCTGGGAGAGCGGGAGTCTGGGAGAGCGAGAGTCGGGGAGAGCGGGAGTCGGGGAGAGCGAGAGTCGGGGAGAGCGGGAGTCTGGGAGAGCGGGAGTCGTGGAGAGCGAGAGTCGGGGAGAGCGAGAGTCGGGGAGAGCGAGAGACCGGGAGAGCGAGAGTCGGGGAGAGCGAGAGTCGGAGAGAGCGAGAGTCGGGGAAAGCAAGAGTCGGGGAGAGCGAAAGTCGGGGATAGCGAGAGTCGGGGAGAGCGAGAGTCGGGGAGAGTGAGAGTCGGAGAGAGCGAGTGTCGGGGAGAGAGGGAGTCGGGGAGAGCGAGAGTCGGGGAGAGCGAGAGTCGGGAAAGGGAGTGTCGGGGAGAGCGAGAGTCGGGGAGAGCGACAGTCGGGGAGAGCGAGAGACCGGGAGAGCGAGAGTCGGGGAGAGCGAGAGTCGGGGAGAGCGAGAGTTGGGGAGAGCGAGAGTCGGGGAGAGCGGGAGTCGGGGACAGCGAGAGTCGGGGAGAGCGAGAGTCGGGGAGAGCGGGAGTCGGGGAGAGCCAGAGTCGGGGAGAGCCAGAGTCGGGGAGAGTGGGAGTCGGGGAGAGCGGGAGTCGGGGAGAGCGGGAGTTGGGGAGAGCGAGAGCCGGGGAGAGCGAGAGTCGGAGAGAGCGAGAGTCGGAGAGAGCGGGAGTCGGGGACAGCGGGATCGGGGAGAGCGAGAGTCGGAGAGAGCGAGAGTCGGGGAGAGCAGGAGTCGGGGAGAGCGGGTGTCGGAGAGAGCGAAAGTCGGGGAGAGGGAGAGTCAGGGAGAGCGAGAGTCGGGGAGAGCGAGAGTCGCAGAGAGCAAGAGTCGGGGAGAGAGGGAGTCGGGGAGAGTGAGAGTCGGAGAGAGCGAGAGTCAGGGAGAGCGAGATTCGGGGAGAGCGAGAGTCGGGGAGAGCGAGAGTCGGGGAGAGCGGGAGTCGGGGAGAGCGGGAGTCGGGGAGAGCGAGTGTCGGAGAGAGCGAGTGTCGGGGAGGGCGAGAGTCAGGGAGAGCGAGAGACGGCGAGAGCGAGAGTCGGGAGAGCGAGAGTCTTGGAGAGCGAGAGTCGTGGACAGCGGGAGTCGGTGAGAGCGGGAGTCAGGGAGAGCGAGAGTCGGGGAGAGCGGGAGTCGGGGAGAGCGGGAGTCGGGGAGAGCGAGATTCAGGGAGAGCGGGAGTCTGGGAGAGCGAGAGTCGGGGAGAGCGAGAGTCGGGGAGAGCGAGAGTCGGGGAGAGCGGCAGTCTGGGAGAGCGGGAGACTGGGAGAGCGAGAGTCGGGGAGAGCGGGAGTCGGGGAGAGCGTGAATCGGGGAGAGCGTGACTCTGGGAGCGCGGGAGTTGGGGAGAGCGAGAGTCGGGGAGAGCGAGAGTCGGGGAGAGCGAGAGTCTGGGAGAGCGAGAGTCGGGGAGATCGAGAGTCGGGGAGAGCGAGAGTCGGGGAGAGCGAGAGTCGGGGAGAGCGAGAGTCGGGGAGAGCGAGAGTCGGGGATAGCGCGAGTCGGGGAGAGCGAGAGTCGGGGAGAGCGAGAGTCGGGGAGAGCGGGAATCGGGGAGAGCGAGAGTCGGGGAGAGCCAGAGTCGGGGCGAGCGGGAGTCGGGGAGAGCGGGAGTCGGGGAGAGCGGGAGTCGGGGAGAGCGAGAGTCCGGGAGTGCGAGAGTCAGAGAGAGCAGGAGTCGGGGAGAGCGAGAGTCGGGGAGAGCGAGTGTCGGGGAGAGCGAGAGTCGGGGAGAGCGAGAGTCGGGGAGAGCGGGCGTCGGGGAGAGCGGGAGTCGGGGAGAGCGAGATTCGGGGAGAGCGGGAGTCTGGCATAGCGAGAGTCGGGGAGAGCGAGAGTCGGGGAGAGCGAGAGTCGGGGAGAGCGGGAGTCTGGGAGCGCGGGAGTCGGGGAGAGCGAGAGTCGGGGAGAGCGAGAGTCGGGGAGAGCGAGAGTCCGGGAGAGCGAGAGTCGGGGAGAGCGAGAGTCGGGGAGAGCGAGAGTCGGGGAGAGCGAGAGTCGGGGAGAGCGAGAGTCGGGGAGAGCGGGAGTCGGGGAGAGCGAGAGTCGGGGAGAGCGAGAGTCGGGGAGAGCGGGAGTCGGGGAGAGCGAGAGTCGGGGAGAGCCAGATTCGGGAAGAGCGAGAGTCGGGGAGAGCAGGAGTCGGGGTGAGCGGGAGTCGGGGAGAGCGGGAGTCGGGGAGAGCAAGAGTCGGGGAGAGCGAGAGTCGGAGAGAGCGGGAGTGAGGGAGAGCGGGAGTCGGGAAGAGCGAGAGTCGGAGAGAGCGAGAGTCGGGGAGAGCGGGAGTCGGGGAGAGCGGAAGTCGGGGAGAGCGAAAGTCGGGGAGAGCGAGAGACGGCGAGAGCGAGAGTCGGGAGAGCGAGAGTCTTGGAGAGCGAGAGTCGTGGACAGCGGGAGTCGGGGAGAGCGGGAGTCGGGGAGAGCGAGAGTCGGAGACAGCGAGAGTCGGGGAGAGCGAGAGGCGGGGAGAGCGAGAGTCGGGGAGAGCGAGAGTCGGGGAGAGCGGGAGTCAGAGAGAGCGGGAGTCGGGGAGAGCGAGAGTCGGAGAGAGCGAGTGTCGGGGAGAGAGGGAGTCGGGGAGAGCGAGAGTCGGGGAGAGCGAGAGTCGGGAAAGGGAGAGTCGGGGAGAGCGAGAGTCGGGGAGAGCGAGAGTCGGGGAGAGCGAGAGTCGGGGAGAGCGAGAGACCGGGAGAGCGAGAGTCGGGGAGAGCGAGAGTCGGGGAGAGCGAGAGTCGGGGAGAGCGAGAGTCGGGGAGAGCGGGAGTCGGGGACAGCGAGAGTCGGGGAGAGCGAGAGTCGGGGAGAGCGGGAGTCGGGTCGAGCCAGAGTCGGGGAGAGCCAGAGTCGGGGAGAGCAGGAGTCGGGGAGAGCGGGTGTCGGAGAGAGCGAAAGTCGGGGAGAGGGAGAGTCGGGGAGAGCGAGAGTCGGGGAGAGCGAGAGTCGCAGAGAGCAAGAGTCGGGGAGAGAGGGAGTCGGGGAGAGCGAGAGTCGGAGAGAGCGAGAGTCGGGGAGAGCGAGAGTCGGGGAGAGAGAGAGTCGGGGAGAGCGAGAGTCGGGGAGAGCGAGAGTCGGGGAGAGCGAGAGTCGGGGAGAGCGAGAGTCGGTGGCAGCGGGAGTCGGGGAGAGCGAGAGTCGGGGAGAGCGGGAGTCGGGGAGAGCGGGAGTCGGGGAGAGCGAGAGTCGGGGAGAGCGAGAGTCGGGGAGAGCGAGAGTCGGGGAGAGCGAGAGTCGGGGAGAGCGGATGTCGGAGAGAGCGAAAGTCGGGGAGAGGGAGAGTCGGGGAGAGCGAGAGTCGGGGAGAGCGAGAGTCGCAGAGAGCGAGAGTCGGGGAGAGAGGGAGTCGGGGAGTGCGAGAGTCGGAGAGAGCGAGAGTCGGGGAGAGCGAGAGTCGGGGAGAGAGAGAGTCGGGGAGAGCGAGAGTCGGGGAGAGCGAGAGTCGGGGAGAGCGAGAGTCGGTGGCAGCGGGAGTCGGGGAGAGCGAGAGTCGGGGAGAGCGAGAGTCGGTTGCAGCGGGAGTCGGGGAGAGCGAGAGTCGGGGAGAGCGAGAGTCGGGGAGAGCGAGAGTCGGGGAGAGCGAGAGTCGGGGAGAGCGAGATTCGGGGAGAGCGAGAGTCGGGGAGAGCGAGAGTCGGGGAGAGCGGGAGTCGGGGAGAGCGGGAGTCGGGGAGAGCGAGTGTCGGGGAGAGCGAGAGTCGGGGAGGGCGAGAGTCAGGGAGAGCGAGAGACGGCGAGAGCGAGAGTCGGGAGAGCGAGAGTCTTGGAGAGCGAGAGACGTGGACTGCGGGAGTCGGGGAGAGCGGGAGTCAGGGAGAGCGAGAGTCGGGGAGAGCGGGAGTCGGGGAGAGCGGGAGTCGGGGAGAGCGAGATTCAGGGAGAGCGGGAGTCTGGGAGAGCGAGAGTCGGGGAGAGCGAGAGTCGGGGAGAGCGAGAGTCGGGGAGAGCGGCAGTCTGGGAGAGCGGGAGACTGGGAGAGCGAGAGTCGGAGAGAGCGGGGGTCGGGGAGAGCGTGAATCGGGGAGAGCGGGACTCTGGGAGCGCGGGAGTTGGGGAGAGCGAGAGTCGGGGAGAGCGAGAGTCGGGGAGAGCGAGAGTCTGGGAGAGCGAGAGTCGGGGAGATCGAGAGTCGGGGAGAGCGAGAGTCGGGGAGAGCGAGAGTCGGGGAGAGCGAGAGTCCGGGAGAGCGAGAGTCGGGGATAGCGCGAGTCGGGGAGAGCGAGAGTCGGGGAGAGCGAGAGTCGGGGAGAGCGGGAATCGGGGAGAGCGAGAGTCGGGGAGAGCCAGAGTCGGGGCGAGCGGGAGTCGGGGAGAGCGGGAGTCGGGGAGAGCGGGACTCGGGGAGAGCGAGAGTCCGGGAGTGCGAGAGTCAGAGAGAGCAGGAGTCGGGGAGAGCGAGAGTCGGGGAGAGCGAGTGTCGGGGAGAGCGAGAGTCGGGGAGAGCGAGAGTCGGGGAGAGCGGGCGTCGGGGAGAGCGGGAGTCGGGGAGAGCGAGATTCGGGGAGAGCGGGAGTCTGGCATAGCGAGAGTCGGGGAGAGCGAGAGTCGGGGAGAGCGAGAGTCGGGGAGAGCGGGAGTCTGGGAGCGCGGGAGTCGGGGAGAGCGAGAGTCGGGGAGAGCGAGAGTCCGGGAGAGCGAGAGTCGGGGAGAGCGAGAGTCGGGGAGAGCGAGAGTCGGGGAGAGCGAGAGTCGGGGAGAGCGAGAGTCGGGGAGAGCGAGAGTCGGGGAGAGCGGCAGTCGGGGAGAGCGAGAGTCGGGGAGAGCGGGAGTCGGGGAGAGCGAGAGTCGGGGAGAGCCAGAGTCGGGAAGAGCGAGAGTCGGGGAGAGCGGGAGTCGGGGTGAGCAGGAGTCGGGGAGAGCGGGAGTCGGGGAGAGCAAGAGTCGGGGAGAGCGAGAGTCGGAGAGAGCGGGAGTGAGGGAAAGCGGGAGTTGGGAAGAGCGAGAGTCGGAGAGAGCGAGAGTCGGGGAGAGCGGGAGTCGGGGAGAGCGGGAGTCGGGGAGAGCGAAAGTCGGGGAGAGCGAGAGATGGCGAGAGCGAGAGTCGGGAGAGCGAGAGTCTTGGAGAGCGAGTGTCGTGGACAGCGGGAGTCGGGGAGAGCGGGAGTCGGGGAGAGCGAGAGTCGGAGACAGCGAGAGTCGGGGAGAGCGAGAGTCGGGGAGAGCGAGAGTCGGGGAGAGCGAGAGTCGGGGAGAGCGGGAGTGAGAGAGAGCGGGAGTCGGGGAGAGCGAGAGTCGGGGAGAGCGGGAGTCTGGGAGAGCGAGAGTCAGGGAGAGCGAGAGTCGGGGAGAGCGAGAGTCGGGGAGAGCGGGAGTCTGGGAGAGCGGGAGTCTGGGAGAGCGAGAGTCGGGGAGAGCGGGAGTCGGGGAGAGCGAGAGTCGGGGAGAGCGGGAGTCTGGGAGAGCGGGAGTCGTGGAGAGCGAGAGTCGGGGAGAGCGAGAGTCGGGGAGAGCGAGAGACCGGGAGAGCGAGAGTCGGGGAGAGCGAGAGTCGGGGAGAGCGAGTGTCGGGGAGAGCGAGAGTCGGTGAGAGCGGGAGTCGGGGACAGCGAGAGTCGGGGAGAGCGAGAGACGGTGAGAGCAAGAGTCGGGAGAGCGAGAGTCTTGGAGAGCGAGAGTCGTGGACAGCGGGAGTCGGGGAGAGCGGGAGTCGGGAAGAGCGAGAGTCGGGGAGAGCGAGAGTCGGGGAGAGCGAGAGTCGGGGAGAGCGGGAGTCGGGGAGAGCGGGAGTCGGGGAGAGCGAGATTCGGGGAGAGCGGGAGTCTGGGATAGCGAGAGTCGGGTAGAGCGAGAGTCGGGGAGAGCGAGAGTCGGTGGCAGCGGGAGTCGGGGAGAGCGAGAGTCGGGGAGAGCGAGAGTCGGGGAGAGCGAGAGTCGGGGAGAGCGAGAGTCGGGGAGAGCGAGATTCGGGGAGAGCGAGAGTCGGGGAGAGCGAGAGTCTGGGAGAGCGGGAGTCGGGGAGAGCGAGTGTCGGAGAGAGCGAGAGTCGGGGAGGGCGACAGTCAGGGAGAGCGAGAGACGGCGAGAGCGAGAGTCGGGAGAGCGAGAGTCTTGGAGAGCGAGAGCCGTGGACAGCGGGAGTCGGGGAGAGCGGGAGTCAGGGAGATCGAGAGTCGGGGAGAGCGGGAGTCGGGGATAGCGGGAGTCGGGGAGAGCGAGATTCAGGGAGAGCGGGAGTCTGGGAGAGCGAGAGTCGGGGAGAGCGAGAGTCGGGGAGAGCGAGAGTCGGGGAGAGCGGCAGTCTGGGAGAGCGGGAGACTGGGAGAGCGAGAGTCGGGGAGAGCGGGAGTCGGGGAGAGCGTGAATCGGGGAGAGCGTGACTCTGGGAGCGCGGGAGTTGGGGAGAGCGAGAGTCGGGGAGAGCGAGAGTCGGGGAGAGCGAGAGTCTGGGAGAGCGAGAGTCGGGGAGAGCGGGAGTCGGGGAGAGCGAGAGTCGGGGAGAGCCAGAGTCGGGAAGAGCGAGAGTCGGGGAGAGCGGGAGTCGGGGTGAGCGGGAGTCGGGGAGAGCGGGAGTCGGGGAGAGCGAGAGTCGGGGAGAGCGAGAGTCGGAGAGAGCGGGAGTGAGGGAGAGCGGGAGTCGGGAAGAGCGAGAGTCGGAGAGAGCGAGAGTCGGGGAGAGCGGGAGTCGGGGAGAGCGGGAGTCGGGGAGAGCGAAAGTCGGGGAGAGCGAGAGTCGGAGAGAGCGGGAGTCGGGGAGAGCGGGAGTCGGGGAGAGCGAGAGTCAGAGAGAGCGGGAGTCGGGGAGAGCGAGAGTCGGGGAGAGCGGGAGTCGGGGAGAGCGAGAGTCGGAGACAGCGAGAGTCGGGGAGAGCGAGAGTCGGGGAGAGCGAGAGTCGGGGAGAACGAGATTCGGGGAGAGCGAGAGTCGGGGAGAGCGAGAGTCGGGGAGAGCGGGAGTAGGGGAGAGCGGGAGTTGGGGAGAGCGAGTGTCGGGTGGAGCGAGATTCGGGGAGGGCGAGAGTCAGGGAGAGCGAGAGACGGCGAGAGCGAGAGTCGGGAGAGCGAGAGTCTTGGAGAGCGAGAGTCGTGGACAGCGGGAGTCGGGGAGAGCGGGAGTCGGGGAGAGCGAGAGTCGGGGAGAGCGAGAGTCGGGGAGAGCGAGAGTCGGGGAGAGCGAGAGTCGGGGAGAGCGAGAGTCGGGGAGAGCGGGAATCGGGGAGAGCGAGAGTCGGGGAGAGCCAGAGTCGGGGGCGAGCGGGAGTCGGGGAGAGTGGGAGTCGGGGAGAGCGGGAGTTGGGGAGAGCGAGAGTCCAGGAGTGCGAGAGTCAGAGAGAGCAGGAGTCGGTGAGAGCGAGAGTCGGGGAGAGCGAGAGTCGGGGTGAGCGAGAGTCGGGGATAGCGAGAGTCGGGGAGAGCGGGAGTCGGGGAGAGCGAGAGTCGGGGAGAGCGGGAGTCTGGGAGCGCGGGAGTCGGGGAGAGCGAGAGTCGGGGAGAGCGAGTGTCGGGGAGAGCGAGAGTCGGGGAGAGCGAGAGTCCGGGAGAGCGAGAGTCGGGGAGAGCGAGAGTCAGGGAGAGCGAGAGTCGGGGAGAGCGAGAGTCGGGGAGAGCGAGAGTCGGGGAGAGCGAGAGTCGGGGAGAGCGAGAGTCGGGGAGAGCGGGAGTCGGGGAGAGCGAGAGTCGGGGAGAGCCAGAGTCGGGAAGAGCGAGAGTCGGGGAGAGCGGGAGTCGGGGTGAGCGGGAGTCGGGGAGAGCGGGAGTCGGGGAGAGCGAGAGTCGGGGAGAGCGAGAGTCGGAGAGAGCGGGAGTGAGGGAGAGCGGGAGTCGGGAAGAGCGAGAGTCGGAGAGAGCGAGAGTCGGGGAGAGCGGGAGTCGGGGAGAGCGGGAGTCGGGGAGAGCGAAAGTCGGGGAGAGCGAGAGACGGCGAGAGCGAGAGTCGGGAGAGCGAGAGTCTTGGAGAGCGAGAGTCGTGGACAGCGGGAGTCGGGGAGAGCGGGAGTCGGGGAGAGCGAGAGTCGGAGGCAGCGAGAGTCGGGGAGAGCGAGAGTCGGGGAGAGCGAGAGTCGGGGAGAGCGAGAGTCGGGGAGAGCGGGAGTCAGAGAGAGCGGGAGTCGGGGAGAGCGAGAGTCGGGGAGAGCGGGAGTCTGGGAGAGCGAGAGTCAGGGAGAGCGAGAGTCGGGGAGAGCGAGAGTCGGGGAGAGCGGGAGTCTGGGAGAGCGGGAGTCTGGGAGAGCGAGAGTCGGGGAGAGCGGGAGTCGGGGAGAGCGAGAGTCGGGGAGAGCGGGAGTCTGGGAGAGCGGGAGTCGTGGAGAGCGAGAGTCGGGGAGAGCGAGAGTCGGGGAGAGCGAGAGACCGGGAGAGCGAGAGTCGGGGAGAGCGAGAGTCGGAGAGAGCGAGAGTCGGGGAAAGCAAGAGTCGGGGAGAGCGAGAGTCGGGGAGAGCGAGAGTCGGAGAGAGCGAGTGTCGGGGAGAGAGGGAGTCGGGGAGAGCGAGAGTCGGGGAGAGCGAGAGTCGGGAAAGGGAGAGTCGGGGAGAGCGAGAGTCGGGGAGAGCGAGAGTCGGGGAGAGCGAGAGTCGGGGAGAGCGAGAGACCGGGAGAGCGAGAGTCGGGGAGAGCGAGAGTCGGGGAGAGCGAGAGTCGGGGAGAGCGAGAGTCGGGGAGAGCGGGAGTCGGGGACAGCGAGAGTCGGGGAGAGCGAGAGTCGGGGAGAGCGGGAGTCGGGGAGAGCCAGAGTCGGGGAGAGCCAGAGTCGGGGAGAGTGGGAGTCGGGGAGAGCGGGAGTCGGGGAGAGCGGGAGTCGGGGAGAGCGAGAGTCGGGAGAGAGCGAGAGTCGGAGAGAGCGAGAGTCGGAGAGAGCGAGAGTCGGAGAGAGTCGGGGAGAGCGAGAGTCGGAGAGAGCGAGAGTCGGAGAGAGCGAGAGTCGGAGAGAGCGGGAGTCGGGGACAGCGGGATCGGGGAGAGCGAGAGTCGGAGAGAGCGAGAGTCGGGGAGAGGAGGAGTCGGGGAGAGCGGGTGTCGGAGAGAGCGAAAGTCGGGGAGAGGGAGAGTCGGGGAGAGCGAGAGTCGGGGAGAGCGAGAGTCGCAGAGAGCAAGAGTCGGGGAGAGAGGGAGTCGGGGAGAGCGAGAGTCGGAGAGAGCAGAGTCGGGGAGAGAGAGAGTCGGGGAGAGCGAGAGTCGGGGAGAGCGAGAGTCGGGGAGAGCGAGAGTCGGGGAGAGCGAGAGTCGGTGGCAGCGGGAGTCGGGGAGAGCGAGAGTCGGGGAGAGTGGGAGTCGGGGAGAGCGGGAGTCGGGGAGAGCGAGAGTCGGGGAGAGCGAGAGTCGGGGAGAGCGAGAGTCGGGGAGAGCGAGAGTCGGGGAGAGCGGATGTCGGAGAGAGCGAAAGTCGGGGAGAGGGAGAGTCGGGGAGAGCGAGAGTCGGGGAGAGCGAGAGTCGCAGAGAGCGAGAGTCGGGGAGAGAGGGAGTCGGGGAGTGCGAGAGTCGGAGAGAGCGAGAGTCGGGGAGAGCGAGAGTCGGGGAGAGAGAGAGTCGGGGAGAGCGAGAGTCGGGGAGAGCGAGAGTCGGGGAGAGCGAGAGTCGGTGGCAGCGGGAGTCGGGGAGAGCGAGAGTCGGGGAGAGCGAGAGTCGGTGGCAGCGGGAGTCGGGGAGAGCGAGAGTCGGGGAGAGCGAGAGTCGGGGAGAGCGAGAGTCGGGGAGAGCGAGAGTCGGGGAGAGCGAGATTCGGGGAGAGCGAGAGTCGGGGAGAGCGAGAGTCGGGGAGAGCGGGAGTCGGGGAGAGCGGGAGTCGGGGAGAGCGAGTGTCGGAGAGAGCGAGAGTCGGGGAGGGCGAGAGTCAGGGAGAGCGAGAGACGGCGAGAGCGAGAGTCGGGAGAGCGAGAGTATTGGAGAGCGAGAGTCGTGGACAGCGGGAGTCGGGGAGAGCGGGAGTCAGGGAGAGCGAGAGTCGGGGAGAGCGGGAGTCGGGGAGAGCGGGAGTCGGGGAGAGCGAGATTAAGGGAGAGCGGGAGTCTGGGAGAGCGAGAGTCGGGGAGAGCGAGAGTCGGGGAGAGCGAGAGTCGGGGAGAGCGGCAGTCTGGGAGAGCGGGAGACTGGGAGAACGAGAGTCGGGGAGAGCGGGTGTCGGGGAGAGCGTGAATCGGGGAGAGCGTGACTCTGGGAGCGCGGGAGTTGGGGAGAGCGAGAGTCGGGGAGAGCGAGAGTCGGGGAGAGCGAGAGTCTGGGAGAGCGAGAGTCGGGGAGATCGAGAGTCGGGGAGAGCGAGAGTCGGGGAGAGCGAGAGTCGGGGAGAGCGAGAGTCGGGGATAGCGCGAGTCGGGGAGAGCGAGAGTCGGGGAGAGCGAGAGTCGGGGAGAGCGGGAATCGGGGAGAGCGAGAGTCGGGGAGAGCCAGAGTCGGGGCGAGCGGGAGTCGGGGAGAGCGGGAGTCGTGGAGAGCGGGAGTCGGGGAGAGCGAGAGTCCGGGAGTGCGAGAGTCAGAGAGAGCAGGAGTCGGGGAGAGCGAGAGTCGGGGAGAGCGAGTGTCGGGGAGAGCGAGAGTCGGGGAGAGCGAGAGTCGGGGAGAGCGGGCGTCGGGGAGAGCGGGAGTCGGGGAGAGTGAGATTCGGGGAGAGCGGGAGTCTGGCAAAGCGAGAGTCGGGGAGAGCGAGAGTCGGGGAGAGCGAGAGTCGGGGAGAGCGGGAGTCTGGGAGCGCGGGAGTCGGGGAGAGCGAGAGTCGGGGAGAGCGAGAGTCGGGGAGAGCGAGAGTCCGGGAGAGCGAGAGTCGGGGAGAGCGAGAGTCGGGGAGATTGAGAGTCGGGGAGAGCGAGAGTCGGGGAGAGCGAGAGTCGGGGAGAGCGAGAGTCGGGGAGAGCGGGAGTCGGGGAGAGCGAGAGTCGGGGAGAGCGAGAGTCGGGGAGAGCGGGAGTCGGGGAGAGCGAGAGTCGGGGAGAGCCAGAGTCGGGAAGAGCGAGAGTCGGGGAGAGCGGGAGTCGGGGTGAGCGGGAGTCGGGGAGAGCGGGAGTCGGGGAGAGCAAGAGTCGGGGAGAGCGAGAGTCGGAGAGAGCGGGAGTGAGGGAGAGCGGGAGTCGGGAAGAGCGAGAGTCGGAGAGAGCGAGAGTCGGGGAGAGCGGGAGTCGGGGAGAGCGGAAGTCGGGGAGAGCGAAAGTCGGGGAGAGCGAGAGACGGCGAGAGCGAGAGTCGGGAGAGCGAGAGTCTTGGAGAGCGAGAGTCATGGACAGCGGGAGTCGGGGAGAGCGGGAGTCGGGGAGAGCGAGAGTCGGAGACAGCGAGAGTCGGGGAGAGCGAGAGTCGGGGAGAGCGAGAGTCGGGGAGAGCGAGAGTCGGGGAGAGCGGGAGTCAGAGAGAGCGGGAGTCGGGGAGAGCGAGAGTCGGAGAGAGCGAGTGTCGGGGAGAGAGGGAGTCGGGGAGAGCTAGAGTCGGGGAGAGCGAGAGTCGGGAAAGGGAGAGTCGGGGAGAGCGAGAGTCGGGGAGAGCGAGAGTCGGGGAGAGCGAGAGTCGGGGAGAGCGAGAGACCGGGAGAGCGAGAGTCGGGGAGAGCGAGAGTCGGGGAGAGCGAGAGTCGGGGAGAGCGAGAGTCGGGGAGAGCGGGAGTCGGGGACAGCGAGAGTCGGGGAGAGTGAGAGTCGGGGAGAGCGGGAGTCGGGGAGAGCGGGTGTCGGAGAGAGCGAAAGTCGGGGAGAGGGAGAGTCGGGGAGAGCGAGAGTCGGGGAGAGCGAGAGTCGCAGAGAGCAAGAGTCGGGGAGAGAGGGAGTCGGGGAGAGCGAGAGTCGGAGAGAGCGAGAGTCGGGGAGAGCGAGAGTCGGGGAGAGAGAGAGTCGGGGAGAGCGAGAGTCGGGGAGAGCGAGAGTCGGGGAGAGCGGGAGTCTGGGAGAGCGGGAGTCGTGGAGAGCGAGAGTCGGGGAGAGCGAGAGTCGGGGAGAGCGAGAGACCGGGAGAGCGAGAGTCGGGGAGAGCGAGAGTCGGGGAGAGCGAGTGTCGGGGAGAGCGAGAGTCGGTGAGAGCGGGAGTCGGGGACAGCGAGAGTCGGGGAGAGCGAGAGACGGTGAGAGCGAGAGTCGGGAGAGCGAGAGTCTTGGAGAGCGAGAGTCGTGGACAGCGGGAGTCGGGGAGAGCGGGAGTCGGGAAGAGCGAGAGTCGGGGAGAGCGAGAGTCGGGGAGAGCGAGAGTCGGGGAGAGCGGGAGTCGGGGAGAGCGGGAGTCGGGGAGAGCGAGATTCGGGGAGAGCGGGAGTCTGGGATAGCGAGAGTCGGGTAGAGCGAGAGTCGGGGAGAGCGAGAGTCGGTGGCAGCGGGAGTCGGGGAGAGCGAGAGTCGGGGAGAGCGAGAGTCGGGGAGAGCGAGAGTCGGGGAGAGCGAGAGTCGGGGAGAGCGAGATTCGGGGAGAGCGAGAGTCGGGGAGAGCGAGAGTCTGGGAGAGCGGGAGTCGGGGAGAGCGGGAGTCGGGGAGAGCGAGTGTCGGAGAGAGCGAGAGTCGGGGAGGGCGACAGTCAGGGAGAGCGAGAGACGGCGAGAGCGAGAGTCGGGAGAGCGAGAGTCTTGGAGAGCGAGAGTCGTGGACAGCGGGAGTCGGGGAGAGCGGGAGTCAGGGAGATCGAGAGTCGGGGAGAGCGGGAGTCGGGGATAGCGGGAGTCGGGGAGAGCGAGATTCAGGGAGAGCGGGAGTCTGGGAGAGCGAGAGTCGGGGAGAGCGAGAGTCGGGGAGAGCGAGAGTCGGGGAGAGCGGCAGTCTGGGAGAGCGGGAGACTGGGAGAGCGAGAGTCGGGGAGAGCGGGAGTCGGGGAGAGCGTGAATCGGGGAGAGCGTGACTCTGGGAGCGCGGGAGTTGGGGAGAGCGAGAGTCGGGGAGAGCGAGAGTCGGGGAGAGCGAGAGTCTGGGAGAGCGAGAGTCGGGGAGAGCGGGAGTCGGGGAGAGCGAGAGTCGGGGAGAGCCAGAGTCGGGAAGAGCGAGAGTCGGGGAGAGCGGGAGTCGGGGTGAGCGGGAGTCGGGGAGAGCGGGAGTCGGGGAGAGCGAGAGTCGGGGAGAGCGAGAGTCGGAGAGAGCGGGAGTGAGGGAGAGCGGGAGTCGGGAAGAGCGAGAGTTGGAGAGAGCGAGAGTCGGGGAGAGCGGGAGTCGGGGAGAGCGGGAGTCGGGGAGAGCGAAAGTCGGGGAGAGCGAGAGTCGGAGAGAGCGGGAGTCGGGGAGAGCGGGAGTCGGGGAGAGCGAGAGTCAGAGAGAGCGGGAGTCGGGGAGAGCGAGAGTCGGGGAGAGCGGGAGTCTGGGAGAGCGAAAGTCGGGGAGAGCGAGAGACGGCGAGAGCGAGAGTCGGGAGAGCGAGAGTCTTGGAGAGCGAGAGTCGTGGACAGCGGGAGTCGGGGAGAGCGGGAGTCGGGGAGAGCGAGAGTCGGAGACAGCGAGAGTCGGGGAGAGCGAGAGTCGGGGAGAGCGAGAGTCGGGGAGAACGAGATTCGGGGAGAGCGAGAGTCGGGGAGAGCGAGAGTCGGGGAGAGCGGGAGTAGGGGAGAGCGGGAGTTGGGGAGAGCGAGTGTCGGGTGGAGCGAGATTCGGGGAGGGCGAGAGTCAGGGAGAGCGAGAGACGGCGAGAGCGAGAGTCGGGAGAGCGAGAGTCTTGGAGAGCGAGAGTCGTGGACAGCGGGAGTCGGGGAGAGCGGGAGTCGGGGAGAGCGAGAGTCGGGGAGAGCGAGAGTCGGGGAGAGCGAGAGTCGGGGAGAGCGAGAGTCGGGGAGAGCGGGAATCGGGGAGAGCGAGAGTCGGGGAGAGCCAGAGTCGGGGCGAGCGGGAGTCGGGGAGAGTGGGAGTCGGGGAGAGCGGGAGTCGGGGAGAGCGAGAGTCCAGGAGTGCGAGAGTCAGAGAGAGCAGGAGTCGGTGAGAGCGAGAGTCGGGGAGAGCGAGAGTCGGGGTGAGCGAGAGTCGGGGATAGCGAGAGTCGGGGAGAGCGGGAGTCGGGGAGAGCGAGAGTCGGGGAGAGCGGGAGTCTGGGAGCGCGGGAGTCGGGGAGAGCGAGTGTCGGGGAGAGCGAGAGTCGGGGAGAGCGAGAGTCCGGGAGAGCGAGAGTCGGGGAGAGCGAGAGTCAGGGAGAGCGAGAGTCGGGGAGAGCGAGAGTCGGGGAGAGCGGGAGTCGGGGAGAGCGAGAGTCGGGGAGAGCGAGAGTCGGGGAGAGCGGGAGTCGGGGAGAGCGAGAGTCGGGGAGAGCCAGAGTCGGGAACAGCGAGAGTCGGGGAGAGCGGGAGTCGGGGTGAGCGGGAGTCGGGGAGAGCGGGAGTCGGGGAGAGCGAGAGTCGGGGAGAGCGAGAGTCGGAGAGAGCGGGAGTGAGGGAGAGCGGGAGTCGGGAAGAGCGAGAGTCGTAGAGAGCGAGAGTCGGGGAGAGCGGGAGTCGGGGAGAGCGGGAGTCGGGGAGAGCGAAAGTCGGGGAGAGCGAGAGACGGCGAGAGCGAGAGTCGGGAGAGCGAGAGTCTTGGAGAGCGAGAGTCGTGGACAGCGGGAGTCGGGGAGAGCGGGAGTCGGGGAGAGCGAGAGTCGGAGGCAGCGAGAGTCGGGGAGAGCGAGAGTCGGGGAGAGCGAGAGTCGGGGAGAGCGAGAGTCGGGGAGAGCGGGAGTCAGAGAGAGCGGGAGTCGGGGAGAGCGAGAGTCGGGGAGAGCGGGAGTCTGGGAGAGCGAGAGTCAGGGAGAGCGAGAGTCGGGGAGAGCGAGAGTCGGGGAGAGCGGGAGTCTGGGAGAGCGGGAGTCTGGGAGAGCGAGAGTCGGGGAGAGCGGGAGTCGGGGAGAGCGAGAGTCGGGGAGAGCGGGAGTCTGGGAGAGCGGGAGTCGTGGAGAGCGAGAGTCGGGGAGAGCGAGAGTCGGGGAGAGCGAGAGACCGGGAGAGCGAGAGTCGGGGAGAGCGAGAGTCGGAGAGAGCGAGAGTCGGGGAAAGCAAGAGTCGGGGAGAGCGAGAGTCGGGGAGAGCGAGAGTCGGAGAGAGCGAGTGTCGGGGAGAGAGGGAGTCGGGGAGAGCGAGAGTCGGGGAGAGCGAGAGTCGGGAAAGGGAGAGTCGGGGAGAGCGAGAGTCGGGGAGAGCGAGAGTCGGGGAGAGCGAGAGTCGGGGAGAGCGAGAGACCGGGAGAGCGAGAGTCGGGGAGAGCGAGAGTCGGGGAGAGCGAGAGTCGGGGAGAGCGAGAGTCGGGGAGAGCGGGAGTCGGGGACAGCGAGAGTCGGGGAGAGCGAGAGTCGGGGAGAGCGGGAGTCGGGGAGAGCCAGAGTCGGGGAGAGCCAGAGTCGGGGAGAGTGGGAGTCGGGGAGAGCGGGAGTCGGGGAGAGCGGGAGTCGGGGAGAGCGAGAGTCGGGGAGAGCGAGAGTCGGAGAGAGCGAGAGTCGGAGAGAGCGAGAGTCGGAGAGAGCGGGAGTCGGGGACAGCGGGATCGGGGAGAGCGAGAGTCGGAGAGAGCGAGAGTCGGGGAGAGGAGGAGTCGGGGAGAGCGGGTGTCGGAGAGAGCGAAAGTCGGGGAGAGGGAGAGTCGGGGAGAGCGAGAGTCGGGGAGAGCGAGAGTCGCAGAGAGCAAGAGTCGGGGAGAGAGGGAGTCGGGGAGAGCGAGAGTCGGAGAGAGCGAGAGTCGGGGAGAGCGAGAGTCGGGGAGAGAGAGAGTCGGGGAGAGCGAGAGTCGGGGAGAGCGAGAGTCGGGGAGAGCGAGAGTCGGGGAGAGCGAGAGTCGGTGGCAGCGGGAGTCGGGGAGAGCGAGAGTCGGGGAGAGTGGGAGTCGGGGAGAGCGGGAGTCGGGGAGAGCGAGAGTCGGGGAGAGCGAGAGTCGGGGAGAGCGAGAGTCGGGGAGAGCGAGAGTCGGGGAGAGCGGATGTCGGAGAGAGCGAAAGTCGGGGAGAGGGAGAGTCGGGGAGAGCGAGAGTCGGGGAGAGCGAGAGTCGCAGAGAGCGAGAGTCGGGGAGAGAGGGAGTCGGGGAGTGCGAGAGTCGGAGAGAGCGAGAGTCGGGGAGAGCGAGAGTCGGGGAGAGAGAGAGTCGGGGAGAGCGAGAGTCGGGGAGAGCGAGAGTCGGGGAGAGCGAGAGTCGGTGGCAGCGGGAGTCGGGGAGAGCGAGAGTCGGGGAGAGCGAGAGTCGGTGGCAGCGGGAGTCGGGGAGAGCGAGAGTCGGGGAGAGCGAGAGTCGGGGAGAGCGAGAGTCGGGGAGAGCGAGAGTCGGGGAGAGCGAGATTCGGGGAGAGCGAGAGTCGGGGAGAGCGAGAGTCGGGGAGAGCGGGAGTCGGGGAGAGCGGGAGTCGGGGAGAGCGAGTGTCGGAGAGAGCGAGAGTCGGGGAGGGCGAGAGTCAGGGAGAGCGAGAGACGGCGAGAGCGAGAGTCGGGAGAGCGAGAGTCTTGGAGAGCGAGAGTCGTGGACAGCGGGAGTCGGGGAGAGCGGGAGTCAGGGAGAGCGAGAGTCGGGGAGAGCGGGAGTCGGGGAGAGCGGGAGTCAGGGAGAGCGAGATTCAGGGAGAGCGGGAGTCTGGGAGAGCGAGAGTCGGGGAGAGCGAGAGTCGGGGAGAGCGAGAGTCGGGGAGAGCGGCAGTCTGGGAGAGCGGGAGACTGGGAGAACGAGAGTCGGGGAGAGCGGGTGTCGGGGAGAGCGTGAATCGGGGAGAGCGTGACTCTGGGAGCGCGGGAGTTGGGGAGAGCGAGAGTCGGGGAGAGCGAGAGTCGGGGAGAGCGAGAGTCCGGGAGAGCGAGAGTCGGGGAGATCGAGAGTCGGGGAGAGCGAGAGTCGGGGAGAGCGAGAGTCGGGGAGAGCGAGAGTCGGGGATAGCGCGAGTCGGGGAGAGCGAGAGTCGGGGAGAGCGAGAGTCGGGGAGAGCGGGAATCGGGGAGAGCGAGAGTCGGGGAGAGCCAGAGTCGGGGCGAGCGGGAGTCGGGGAGAGCGGGAGTCGGGGAGAGCGGGAGTCGGGGAGAGCGAGAGTCCGGGAGTGCGAGAGTCAGAGAGAGCAGGAGTCGGGGAGAGCGAGAGTCGGGGAGAGCGAGTGTCAGGGAGAGCGAGAGTCGGGGAGAGCGAGAGTCGGGGAGAGCGGGCGTCGGGGAGAGCGGGAGTCGGGGAGAGCGAGATTCGGGGAGAGCGGGAGTCTGGCAAAGCGAGAGTCGGGGAGAGCGAGAGTCGGGGAGAGCGAGAGTCGGGGAGAGCGGGAGTCTGGGAGCGCGGGAGTCGGGGAGAGCGAGAGTCGGGGAGAGCGAGAGTCGGGGAGAGCGAGAGTCCGGGAGAGCGAGAGTCGGGGAGAGCGAGAGTCGGGGAGATTGAGAGTCGGGGAGAGCGAGAGTCGGGGAGAGCGAGAGTCGGGGAGAGCGAGAGTCGGGGAGAGCGGGAGTCGGGGAGAGCGAGAGTCGGGGAGAGCGAGAGTCGGGGAGAGCGGGAGTCGGGGAGAGCGAGAGTCGGGGAGAGCCAGAGTCGGGAAGAGCGAGAGTCGGGGAGAGCGGGAGTCGGGGTGAGCGGGAGTCGGGGAGAGCGGGAGTCGGGGAGAGCAAGAGTCGGGGAGAGCGAGAGTCGGAGAGAGCGGGAGTGAGGGAGAGCGGGAGTCGGGAAGAGCGAGAGTCGGAGAGAGCGAGAGTCGGGGAGAGCGGGAGTCGGGGAGAGCGGAAGTCGGGGAGAGCGAAAGTCGGGGAGAGCGAGAGACGGCGAGAGCGAGAGTCGGGAGAGCGAGAGTCTTGGAGAGCGAGAGTCGTGGACAGCGGGAGTCGGGGAGAGCGGGAGTCGGGGAGAGCGAGAGTCGGAGACAGCGAGAGTCGGGGAGAGCGAGAGTCGGGGAGAGCGAGAGTCGGGGAGAGCGAGAGTCGGGGAGAGCGGGAGTCAGAGAGAGCGGGAGTCGGGGAGAGCGAGAGTCGGAGAGAGCGAGTGTCGGGGAGAGAGGGAGTCGGGGAGAGCTAGAGTCGGGGAGAGCGAGAGTCGGGAAAGGGAGAGTCGGGGAGAGCGAGAGTCGGGGAGAGCGAGAGTCGGGGAGAGCGAGAGTCGGGGAGAGCGAGAGACCGGGAGAGCGAGAGTCGGGGAGAGCGAGAGTCGGGGAGAGCGAGAGTCGGGGAGAGCGAGAGTCGGGGAGAGCGGGAGTCGGGGACAGCGAGAGTCGGGGAGAGTGAGAGTCGGGGAGAGCGGGAGTCGGGGAGAGCGGGAGTCGGGGAGAGCGGGAGTCGGGGAGAGCGAGTGTCGGAGAGAGCGAGAGTCGGGGAGGGCGAGAGTCAGGGAGAGCGAGAGACGGCGAGAGCGAGAGTCGGGAGAGCGAGAGTCTTGGAGAGCGAGAGTCGTGGACAGCGGGAGTCGGAGAGAGCGGGAGTCAGGGAGAGCGAGAGTCGGGGAGAGCGGGAGTCGGGGAGAGCGGGAGTCAGGGAGAGCGAGATTCAGGGAGAGCGGGAGTCTGGGAGAGCGAGAGTCGGGGAGAGCGAGAGTCGGGGAGAGCGAGAGTCGGGGAGAGCGGCAGTCTGGGAGAGCGGGAGACTGGGAGAACGAGAGTCGGGGAGAGCGGGTGTCGGGGAGAGCGTGAATCGGGGAGAGCGTGACTCTGGGAGCGCGGGAGTTGGGGAGAGCGAGAGTCGGGGAGAGCGAGAGTCGGGGAGAGCGAGAGTCTGGGAGAGCGAGAGTCGGGGAGATCGAGAGTCGGGGAGAGCGAGAGTCGGGGAGAGCGAGAGTCGGGGAGAGCGAGAGTCGGGGATAGCGCGAGTCGGGGAGAGCGAGAGTCGGGGAGAGCGAGAGTCGGGGAGAGCGGGAATCGGGGAGAGCGAGAGTCGGGGAGAGCCAGAGTCGGGGCGAGCGGGAGTCGGGGAGAGCGGGAGTCGGGGAGAGCGGGAGTCGGGGAGAGCGAGAGTCCGGGAGTGCGAGAGTCAGAGAGAGCAGGAGTCGGGGAGAGCGAGAGTCGGGGAGAGCGAGTGTCAGGGAGAGCGAGAGTCGGGGAGAGCGAGAGTCGGGGAGAGCGGGCGTCGGGGAGAGCGGGAGTCGGGGAGAGCGAGATTCGGGGAGAGCGGGAGTCTGGCAAAGCGAGAGTCGGGGAGAGCGAGAGTCGGGGAGAGCGGGAGTCTGGGAGCGCGGGAGTCGGGGAGAGCGAGAGTCGGGGAGAGCGAGAGTCGGGGAGAGCGAGAGTCCGGGAGAGCGAGAGTCGGGGAGAGCGAGAGTCGGGGAGATTGAGAGTCGGGGAGAGCGAGAGTCGGGGAGAGCGAGAGTCGGGGAGAGCGAGAGTCGGGGAGAGCGGGAGTCGGGGAGAGCGAGAGTCGGGGAGAGCGAGAGTCGGGGAGAGCGGGAGTCGGGGAGAGCGAGAGTCGGGGAGAGCCAGAGTCGGGAAGAGCGAGAGTCGGGGAGAGCGGGAGTCGGGGTGAGCGGGAGTCGGGGAGAGCGGGAGTCGGGGAGAGCAAGAGTCGGGGAGAGCGAGAGTCGGAGAGAGCAGGAGTGAGGGAGAGCGGGAGTCGGGAAGAGCGAGAGTCGGAGAGAGCGAGAGTCGGGGAGAGCGGGAGTCGGGGAGAGCGGAAGTCGGGGAGAGCGAAAGTCGGGGAGAGCGAGAGACGGCGAGAGCGAGAGTCGGGAGAGCGAGAGTCTTGGAGAGCGAGAGTCGTGGACAGCGGGAGTCGGGGAGAGCGGGAGTCGGGGAGAGCGAGAGTCGGAGACAGCGAGAGTCGGGGAGAGCGAGAGTCGGGGAGAGCGAGAGTCGGGGAGAGCGAGAGTCGGGGAGAGCGGGAGTCAGAGAGAGCGGGAGTCGGGGAGAGCGAGAGTCGGAGAGAGCGAGTGTCGGGGAGAGAGGGAGTCGGGGAGAGCTAGAGTCGGGGAGAGCGAGAGTCGGGAAAGGGAGAGTCGGGGAGAGCGAGAGTCGGGGAGAGCGAGAGTCGGGGAGAGCGAGAGTCGGGGAGAGCGAGAGACCGGGAGAGCGAGAGTCGGGGAGAGCGAGAGTCGGGGAGAGCGAGAGTCGGGGAGAGCGAGAGTCGGGGAGAGCGGGAGTCGGGGACAGCGAGAGTCGGGGAGAGTGAGAGTCGGGGAGAGCGGGAGTCGGGGAGAGCAGGAGTCGGGGAGAGCGGGTGTCGGAGAGAGCGAAAGTCGGGGAGAGGGAGAGTCGGGGAGAGCGAGAGTCGGGGAGAGCGAGAGTCGCAGAGAGCAAGAGTCGGGGAGAGAGGGAGTCGGGGAGAGCGAGAGTCGGAGAGAGCGAGAGTCGGGGGAGAGCGAGAGTCGGGGAGAGAGAGAGTCGGGGAGAGCGAGAGTCGGGGAGAGCGAGAGTCGGGGAGAGCGAGAGTCGGGGATAGCGAGAGTCGGTGGCAGCGGGAGTCGGGGAGAGCGAGAGTCGGGGAGAGCGGGAGTCGGGTAGAGCGGGAGTCGGGGAGAGCGAGAGTCGGGGAGAGCGAGAGTCGGGGAGAGCGAGAGTCGGGGAGAGCGGATGTCGGAGAGAGCGAAAGTCGGGGAGAGGGAGAGTCGGGGAGAGCGAGAGTCGGGGAGAGCGAGAGTCGCAGAGAGCGAGAGTCGGGGAGAGAGGGAGTCGGGGAGTGCGAGAGTCGGAGAGAGCGAGAGTCGGGGAGAGCGAGAGTCGGGGAGAGAGAGAGTCGGGGAGAGCGAGAGTCGGGGAGAGCGAGAGTCGGGGAGAGCGAGAGTCGGTGGCAGCGGGAGTCGGGGAGAGCGAGAGTCGGGGAGAGCGAGAGTCGGTGGCAGCGGGAGTCGGGGAGAGCGAGAGTCGGGGAGAGCGGGAGTGAGGGAGAGCGGGAGTTGGGAAGAGCGAGAGTCGGAGAGAGCGAGAGTCGGGGAGAGCGGGAGTCGGGGAGAGCGGGAGTCGGGGAGAGCGGCAGTCTGGGAGAGCGGGACTCTGGGAGCGCGGGAGTTGGGGAGAGCGAGAGTCGGGGAGAGCGAGAGTCGGGGAGAGCGAGAGTCTGGGAGAGCGAGAGTCGGGGAGATCGAGAGTCGGGGAGAGCGAGAGTCGGGGAGAGCGAGAGTCGGGGAGAGCGAGAGTCGGGGAGAGCGAGAGTCGGGGATAGCGCGAGTCGGGGAGAGCGAGAGTCGGGGAGAGCGAGAGTCGGGGAGAGCGGGAATCGGGGAGAGCGAGAGTCGGGGAGAGCCAGATTCGGGGCGAGCGGGAGTCGGGGAGAGCGGGAGTCGGGGAGAGCGGGAGTCGGGGAGAGCGAGAGTCCGGGAGTGCGAGAGTCAGAGAGAGCAGGAGTCGGGGAGAGCGAGAGTCGGGGAGAGCGAGTGTCGGGGAGAGCGAGAGTCGGGGAGAGCGAGAGTCGGGGAGAGCGGGCGTCGGGGAGAGCGGGAGTCGGGGAGAGCGAGATTCGGGGAGAGCGGGAGTCTGGCATAGCGAGAGTCGGGGAGAGCGAGAGTCGGGGAGAGCGAGAGTCGGGGAGAGCGGGAGTCTGGGAGCGCGGGAGTCGGGGAGAGCGAGAGTCGGGGAGAGCGAGAGTCGGGGAGAGCGAGAGTCCGGGAGAGCGAGAGTCGGGGAGAGCGAGAGTCGGGGAGAGCGAGAGTCGGGGAGAGCGAGAGTCGGGGAGAGCGAGAGTCGGGGAGAGCGGGAGTCAGGGAGAGCGAGAGTCGGGGAGAGCGAGAGTCGGGGAGAGCGGGAGTCGGGGAGAGCCAGAGTCGGGGAGAGCCAGAGTCGGGAAGAGCGAGAGTCGGGGAGAGCGGGAGTCGGGGTGAGCGGGAGTCGGGGAGAGCGGGAGTCGGGGAGAGCAAGAGTCGGGGAGAGCGAGAGTCGGAGAGAGCGGGAGTGAGGGAGAGCGGGAGTTGGGAAGAGCGAGAGTCGGAGAGAGCGAGAGTCGGGGAGAGCGGGAGTCGGGGAGAGCGGGAGTCGGGGAGAGCGAAAGTCGGGGAGAGCGAGAGACGGCGAGAGCGAGAGTCGGGAGAGCGAGAGTCTTGGAGAGCGAGAGTCGTGGACAGCGGGAGTCGGGGAGAGCGGGAGTCGGGGAGAGCGAGAGTCGGAGACAGCGAGAGTCGGGGAGAGCGAGAGTCGGGGAGAGCGAGAGTCGGGGAGAGCGGGAGTCAGAGAGAGCGGGAGTCGGGGAGAGCGAGAGTCGGGGAGAGCGGGAGTCTGGGAGAGCGAGAGTCAGGGAGAGCGAGAGTCGGGGAGAGCGAGAGTCGGGGAGAGCGGGAGTCTGGGAGAGCGGGAGTCTGGGAGAGCGAGAGTCGGGGAGAGCGGGAGTCGGGGAGAGCGAGAGTCGGGGAGAGCGGGAGTCTGGGAGAGCGGGAGTCATGGAGAGCGAGAGTCGGGGAGAGCGAGAGTCGGGGAGAGCGAGAGACCGGGAGAGCGAGAGTCGGGGAGAGCGAGAGTCGGGGAGAGCGAGTGTCGGGGACAGCGAGAGTCGGGGAGAGCGAGAGACGGCGAGAGCGAGAGTCGGGAGAGCGAGAGTCTTGGAGAGCGAGAGTCGTGGACAGCGGGAGTCGGGGAGAGCGGGAGTCGGGAAGAGCGAGAGTCGGGGAGAGCGAGAGTCGGGGAGAGCGAGAGTCGGGGAGAGCGGGAGTCGGGGAGAGCGGGAGTCGGGGAGAGCGAGATTCGGGGAGAGCGGGAGTCTGGGATAGCGAGAGTCGGGTAGAGCGAGAGTCGGGGAGAGCGAGAGTCGGTGGCAGCGGGAGTCGGGGAGAGCGAGAGTCGGGGAGAGCGAGAGTCGGGGAGAGCGAGAGTCGGGGAGAGCGAGATTCGGGGAGAGCGAGAGTCGGGGAGAGCGAGAGTCGGGGAGAGCGGGAGTCGGGGAGAGCGGGAGTCGGGGAGAGCGAGTGTCGGAGAGAGCGAGAGTCGGGGAGGGCGAGAGTCAGGGAGAGCGAGAGACGGCGAGAGCGAGAGTCGGGAGAGCGAGAGTCTTGGAGAGCGAGAGTCGTGGACAGCGGGAGTCGGGGCGAGCGGGAGTCAGGGAGAGCGAGAGTCGGGGAGAGCGGGAGTCGGGGAGAGCGGGAGTCGGGGAGAGCGAGATTCAGGGAGAGCGGGAGTCTGGGAGAGCGAGAGTCGGGGAGAGCGAGAGTCGGGGAGAGCGAGAGTCGGGGAGAGCGGCAGTCTGGGAGAGCGGGAGACTGGGAGAGCGAGAGTCGGGGAGAGCGGGAGTCGGGGAGAGCGTGAATCGGGGAGAGCGTGACTCTGGGATCGCGGGAGTTGGGGAGAGCGAGAGTCGGGGAGAGCGAGAGTCGGGGAGAGCGAGAGTCTGGGAGAACGAGAGTCGGGGAGATCGAGAGTCGGGGAGAGCGAGAGTCGGGGAGAGCGAGAGTCGGGGAGAGCGAGAGTCGGGGAGAGCGAGAGTCGGGGATAGCGCGAGTCGGGGAGAGCGAGAGTCGGGGAGAGCGAGAGTCGGGGGAGAGCGGGAATCGGGGAGAGCGAGAGTCAGGGAGAGCCAGAGTCGGGGCGAGCGGGAGTCAGGGAGGCGGGTGTCGGGGAGAGTGGGAGTCGGGGAGAGCGAGAGTCCGGGAGTGCGAGAGTCAGAGAGAGCAGGAGTCGGGGAGAGCGAGAGTCGGGGAGAGCGAGTGTCGGGGAGAGCGAGAGTCGGGGAGAGCGGGCGTCGGGGAGAGCGGGAGTCGGGGAGAGCGAGATTCGGGGAGAGCGGGAGTCTGGCATAGCGAGAGTCGGGGAGAGCGAGAGTCGGGGAGAGCGGGAGTCTGGGAGCGCGGGAGTCGGGGAGAGCGAGAGTCGGGGGAGAGCGAGAGTCGGGGAGAGCGAGAGTCCGGGAGAGCGAGAGTCGGGGAGAGCGAGAGTCGGGGAGAGCGAGAGTCGGGGAGAGCGAGAGTCGGGGAGAGCGAGAGTCGGGGAGAGCGAGAGTCGGGGAGAGCGGGAGTCGGGGAGAGCGAGAGTCGGGGAGAGCGAGAGTCGGGGAGAGCGGGAGTCGGGGGAGAGCGAGAGTCGGGGAGAGCCAGAGTCGGGAAGAGCGAGAGTCGGGAGAGAGCGGGAGTCGGGTGTGAGCGGGAGTCGGGGAGAGCGGGAGTCGGGGAGAGCAAGAGTCGGGGAGAGCGAGAGTCGGAGAGAGCGGGAGTGAGGGAGAGCGGGAGTCGGGAAGAGCGAGAGTGGAGAGAGCGAGAGTCGGGGAGAGCGGGAGTCGGGGAGAGCGGGAGTCGGGGAGAGCGAAAGTTGGGGAGAGCGAGAGACGGCGAGAGCGAGAGTCGGGAGAGCGAGAGTCTTGGAGAGCGAGAGTCGTGGACAGCGGGAGTCGGGGAGAGCGGGAGTCGGGGAGAGCGAGAGTCGGAGACAGCGAGAGTCGGGGAGAGCGAGAGTCGGGGAGAGCGAGAGTCGGGGAGAGCGAGAGTCGGGGAGAGCGGGAGTCAGAGAGAGCGAGAGTCGGGGAGAGCGAGAGTCGGGGAGAGCGAGAGTCGGGGAGAGCGAGAGTCGGGGAGAGCGGGAGTCAGAGAGAGCGGGAGTCGGGGAGAGCGAGAGTCGGAGAGAGCGAGTGTCGGGGAGAGAGGGAGTTGGGGAGAGCGAGAGTCGGGGAGAGCGAGAGTCGGGAAAGGGAGAGTCGGGGAGAGCGAGAGTCGGGGAGAGCGAGAGTCGGGGAGAGCGAGAGTCGGGGAGAGCGAGAGACCGGGAGAGCGAGAGTCGGGGAGAGCGAGAGTCGGGGAGAGCGAGAGTCGGGGAGAGCGAGAGTCGGGGAGAGCGGGAGTCGGGGACAGCGAGAGTCGGGGAGAGCGAGAGTCGGGGAGAGCGGGAGTCGGGTAGAGCCAGAGTCGGGGAGAGCCAGAGTCGGGGAGAGCAAGAGTCGGGGAGAGCGGGTGTCGGAGAGAGCGAAAGTCGGGGAGAGGGAGAGTCGGGGAGAGCGAGAGTCGGGGAGAGCGAGAGTCGCAGAGAGCAAGAGTCGGGGAGAGAGGGAGTCGGGGAGAGCGAGAGTCGGAGAGAGCGAGAGTCGGGGAGAGCGAGAGTCAGGGAGAGAGAGAGTCGGGGAGAGCGAGAGTCGGGGAGAGCGAGAGTCGGGGAGAGCGAGAGTCGGGGAGAGCGAGAGTCGGTGGCAGCGGGAGTCGGGGAGAGCGAGAGTCGGGGAGAGCGGGAGTCGGGGAGAGCGAGAGTCGGGGAGAGCGAGAGTCGGGGAGAGCGAGAGTCGGGGGGAGCGAGAGTCGGGGAGAGCGAGAGTCGGGGAGAGCGGATGTCGGAGAGAGCGAAAGTCGGGGAGAGGGAGAGTCGGGGAGAGCGAGAGTCGGGGAGAGCGAGAGTCGCAGAGAGCGAGAGTCGGGGAGAGAGGGAGTCGGGGAGTGCGAGAGTCGGAGAGAGCGAGAGTCGGGGAGAGCGAGAGTCGGGGAGAGAGAGAGTCGGGGAGAGCGAGAGTCGGGGAGAGCGAGAGTCGGGGAGAGCGAGAGTCGGTGGCAGCGGGAGTCGGGGAGAGCGAGAGTCGGGGAGAGCGAGAGTCGGTGGCAGCGGGAGTCGGGGAGAGCGAGAGTCGGGGAGAGCGAGAGTCGGGGAGAGCGAGAGTCGGGGAGAGCGAGAGTCGGGGAGAGCGAGATTCGGGGAGAGCGAGAGTCGGGGAGAGCGAGAGTCGGGGAGAGCGGGAGTCGGGGAGAGTGGGAGTCGGGGAGAGCGAGTGTCGGGGAGAGCGAGAGTCGGGGAGGGCGAGAGTCAGGGAGAGCGAGAGACGGCGAGAGCGAGAGTCGGGAGAGCGAGAGTCTTGGAGAGCGAGAGTCGTGGACAGCGGGAGTCGGGGAGAGCGGGAGTCAGGGAGAGCGAGAGTCGGGGAGAGCGGGAGTCGGGGAGAGCGGGAGTCGGGGAGAGCGAGATTCAGGGAGAGCGGGAGTCTGGGAGAGCGAGAGTCGGGGAGAGCGAGAGTCGGGGAGAGCGAGAGTCGGGGAGAGCGGCAGTCTGGGAGAGCGGGAGTCGGGGAGAGCGTGAATCGGGGAGAGCGGGACTCTGGGAGCGCGGGAGTTGGGGAGAGCGAGAGTCGGGGAGAGCGAGAGTCGGGGAGAGCGAGAGTCTGGGAGAGTGAGAGTCGGGGAGATCGAGAGTCGGGGAGAGCGAGAGTCGGGGAGAGCGAGAGTCGGGGAGAGCGAGAGTCGGGGAGAGCGAGAGTCGGGGATAGCGCGAGTCGGGGAGAGCAAGAGTCGGGGAGAGCGAGAGTCGGGAAGAGGGGGAATCGGGGAGAGCGAGAGTCGGGGAGAGCCAGAGTCGGGGCGAGCGGGAGTCGGGGAGAGCGGGAGTCGGGGAGAGCGGGAGTCGGGGAGAGCGAGAGTCGGGGAGAGCGAGTGTCGGGGAGAGCGAGAGTCGGGGAGAGCGAGAGTCGGGGAGAGCGGGCGTCGGGGAGAGCGGGAGTCGGGGAGAGCGAGATTCGGGGAGAGCGGGAGTCTGGCATAGCGAGAGTCGGGGAGAGCAGGAGCCTGGGAGCGCGGGAGTCGGGGAGAGAGAGTCGGGGAGAGCGAGAGTCGGGGAGAGCGAGAGTCCGGGAGAGCGAGAGTCGGGGAGAGCGAGAGTCGGGGAGAGCGAGAGTCGGGGAGAGCGAGAGTCGGGGAGAGCGAGAGTCGGGGAGAGCGAGAGTCGGGGAGAGCGGGAGTCGGGGAGAGCGAGAGTCGGGGAGAGCGAGAGTCGGGGAGAGCGGGAGTCGGGGAGAGCGAGAGTCGGGGAGAGCCAGAGTCGGGAAGAGCGAGAGTCGGGGAGAGCGGGAGTCGGGGTGAGCGGGAGTCGGGGAGAGCGGGAGTCGGGGAGAGCAAGAGTCGGGGAGAGCGAGAGTCGGAGAGAGCGGGAGTGAGGGAGAGCGGGAGTTGGGAAGAGCGAGAGTCGGAGAGAGCGAGAGTCGGGGAGAGCGGGAGTCGGGGAGAGCGAGAGTCGGGGAGAGCGAGAGTCGGGGAGAGCGAGAGTCGGGGAGAGCGGGAGTCGGGGAGAGCGAGAGTCGGGGAGAGCGAGAGTCGGGGAGAGCGGGAGTCGGGGAGAGCGAGAGTCGGGGAGAGCCAGAGTCGGGAAGAGCGAGAGTCGGGGAGAGCGGGAGTCGGGGTGAGCGGGAGTCGGGGAGAGCGGGAGTCGGGGAGAGCAAGAGTCGGGGAGAGCGAGAGTCGGAGAGAGCGGGAGTGAGGGAGAGCGGGAGTTGGGAAGAGCGAGAGTCGGAGAGAGCGAGAGTCGGGGAGAGCGGGAGTCGGGGAGAGCGGGAGTCGGGGAGAGCGAAAGTCGGGGAGAGCGAGAGACGGCGAGAGCGAGAGTCGGGAGAGCGAGAGTCTTGGAGAGCGAGAGTCGTGGACAGCGGGAGTCGGGGAGAGCGGGAGTCAGGGAGAGCGAGAGTCGGAGACAGCGAGAGTCGGGGAGAGCGAGAGTCGGGGAGAGCGAGAGTCGGGGAGAGCGAGAGTCGGGGAGAGCGGGAGTCAGAGAGAGCGGGAGTCGGGGAGAGCGAGAGTCGGGGAGAGCGGGAGTCTGGGAGAGCGAGAGTCAGGGAGAGCGAGAGTCGGGGAGAGCGAGAGTCGGGGAGAGCGGGAGTCTGGGAGCGCGGGAGTCTGGGAGAGCGAGAGTCGGGGAGAGCGGGAGTCGGGGAGAGCGAGAGTCGGGGAGAGCGGGAGTCTGGGAGAGCGGGAGTCGTGGAGAGCGAGAGTCGGGGAGAGCGAGAGTCGGGGAGAGCGAGAGACCGGGAGAGCGAGAGTCGGGGAGAGCGAGAGTCGGGGAGAGCGAGTGTCGGGGAGAGCGAGAGTCGGTGAGAGCGGGAGTCGGGGACAGCGAGAGTCTGGGAGAGCGAGAGACGGCGAGAGCGAGAGTCGGGAGAGCGAGAGTCTTGGAGAGCGTGAGTCGTGGACAGCGGGAGTCGGGGAGAGCGGGAGTCGGGAAGAGCGAGAGTCGGGGAGAGCGAGAGTCGGGGAGAGCGAGAGTCGGGGAGAGCGGGAGTCGGGGAGAGCGGGAGTCGGGGAGAGCGAGATTCGGGGAGAGCGGTAGTCTGGGATAGCGAGAGTCGGGTAGAGCGAGAGTCGGGGAGAGCGGGAGTCTGGGAGCGCGGGAGTCGGGGAGAGCGAGAGTCAGGGAGAGCGAGAGTAGGGGAGAGCGAGAGTCGGGGAGAGCGAGAGTCGGGGAGAGCGAGAGTCGGGGAGAGCGAGAGTCGGGGAGAGCGAGAGTCGGGGAGAGCGGGAGTCGGGGAGAGCGAGAGTCGGGGAGAGCGAGAGTCGGGGAGAGCGGGAGTCGGGGAGAGCGAGAGTCGGGGAGAGCCAGAGTCGGGGAGAGCGGGAGTCGGGGAGAGCGGGTGTCGGAGAGAGCGAAAGTCGGGGAGAGGGAGAGTCGGGGAGAGCGAGAGTCGGGGAGAGCGAGAGTCGCAGAGAGCAAGAGTCGGGGAGAGAGGGAGTCGGGGAGAGCGAGAGTCGGAGAGAGCGAGAGTCGGGGAGAGCAAGAGTCGGGGAGAGAGAGAGTCGGGGAGAGCGAGAGTCGGGGAGAGCGAGAGTCGGGGAGAGCGAGAGTCGGGGAGAGCGAGAGTCGGTGGCAGCGGGAGTCGGGGAGAGCGAGAGTCGGGGAGAGCGGGAGTCGGGGAGAGCGGGAGTCGGGGAGAGCGAGAGTCGGGGAGAGCGAGAGTCGGGGAGAGCGAGAGTCGGGGGGAGCGAGAGTCGGGGAGAGCGAGAGTCGGGGAGAGCGGATGTCGGAGAGAGCGAAAGTCGGGGAGAGGGAGAGTCGGGGAGAGCGAGAGTCGGGGAGAGCGAGAGTCGCAGAGAGCGAGAGTCGGGGAGAGAGGGAGTCGGGGAGTGCGAGAGTCGGAGAGAGCGAGAGTCGGGGAGAGCGAGAGTCGGGGAGAGAGAGAGTCGGGGAGAGCGAGAGTCGGGGAGAGCGAGAGTCGGGGAGAGCGAGAGTCGGGGAGAGCGAGAGTCGGGGAGAGCGAGAGTCGGGGAGAGCGAGAGTCGGGGAGAGCGGGAGTCGGGGAGAGCGAGAGTCGGGGAGAGCGAGAGTCGGGGAGAGCGGGAGTCGGGGAGAGCGAGAGTCGGGGAGAGCCAGAGTCGGGAAGAGCGAGAGTCGGGGAGAGCGGGAGTCGGGGTGAGCGGGAGTCGGGGAGAGCGAGAGTCGGGGAGAGCCAGAGTCGGGGAGAGCGGGAGTCGGGGAGAGCGGGTGTCGGAGAGAGCGAAAGTCGGGGAGAGGGAGAGTCGGGGAGAGCGAGAGTCGGGAGAGCGAGAGTCGCAGAGAGCGAGAGTCGGGGAGAGAGGGAGTCGGGGAGTGCGAGAGTCGGAGAGAGCGAGAGTCGGGGAGAGCGAGAGTCGGGGAGAGAGAGAGTCGGGGAGAGCGAGAGTCGGGGAGAGCGAGAGTCGGGGAGAGCGAGAGTCGGTGGCAGCGGGAGTCGGGGAGAGCGAGAGTCGGGGAGAGCGAGAGTCGGTGGCAGCGGGAGTCGGGGAGAGCGAGAGTCGGGGAGAGCGAGAGTCGGGGAGAGCGAGAGTCGGGGAGAGCGAGATTCGGGGAGAGCGAGAGTCGGGGAGAGCGAGAGTCGGGGAGAGCGGGAGTCGGGGAGAGCGGGAGTCGGGGAGAGCGAGTGTCGGGGAGAGCGAGAGTCGGGGAGGGCGAGAGTCAGGGAGAGCGAGAGACGGCGAGAGCGAGAGTCGGGAGAGCGAGAGTCTTGGAGAGCGAGAGTCGTGGACAGCGGGAGTCGGGGAGAGCGGGAGTCAGGGAGAGCGAGAGTCGGGGAGAGCGGGAGTCGGGAGAGCGGGAGTCGGGGAGAGCGAGATTCAGGGAGAGCGGGAGTCTGGGAGAGCGAGAGTCGGGGAGAGCGAGAGTCGGGGAGAGCGAGAGTCGGGGAGAGCGGCAGTCTGGGAGAGCGGGATTCGGGGAGAGCGTGAATCGGGGAGAGCGGGACTCTGGGAGCGCGGGAGTTGGGGAGAGCGAGAGTCGGGGAGAGCGAGAGTCGGGAGAGCGAGAGTCTGGGAGAGTGAGAGTCGGGGAGATCGAGAGTCGGGGAGAGCGAGAGTCGGGGAGAGCGAGAGTCGGGAGAGCGAGAGTCGGGGAGAGCGAGAGTCGGGGATAGCGCGAGTCGGGGAGAGCAAGAGTCGGGGAGAGCGAGAGTCGGGAAGAGGGGGAATCGGGGAGAGCGAGAGTCGGGGAGAGCCAGAGTCGGGGTGAGCGGGAGTCGGGGAGAGCGGGAGTCGGGGAGAGCGGGAGTCGGGGAGAGCGAGAGTCCGGGAGTGCGAGAGTCAGAGAGAGCAGGAGTCGGGGAGAGTGAGAGTCGGGGAGAGCGAGTGTCGGGGAGAGCGAGAGTCGGGGAGAGCGAGAGTCGGGAGAGCGGGCGTCGGGGAGAGCGGGAGTCGGGGAGAGCGAGATTCGGGGAGAGCGGGAGTCTGGCATAGCGAGAGTCGGGGAGAGCAGGAGCCTGGGAGCGCGGGAGTCGGGGAGAGCGAGAGTCGGGGAGAGCGAGAGTCGGGGAGAGCGAGAGTCCGGGAGAGCGAGAGTCGGGGTGAGCGAGAGTCGGGGAGAGCGAGAGTCGGGGAGAGCGAGAGTCGGGGAGAGCGAGAGTCGGGGAGAGCGAGAGTCGGGGAGAGCGGGAGTCGGGGAGAGCGAGAGTCGGGGAGAGCGAGAGTCGGGGAGAGCGGGAGTCGGGGAGAGCGAGAGTCGGGGAGAGCCAGAGTCGGGAAGAGCGAGAGTCGGGGAGAGCGGGAGTCGGGGTGAGCGGGAGTCGGGGAGAGCGGGAGTCAGGGAGAGCAAGAGTCGGGGAGAGCGAGAGTCGGAGAGAGCGGGAGTGAGGGAGAGCGGGAGTTGGGAAGAGCGAGAGTCGGAGAGAGCGAGAGTCGGGGAGAGCGGGAGTCGGGGAGAGCGGGAGTCGGGGAGAGCGAAAGTCGGGGAGAGCGAGAGACGGCGAGAGCGAGAGTCGGGAGAGCGAGAGTCTTGGAGAGCGAGAGTCGTGGACAGCGGGAGTCGGGGAGAGCGGGAGTCAGGGAGAGCGAGAGTCGGAGACAGCGAGAGTCGGGGAGAGCGAGAGTCGGGGAGAGCGAGAGTCGGGGAGAGCGAGAGTCGGGGAGAGCGGGAGTCAGAGAGAGCGGGAGTCGGGGAGAGCGAGAGTCGGGGAGAGCGGGAGTCTGGGAGAGCGAGAGTCAGGGAGAGCGAGAGTCGGGGAGAGCGAGAGTCGGGGAGAGCGGGAGTCTGGGAGCGCGGGAGTCTGGGAGAGCGAGAGTCGGGGAGAGCGGGAGTCGGGGAGAGCGAGAGTCGGGGAGAGCGGGAGTCTGGGAGAGCGGGAGTCGTGGAGAGCGAGAGTCGGGGAGAGCGAGAGTCGGGGAGAGCGAGAGACCGGGAGAGCGAGAGTCGGGGAGAGCGAGAGTCGGGGAGAGCGAGTGTCGGGGAGAGCGAGAGTCGGTGAGAGCGGGAGTCGGGGACAGCGAGAGTCGGGGAGAGCGAGAGACGGCGAGAGCGAGAGTCGGGAGAGCGAGAGTCTTGGAGAGCGTGAGTCGTGGACAGCGGGAGTCGGGGAGAGCGGGAGTCGGGAAGAGCGAGAGTCGGGGAGAGCGAGAGTCGGGGAGAGCGAGAGTCGGGGAGAGCGGGAGTCGGGGAGAGCGGGAGTCGGGGAGAGCGAGATTCGGGGAGAGCGGGAGTCTGGGATAGCGAGAGTCGGGTAGAGCGAGAGTCGGGGAGAGCGGGAGTCTGGGAGCGCGGGAGTCGGGGAGAGCGAGAGTCAGGGAGAGCGAGAGTAGGGGAGAGCGAGAGTCGGGGAGAGCGAGAGTCGGGGAGAGCGAGAGTCGGGGAGAGCGAGAGTCGGGGAGAGCGAGAGTCGGGGAGAGCGGGAGTCGGGGAGAGCGAGAGTCGGGGAGAGCGAGAGTCGGGGAGAGCGGGAGTCGGGGAGAGCGAGAGTCGGGGAGAGCCAGAGTCGGGGAGAGCGGGAGTCGGGGAGAGCGGGAGTCGGGGAGAGCGTGAGTCGGGGAGAGCGAGAGTCGGGGAGAGCGAGAGTCGGAGAGAGCGGGAGTCGGGGAGAGCGGGAGTCGGGGAGAGCGAGAGTCAGAGAGAGCGGGAGTCGGGGACAGCGAGAGTCGGGGAGAGCGGGAGTCTGGGAGAGCGAAAGTCGGGGAGAGCGAGAGACGGCGAGAGCGAGAGTCGGGAGAGCGAGAGTCTTGGAGAGCGAGAGTCGTGGACAGCGGGAGTCGGGGAGAGCGGGAGTCGGGGAGAGCGAGAGTCGGAGACAGCGAGAGTCGGGGAGAGCGAGAGTCGGGGAGAGCGAGAGTCGGGGAGAGCGTGAGTCAGAGAGAGCGGGAGTCGGGGAGAGAGAGAGTCGGGGAGAGCGGGAGTCATGGAGCGCGCGAGTCGGGGAGAGCGAGAGTCGGGGAGAGCGAGAGTCGGGGAGAGCGGGAGTCTGGGAGAGCGGGAGTCTGGGAGAGAGAGAGTCGGGGAGAGCGGGAGTCGGGGAGAGCGAGAGTCGGGGAGAGCGGGAGTCCGGGAGAGCGGGAGTCGGGGAGAGCGAGAGTCGGGGAGAGCGAGAGTCGGGGAGAGCGAGAGACCGGGAGAGTGAGAGTTGGGGAGAGCGAGAGTCAGGGAGAGCGAGAGTCGGGGAGAGCGAGAGTCGGGGAGAGCGGGAGTCGGGGACAGCGAGAGTCGGGGAGAGCGAGAGTCGGGGAGAGAGGGAGTCGGCGAGAGCGAGAGTCGGGGAGAGCCAGAGTCGGGGAGAGCGGGAGTCGGGGAGAGCGGGAGTCGGGGAGAGCGGGAGTCGGGGAGAGCGAGAGTCGGGGAGAGCGAGAGTCGGAGAGAGCGAGAGTCGGAGTGAGCGGGAGTCGGGGACAGCGGGAGTCGGGGAGAGCGAGAGTCGGAGAGAGCGAGAGTCGGGGAGAGCGGTAGTCGGGGAGAGCGGGAGTCGGAGAGAGCGAAAGCCGGGGAGAGTGAGAGTCGGGGAGAGCGAGAGTCGGGGAGAGCGAGAGTCGGAGAGAGCGAGAGTCGGGGAGAGAGGGAGTCGGGGAGAGCGAGAGTCGGAGAGAGCGAGAGTCGGGGAGAGCGAGAGTCGGGGAGAGAGAGTGTCGGGCAGAGGGAGAGTCGGGGAGAGCGAGAGTCGGGGAGAGCGAGAGTCGGGGGCAGCGGGAGTCGGGGAGAGCGAGAGTCGGGGAGAGCGAGAGTCGGAGGGAGCGGGAGTCGGGGAGAGCGGGAGTCGGGGAGAGCGAGAGTCGGGGAGAGCGAGAGTCGGGGAGAGCGAGAGTCGGGGAGAGCGAGAGTCGGGGAGAGCGGGAGTCGGGGAGAGCTGGAGACGGGGAGAGCGAGAGCCGGGGAGAGCGAGAGTCGGGGAGAGCGAGAGTCGGGGAGAGCGAGAGTCGGGGAGAGCGGGAGTCGGGGAGAGCGAGAGTCGGGGAGAGCGGGAGTCGGGGACAGCGAGAGTCGGGGAGAGCGAGAGTCGGGGAGAGCGGGAGTCGGGGAGAGCCAGAGTCGGGGAGAGCCAGAGTCGGGGAGAGCAGGAGTCGGGGAGAGCGGGTGTCGGAGAGAGCGAAAGTCGGGGAGAGGGAGAGTCGGGGAGAGCGAGAGTCGGGAGAGCGAGAGTCGCAGAGAGCAAGAGTCGGGGAGAGAGGGAGTCGGGGAGAGCGAGAGTCGGAGAGAGCGAGAGTCGGGGAGAGCGAGAGTCGGGGAGAGAGAGAGTCGGGGAGAGCGACAGTCGGGGAGAGCGAGAGTCGGGGAGAGCGGGAGTCGGAGAGAGCGAAAGCCGGGGAGAGTGAGAGTCGTGGAGAGCGAGAGTCGGGGAGAGCGAGAGTCGGAGAGAGCGAGAGTCGGGGAGAGAGGGAGTCGGGGAGAGCGAGAGTCGGGGAGAGCGAGAGTCGGGGGAGCGAGAGTCGGGGAGAGCGAGAGTCGGGGAGAGCGGATGTCGGAGAGAGCGAAAGTCGGGGAGAGGGAGAGTCGGGGAGAGCGAGAGTCGGGGAGAGCGAGAGTCGCAGAGAGCGAGAGTCGGGGAGAGAGGGAGTCGGGGAGTGCGAGAGTCGGAGAGAGCGAGAGTCGGGGAGAGCGAGAGTCGGGGAGAGAGAGAGTCGGGGAGAGCGAGAGTCGGGGAGAGCGAGATTCGGGGAGAGCGAGAGTCGGGGAGAGCGTGAGTCGGGGAGAGCGGGAGTCGGGGAGAGCGAGAGTCGGGGAGAGCGAGAGTCGGTGGCAGCGGGAGTCGGGGAGAGCGAGAGTCGGGGAGAGCGAGAGTCGGGGGAGAGCGAGAGTCGGGGAGAGCGAGAGTCGGGGAGAGCGAGATTCGGGGAGAGCGAGAGTCGGGGAGAGCGTGAGTCGGGGAGAGTGGGAGTCGGGGAGAGCGGGAGTCGGGGAGAGCGAGTGTCGGGGAGAGCCAGAGTCGGGGAGGGCGAGAGTCAGGGAGAGCGAGAGACGGCAAGAGCGAGAGTCGGGAGAGCGAGAGTCTTGGAGAGCGAGAGTCGTGGACAGCGGGAGTCGGGGAGAGCGGGAGTCAGGGAGAGCGAGAGTCGGGGAGAGCGGGAGTCGGGGAGAGCGGGAGTCGGGGAGAGCGAGATTCAGGGAGAGCGGGAGTCTGGGAGAGCGAGAGTCGGGGAGAGCGAGAGTCGGGGGAGAGCGAGAGTCGGGGAGAGCGGCAGTCTGGGAGAGCGGGAGACTGGGAGAGCGAGAGTCGGGGAGAGCGGGAGTCGGGGAGAGCGTGAATCGGGGAGAGCGGGACTCTGGGAGCGCGGGAGTTGGGGAGAGCGAGAGTCGGGGAGAGCGAGAGTCGGGGAGAGCGAGAGTCTGGGAGAGCGAGAGCCGGGGAGATCAAGAGTCGGGGAGAGCGAGAGTCGGGGAGAGCGAGAGTCAGGGAGAGCGAGAGTCGGGGCGAGCGAGAGTCGGGGATAGCGCGAGTCGGGGAGAGCGAGAGTCGGGGAGAGCGAGAGTCGGGGAGAGCGGGAATCGGGGAGAGCGAGAGTCGGGGAGAGCCAGAGTCGGGGCGAGCGGGAGTCGGGGAGAGCGGGAGTCGGGGAGAGCGGGAGTCGGGGAGAGCGAGAGTCCGGGAGTGCGAGAGTCAGAGAGAGCAGGAGTCGGGGAGAGCGAGTGTCGGGGAGAGCGAGTGTCGGGGAGAGCGAGAGTCGGGGAGAGCGAGAGTCGGGGAGAGCGGGGCGTCGGGGAGAGCGGGAGTCGGGGAGAGCGAGATTCGGGGAGAGCGGGAGTCTGGCATAGCGAGAGTCGGGGAGAGCGAGAGTCGGGGAGAGCGAGAGTTGGGGAGAGCGGGAGTCTGGGAGCGCGGGAGTCGGGGAGAGCGAGAGTCGGGGAGAGCGAGAGTCGGGGGAGAGCGAGAGTCCGGGAGAGCGAGAGTCGGGGAGAGCGAGAGTCGGGGAGGGCGAGAGTCGGGGGAGGGCGAGAGTCGGGGAGAGCGAGAGTCGGGGAAAGCGAGAGTCGGGGAGAGCGGGAGTCGGGGAGAGCGAGAGTCGGGGAGAGCGAGAGTCGGGGAGAGCGGGAGTCGGGGAGAGCGAGAGTCGGGGAGAGCCAGAGTCGGGAAGAGCGAGAGTCGGGGAGAGCGGGAGTCGGGGTGAGCGGGAGTCGGGGAGAGCGGGAGTCGGGGAGAGCAAGAGTCGGGGGAGAGCGAGAGTCGGAGAGAGCGGGAGTGAGGGAGAGCGGGAGTTGGGAAGAGCGAGAGTCGGAGAGAGCGAGAGTCGGGGAGAGCGGGAGTCGGGGAGAGCGGGAGTCGGGGAGAGCGAAAGTCGGGGAGAGCGAGAGACGGCGAGAGCGAGAGTCGGGAGAGCGAGAGTCTTGGAGAGCGAGAGTCGTGGACAGCGGGAGTCGGGGAGAGCGGGAGTCGGGGAGAGTGAGAGTCGGAGACAGCGAGAGTCGGGGAGAGCGAGAGTCGGGGAGAGCGAGAGTCGGGGAGAGCGAGAGTCGGGGAGAGCGGGAGTCAGAGAGAGCGGGAGTCGGGGAGAGCGAGAGTCGGGGAGAGCGGGAGTCTGGGAGAGCGAGAGTCAGGGAGAGCGAGAGTCGGGGAGAGCGAGAGTCGGGGAGAGCGGGAGTCTGGGAGAGCGGGAGTCTGGGAGAGCGAGAGTCGGGGAGAGCGGGAGTCGGGGAGAGCGAGAGTCGGGGAGAGCGGGAGTCTGGGAGAGCGGGAGTCGTGGAGAGCGAGAGTCGGGGAGAGCGAGAGTCGGGGAGAGCGAGAGACCGGGAGAGCGAGAGTCGGGGAGAGCGAGAGTCGGGGAGAGCGAGTGTCGGGGAGAGCGAGAGTCGGTGAGAGCGGGAGTCGGGGACAGCGAGAGTCGGGGAGAGCGAGAGACGGCGAGAGCGAGAGTCGGGAGAGCGAGAGTCTTGGAGAGCGAGAGTCGTGGACAGCGGGAGTCGGGGAGAGCGGGAGTCGGGAAGAGCGAGAGTCGGGGAGAGCGAGAGTCGGGGGAGAGCGAGAGTCGGGGAGAGCAGGAGTCGGGGAGAGCGGGAGTCGGGGAGAGCGAGATTCGGGAAGAGCCGGAGTCTGGGATAGCGAGAGTCGGGTAGAGCGAGAGTCGGGGGAGAGCGAGAGTCGGGGAGAGCGGGAGTCTGGGAGCGCGGGAGTCGGGGAGAGCGAGAGTCAGGGAGAGCGAGAGTAGGGGAGAGCGAGAGTCGGGGAGAGCGAGAGTCGGGGAGAGCGAGAGTCGGGGAGAGCGAGAGTCGGGGAGAGCGGGAGTCGGGGAGAGCGAGAGTCGGGGAGAGCGGGAGTCGGGGAGAGCGAGAGTCGGGGAGAGCCAGAGTCGGGGAGAGCGGGAGTCGGGGAGAGCGGGAGTCGGGTGAGAGCGTGAGTCGGGGAGAGCGAGAGTCGGGGAGAGCGAGAGTCGGAGAGAGCGGGAGTCGGGGAGAGCGAGAGTCGGGGAGAGCGGGAGTCTGGGAGAGCGAGAGTCAGGGAGAGCGAGAGTCGGGGAGAGCGAGAGTCGGGGAGAGCGGGAGTCTGGGAGCGCGGGAGTCTGGGAGAGCGAGAGTCGGGGAGAGCGGGAGTCGGGGAGAGCGAGAGTCGGGGAGAGCGGGAGTCTGGGAGAGCGGGAGTCGTGGAGAGCGAGAGTCGGGGAGAGCGAGAGTCGGGGAGAGCGAGAGACCGGGGAGAGCGAGAGTCGGGGAGAGCGAGAGTCGGGGGAGAGCGAGAGTCGGTGAGAGCGGGAGTCGGGGACAGCGAGAGTCGGGGAGAGCGAGAGACGGCGAGAGCGAGAGTCGGGAGAGCGAGAGTCTTGGAGAGCGTGAGTCGTGGACAGCGGGAGTCGGGGAGAGCGGGAGTCGGGAAGAGCGAGAGTCGGGGAGAGCGAGAGTCGGGGAGAGCGAGAGTCGGGGGAGAGCGGGAGTCGGGGAGAGCGGGAGTCGGGGAGAGCGAGATTCGGGGAGAGCGGGAGTCTGGGATAGCGAGAGTCGGGTAGAGCGAGAGTCGGGGAGAGCGGGAGTCTGGGAGCGCGGGAGTCGGGGAGAGCGAGAGTCAGGGAGAGCGAGAGTAGGGGAGAGCGAGAGTCGGGGAGAGCGAGAGTCGGGGAGAGCGAGAGTCGGGGAGAGCGAGAGTCGGGGAGAGCGAGAGTCGGGGAGAGCGGGAGTCGGGGAGAGCGAGAGTCGGGGAGAGCTAGAGTCGGGGAGAGCGGGAGTCGGGGAGAGCGAGAGTCGGGGAGAGCCAGAGTCGGGGAGAGCGGGAGTCGGGGAGAGCGGGAGTCGGGGAGAGCGTGAGTCGGGGAGAGCGAGAGTCGGGGAGAGCGAGAGTCGGAGAGAGCGGGAGTCGGGGAGAGCGGGAGTCGGGGGAGAGCGAGAGTCAGAGAGAGCGGGAGTCGGGGACAGCGAGAGTCGGGGAGAGCGGGAGTCTGGGAGAGCGAAAGTCGGGGAGAGCGAGAGACGGCGAGAGCGAGAGTCGGGAGAGCGAGAGTCTTGGAGAGCGAGCGTCGTGGACAGCGGGAGTCGGGGAGAGCGGGAGTCGGGGAGAGCGAGAGTCGGAGACAGCGAGAGTCGGGGAGAGCGAGAGTCGGGGAGAGCGAGAGTCGGGGAGAGCGAGAGTCGGGGGAGAGCGGGAGTCAGAGAGAGCGGGAGTCGGGGAGAGAGAGAGTCGGGGAGAGCGGGAGTCATGGAGCGCGCGAGTCGGGGAGAGCGAGAGTCGGGGAGAGCGAGAGTCGGGGAGAGCGGGAGTCTGGGAGAGCGGGAGTCTGGGAGAGAGAGAGTCGGGGAGAGCGGGAGTCGGGGAGAGCGAGAGTCGGGGAGAGCGG